>NW_011495050.1:23938483-23977971 GCF_000754665.1 Bison bison bison | reverse complement strand
ACCTCAGATATGCAGATGACACCACCCTTATGGCAGAAAGTGAAGAGGAACTAAAAAGCCTCTTGATGAAAGTGAAAGAGGAGAGTGAAAAAGTTGGCTTAAAGCTCAACATTCAGAAAACGAAGATCATGGCATCCGGTCCCATCACTTCATGGAAAATTGATGGGGAAACAGTGGAAACAGTGTCAGACTTTATTTTTCTGGGCTCCAAAATCACTGCAGACGGTGACTGCAGCCATGAAATTAAAAGACACTTACTCCTTGGAAGGAAAGTTATGACCAACCTAGATAGCATATTCAAAAGCAGAGACATTACTTTGCCAACAAAGGTTCGTCTAGTCAAGGCTATGGTTTTTCCTGTGGTCATGTATGGATGTGAGAGTTGGACTGTGAAGAAGGCTGGGCGCCGAAGAATTGATGTTTTGAACTGTGGTGTTGGAGAAGACTCTTGAGAGTCCCTTGGACTGCAAGGAGATCCAACCAGTCCATTCTGAAGGAGATCAGCCCTGGGATTTCTTTGGAAGGACTGATGCTAAAGCTGAAACTCCAGTACTTTGGCCACCTCATGGGAAGAGTTGACTCATTGGAAAAGACTCTAATGTTGGGAGGGATTGGGGGCAAGAGGAGAAGGGGACAACAGAGGATGAAATGGCTGGATGGTATCACTGACTCGATGGACGTGAGTCTCAGTGAACTCTGGGAGTTGGTGATGGACAGGGAGGCCTGGCGTGCTGCAATTCATGGGATCGCAAAGAGTCGGACACGACTGAGCAACTGATCTGATCTGATCTGATCTGAAGGAGACACAACCCACAACTTGAGAAGTGCTAAACGACAGGCTCGGCAGGGACACAGAGGTCAAAATAGACGTGGAGAAGAGACTTCAGAGGGAAGATGGGCTAAGGCTGGTGTGCTTTGGGCGGAAGTGAAAAGCGCGGCTGGATCTGTGGATTGGGAGAGACAAGGTGTCTCCAGGTATGATGAAAGCAGACACTTTTATTGTACAATTAGAAGGTCTGACCTTGACTGGGAGTCCTGGCTCTGGTGCTCACTGGTGTGGACATGAACTTGGGCACAGCGGTGGCTTTGTACCCACTGGCAGTGAATCCCTATACCAGCCACAGCTGAGGGCAGGGGCAGCGGGGGCCTCCTGAGGTTGCATTCTCAGACTGCCAAGAGAAACTTAGAGGCCTGGTGCCCTGTGAATGAGGCCCTGTCTGCAAAGTGACCAAAACCTACCCGTGCTGAGGCCCAACGTTTTTGCCACCCAGTGAGAGAGGACACTGAATTTAGAGGCTGAAAAATGCATGTCTATCCTGAGCCTTCTGACAAATCGTAACCTGGGTAGGGCTGTCTGTTTTCTTTTCTTTTTTGCTTTTGGCTGCACCAAGCCACTCGCAAGATCTTAGTTCCCCGACCCAGGATTGCAGCCAAGCCCTCAGCAGTGATAGCACAGAGTCCCAACCCCTGGGCCACCAGGGAATTCCCAGGGCTGTTTTTAATTAACCTCTTGGCCTCGGCTTTATCAGCTTAGCCAGGTATTTAAAGCCTGGAGGTTGGTCGTTCCTACCCTAAGAGCCCCACCTTACCCAGGCAGGGTTGAAGGCCCTAATAGTGTTCCTGGGCTTCTCTGGTGGCACATTGGTAAAGAATCTGCCTGCCAGTGCGGGAAATGCCAGATTCAGTTTTGATCCCTGGGGCGGCAAGATCCCTCGGAGTAGGAAATGGCAACTCACTCCAGTAGTCTTGCCTGCAAAATTCCATGGACAGAGGAGCCTGGTGGGCTACAGTCCACGGGATCACAAAGAGTCAGACACAACTGAATACTCAGTCACTCGACAGTGTTCCTAAGACACATCTCTCATCAACCCGCCTGGATAAAGCTCACACTTACTGCAGCCCTTCAAAGCTCTCCTTCAGTGGGAGGCCGGATCGACTTCTACATACCTTGACTTTCCATACCCAGTAATAGTTCAAGACCCCCAGTCAGCCCACCCCTGCTTTGATCATTCCTTTGGTCAATCACACATCCATTAATAAACATTTATGAATGTTCAGACTTACTAGTTAAAAAAATCCAAAATCCAATCCTGCCAATGACTTAGTCTGCTTATTAGTGATTCTTTCTGCTGAACTCAAAGCCTTGTTCCAGCTTCAACCTACAAGGCCTTTGAGGTGTAAGACCCCCGTAGGCCACTGTAGGAGGCAGGACAATCCCCCTCTCTCCGGTCACGTCACAAAGGCTCGTCGCCTGGGAGAGGAAGGCACTAGGGTCAGATGCTCTTAGGATCATTCATTCCTGCCTACATTCACATACCTATAGAATTTCAGAGATGGAGAATTTTTATACGACCTTAGTAAAAACATTTGGGATTCTTTTGGTTGAAAGTAATAGACATTCAGCTTGAGCTAGCTTTAGAAGAGAGGGGATTGCATTATATTACTCACTGGAAACAAGAAGGGTAGTGATGACAGTCCAGCTTTGCTTCCATCGCCACTCTCTGCTTCCCCTTGGATTTATTTGGTTCCCTGGGCAGACAGCATGTACCCTGTCAGCCCTCAGATATGTTGCCCTTTGTATAAGCCCCCGTTTCCTCAATTCTTGTGCCTAAATGCCAAGAAAAGACTCCAATTCTCAAACCCTGTACACTCAACAGTGGCCAGGAGTGGGACTGCCTCACACCAACACATAGCTGCCCCTGTCATCACACATTTAGAATGAGAAGGAAGGACAGCTTCTAAAAAATACAAATGTCTGTACTGAAGTCCCCTAGACACCAGACATGCCTTTATTCTACAGGTGAAGAAATAAGTCAGAGAGAGCTCCCCAACTTACCTGAACGTCCCTCACTTGTTCTAGGCAGAGGGAAACTGGAGCAGAGGTCTTCTGGCTTCTAATCCAGTGCTCTTTCCATTACACCGAATTCCTGGTTCCAATTTCTTTTATAGTACATAGCCAAAACAAGCCTGAGTAACAAGCTGTCACTCCAAACCTTATGCAGTAGTTCTTTTAATTTCCTTATTCGACAAGTGAAGAAAGTAGAGCTCAGGGAAATTAAGGAATTCATGCAAGGTCCTGGTGAAGCTTAGCTTTCGTCTGTTCGCAGAAGTCGTCCGCTATGCTGTCTGTAGCTGAGAGGTTATTTTCTCTGCCTCGTGTCTCCCGTCTAAATAATCCTGTCAGGGTCTCCGTGAGAAGTCAGGCAGCAGGCTCATCACCTGGGCCTCGAACCAGTGGACAGCGGCTGTGTTGCTGGTTGCCTAGACTTCAGATTTCCTTCATTACAGAGGAGAATCATGACACGCTGAGAGTTGCACAAGAACCACCTCTGTGTCCGTGGGTAATTTGACGCCAGCAGCCTGGAAAAGAAGAAAGCTTTCCAGGGTGCAAAGTAAATGCAAATTAAAAACAGGATAATGATTTTTCCCTGTCAAAACTTCATGTTTGATAATCCTTAGAGCTAAAGTTTGGAGGAAGTGGGAATCATTACTGTCATGCATTGCTGGTATGGGCTACCTTACAAGGCAATTAGGTGATATCTGTTTAAAGCAGGACCCAGTTCTAGAGAAACAGTTGCACATGTGCTCAAGGTGATGTGTTTGAGAATGCTTATCACACCATTGGGAAAGTGAAAATGTGGACTGGTTGGGGAAATGGCTAAATAAAATGAGGCATAGTCATATGACCAATGGATAAAGCAATTAAAAGGAATAAACCAGACCTAATGTACTTGATCACCTGCTTCCCAGGTGGCACTAGAGGTAAAGAACCTGCCTGCCAGTGCAGGAGACGCAGGTTCGATCCCTGGGTCGGGAAGATCCCCTGGAGAAGGAAATGGCACCCCACGCCAGTATTCCTGCCTGGGAAATCCCATGGACAGAGGAGCCTGGAGGGCTACAGTCCATGGGGTCGCAAAGAGTCGGACGTGACTGAAGGTGACCTACCAGCAATGTACTTGATCAAATCTAAGGTGTACAGTTGATTCTCAGTATTCTTGGTAATGATGTTCTGTAAAGCCTGGTGAATACTGAATTACTAATTATGAACCGCTGCTCCTAGAGGAAATACAGGATTAGGTTCCTCTGAGCCTCTGGTCCAGCGTTGTTGTCGACTGATCAATACATTGTCTTGTTTTATGTATGTTTCTGTTTAAAGACACCATAAGGACTTCCCTTGTGGCTTACCTGGTAAAGAATCTGCCTGCAATGCGGGAGACCTGGGTTCAATCCCTGGGTTGGGAAGATCCCCTGGAGAAGGGAAAGGCTACCCACTCCAGTACTCTGGCCTGGAGAATTCCATGGAGTGTATAGCCCATGGGGTCACAAAGAGTCGGACACCACTGAGTGACTTTCACTTATTTATATATTGTGGATTCATTAACATTGAACTCACAGCCAACAACACTATCACTCTGCCTGGATGAAGTTTATTAAACACACATTTTCTCTGAAAAGCACCTCACAGCCTTCTCGCACTTTGGAACACCAGACACACTTCACTTCAGCAAACACCAGCACTTCAGCACTATGCTTGGGTCATCCTAAACAGCAAAATCACCAACAGAAAGCACAGAAACACAAAAGGTGTGGCACCTAACAGACCTTGAAAAGGACACTTGTTCCCAGCCTGAGAGCAGAAACAAGAGGGGAGGGCATCGCCTGTGCAGCTACAGGTGGGAGCGAGTGCATCAGGCAACTTACATTTTTCATCGCTCTGCACGTGTCCTTAAATGATGATGAAAACACTGTGAATACTGATTTTAGGGTTACAAATAAATTCTTGCAAGTAGGCAAATTTGCAAATATGGAATCCGTGAATAATTAGGACCAACTGTCTGTGTCTTCACATCTGAACATCTCCAGAAACTGGACGGATCTTAGATTCCATGAAAGAGAGCATATGTCAGTAGAGATAGAATCTGTTATTAATGTTGAGTGAAAAGCCAAGTTGAAGACGAATATATATAGGATGAACCCAAGCATGTGAAATAAAAGTCAGCCACACTTCTCCTTTGCTACATACAGTTAATGCACATCAAACATTCCACTGGGCAGTGTTCTAAGCACTTTACCATCTTAATTTCTTTAACCCTTACAAGGTCCTTATGAAGTTAGTACTATTTTTATTCCCATTTAATACTAAAAAAGTTAAGAAAATTGCTCATGGTCACAAAAACAGATATTTCAGGACTTCTGGGGTGGTCCAGTGCATGAGCATCGGGCTCCCAATGCAGGGGGCCTGGGTTCCGTCCTGGTCAGGAAACCAGATCCCACATGCACAGCTAAGAGTTCACATGCCATGCGAGATCCCATGTGCCACAACTAAGACCCGGCACAGCCAAAATAAATAAAAAAATAGAAAAATCCCCAGATATTTCTTTCACACTGAAGTAAAAATGACTGATTTTAATCTAGAAGCTTTCCTAATGTTATTTATGGGCTTACCAGGTGGCACCAGTGGTAAAAAACCCACTTGCCAATGCAGGAGACAGGAGACACCGATTCAATCTCTGGGTTGGGGAGATCCCCTGGAGGAGGGCATGGCTCCCCACTCCAGTATTTTTACCTGAAGAATCCCATGGACAGAGGAGCCTGGCGGGCTACAGTCCATGGGGTCGCAAAGAGTCGGACACGACTGAAGTGACTTAGCATGCTGCTGCTGCTGCTAAGTCGATTCAGTCGTGTCCGACTCTGTGCGACCCCATAGACGGCCTCCCACCAGGCTTCCCCGTCCCTGGGATTCTCCAGGCAAGAACACTTGAGTGGGTTGCCATTTCCTTCTCCAATGCATGAAAGGGAAAAGTGAAAGTGAAGTTGCTCAGTCGTGTTGGACTCTTAGCGACCCCATGGACTGCAGCCTACTAGACTCCTCCGTCCTTGGGATTTTCCAGGCAAGAGTACTGGAGTGGGGTGCCATTGCCTTCTCTGTAGCATGCACTTAGTGTTATTTATATCTTAGGGATTAAAACACAGACAATTGTAAACTCAGAACAATCACAATCATTCTAAATTGTATTCTTATGAAATAAAAAAGTTTTACCTTCATTTACTGCCCACCATGTTTCTTACTTTGAAGTAAAGGGACATATACTTAGGATATGCCATTGATTTCATCAGAAGCTGAGTTTTCCAACACAGGGTTAAGGAGACTGTTCTTAGCTTTTGAAAGTCTCTTCTGTTTTAGCTTTATAAAAATAAATTTCTACGCATGGACATCCTTTTTGTTTATGAGAACATTTGCATAACTTGTACTCTGTTTATACTGATGCTTGTTAATTTTAAATATGTTCAGGTTGAATTATATGAAGCCAAGTAATAAATTTAAGGTGTAAAAAACAATAAGAATTTTTGTGAGCTCTGGACAGACTTATGCAAGAATTGATGAATCTGAAAGCTGAGGTACTTCAGAAACTAAATGCGGAAATATTTTAAAATTGAGACATAAAGATTATGGAAACATATGAATGCATTTTTTTACTCCAAAATTTTTATAACACTTTTGCCTATTAAAAAATTACATTATTCTTGGGATTGATGAGCCTGAGACTCTGATGATCTTTATTACATCCTCATTTAACTAATAACTTTTCCTCCATGCCCATTTCTGCCTATGAAAAATCCATATACTAGCCAAACCCCCTTCTGGTATCAGTAAACCCTCTGCTCACCGGATATTATTAATTGAACTGTGAAATTTCTGCCTTATGACAGTGACCTATGGTCACTTTTGACCTGTTTTTAGTTGTTGTTGTATTTTTTAGTTGCTAAGTTGTGTCCGACTCTTTTGCAATTCCATAGACTGTAGCCTGCTAGGCTTCTCTGTCCATGGGATTTTCCAGGCAAGAATACTGAGTGGGTTGCCATTTCCTTCTCTAGGGGATCTTCCCCACTCAGGAATCGAACTTGCGTCTCCTGCGTTGGCAGGCAGATTCTTTACCCCTGAGCCAGTTGGGAAGCCCCTATTTTTAGTTGGATATCAATAATTTCATATGACTCAGCCTAACTTCATTTCCCTTTGACCCTCCATGGCCCTCTATCTATACATATTTTTTTTTATTTTTTATTGGAGTATAATTGCTTTACAATGTGGTGCTAGTTTCTGCTGTACAAAGAGATGAATCAGCCACATGCGAAGTGCAAAGTCGCTTCAGTCATGTCCAACTCTTTACAGCCCTATAGACTATAGTCTGCCGGGCTCCTCTGACCATGGGATTCTCCAGGCAAGAATACTGAGTGGGTTGCCATGCCCTCCTCCAGGGGATCTTCCCAACCCAGGGATGGAACCTGCATCTTTTACCTCTCCTGCACTGGCAGGCAGGTGCTTTTCCACTAGTACTGCCTGGGAAGCCCCATATGTATACATATATTCCCTCCCTTTTGGCCCTTTCTCTGAACCCCCTCCCAACTCACCCATCAAGGTCATCACAGAGCACAGAGCTGAGCTTCCTGTGCTTTCTAGCAGGTTCCCCCTAGCTATCTATTTTACACATGGTAGTGTATAAATGCCAATCCCAATCTCTTAACTTACTGACGACGGCATTTATGTAGAACTGTCTTGTCCACCAAAGGCTGTAAACCCCCCTTGAGGGCAGGGCCTGCAGCTTGTTTCTCTGGGTCATGCTTGCTCCTTCACTGTATAGCTTCTGGATGACTGTTTGCCAGAGGATGAAGTTAGAGAAGGCATCACTGTTGCTCTAATGTTCCACCTCTTCCCTTTCAGCGGTCCACATGTGCAGCATCCTGGAACATAACTGCGCCCACTTCTGCATCAACACGCCGGGCTCATATGTCTGCAGGTGCAAGCAAGGCTACATCCTCAACTCGGATGAGAAGACCTGCAGAAGTAAGATTGCTTTGCTGATGTGTCTGTTCTGTCCTCCTCGGCTTTCTTGCGCTCTCTTCTTTTATCTGGGCCCATTTAATTCACCTGTGACCCCCAGCCAACCAAGTCATCATTTCCCTAAAGAACAGAAACAAGGTTGGCTAAGCCAAGTATTTTGTGTTGCCCTACCCCCCACTCTGCCTTCACAGCACTAAGGCCAGAGCCGGGCACACAGTAGGCCATCAGGAAGAGTTTGGAAGATCGCTGGAGGCTCCTTCTCAGAAATAGCTTCCTTTGATTCTTGAGCTACTATCCTTGACTTCCAAGCTGTTCTTTAGGGGGGATCTGCTGAAGAGCCTTCTCATCCGTGGTCTTTATGAACTGTGCCCTTGTTACCGAAAGGGAGTCTGGCTGCTCACCATCCCAAAGGCCAATAAACAGGCCAGGCTGGTGGAAAGGAAAGTTTGCTTTATTTCAAATGCTGGCAAATGTTGGGGGGCAAATGCTGGCAACATCTGTCCAAAGGCCAGCCCCTCCAGGGGCAACCAGTGGGGCAAGAGCTTTTATAGATGGAAGGAGGGGGCTGCATACAGAAACAGCACAATCAGCTCTGACAGTCAGCTTCAAATTGGTCATGGGTGGAAGCATCATTGTGGTCGTCTTAGGTCACATTCAGAAAACTAAGGTCATGGCATCTGGTCCCATCACTTCATGGGAAATAGATGGGGAAACAGTGGAAACAGTGTCAGACTTTATTTTGGGGGGCTCCAAAATCACTGCAGATGGTAACTGTAGCCATGAAATTAAAAGACGCTTACTCCTTGGAAGGAAAGTTATGACCAACCTAGATAGCTATTCAAAAGCAGAGACATTACTTTGCCAACAAAGGTCTGTCTAGTCAAGGCTATGGTTTTTCCAGTAGTCATGTATGGATGTGAGAGTTGGACTGTGAAGAAAGCTGAGCACCGAAGAATTGATGCTTTTGAACTGTGGTGTTGGAGAAGACTCTTGAGAGTCCCTTGGACTGCAGGGAGATCCAACCATTCTAGGGGAGATCAGCCCTGAGTGTTCTTTGGAAGGACTGATGCTAAAGCGGAAACTCCAGTACTTTGGCCACCTCATGGGAAGAGTTGACTCATTGGAAAAGACTCTGATGCTGGGAGGAATTGGGGGCAGGAGGAAAAGGGGACGACAGAGGATGAGATGGCTGAATGGCATCACCGACTCAATGGACATGAGTCTGAGTGAACTCCGGGAGTTGGTGATAGACAGGGAGGCCTGGCGTGCTGCAATTCATGGGGTCGCAAAGAGTCAGACACGACTGAGCAACTGAACTCAACTGAACTGAATCTTCAGTTCCAGGGTCCATTTGTTCCCATTTCTTTGAGGTCAGTTCTTGGAATTGTGACAGAGTATGTCATGGGTACAGTCTGATCATCATGTAGTTAACTTCTTCACCCTGGTATTTATAAGACAGCTCACAGGATATGGCTCAGAATATTATCTGTAGTCCTTGAGAAGGAACTAAAGGTCCTTGACTATGCTTAATGACTACATTATTATTATTTGGTCTCCTTTGACTGTTTTCCTTTGTTTCTGTATTTCTCATTTCTCTGATTAAACTTATTCATTGACCAAAGTTTTCTACAGATAAAAGGCAGGCAGAGGACATGGGGTGGTGGAGGGAGGGGGCAAAGACCATAGCGTCCTGCTCTGTTTCACCCTGAGGAGTTGTTTCTGTATTTTTTTTATCTTCTCTGAAGCATGGATTTAGGGTGAGCTATTAATGCTGGCTGGGAATGATTATTCAAGTTCTGTTTTAGAAGAGTGCAGGAATCTAATTGGTCTGGTGAGGGACACTTTATAGGTCTCCTAAATAAAAAAGGGCAAACAGATATAAAGTGTTAATAGAATTCACATTCTCTTTTTTTGGCCAAGCCCACGTACTGGACAATATACTGACATTAGAGCCGCATGAGGTCATCTGCCTCTTAGAGGAGAGAATTACACATACGTTGAGTGTTGTGCCGATACTTTTTTTTTCAAGTTATAAATAAAGACACTAATAGCCTAGAAAACAACCAGACTTCCTCAGGACATGAGGAAGACCAGCCCACGTGGAGGCAAATAAAACTCAGCAAATCTGACATGTAGGTCATGTAATGCGTAATTGTGATTATACTGCATGGTAAGTAATTAAGCCCTAATGGAAAGCAGTTTGCACAAATGGCTGTAATTAGTATCGCGTTTATGGAGCCAAACCACATTTTCCTTTTGTCTTCTCACTTTTCAGTGGGTTGAGAGTGGTTGGCCCAGGGCCTCCCTGCCCCCCAAGATTAGGGAACATCTGCTCAAGTCCTCCAGTTGGTGGCCTGTAGAAGCTCAAAGCCCCCAGACTCTGCGAACCCCCCCTGGGGGAGGGTCCCTGTGTTCCCCAGCTGCTCCCAGAACCCAGGATCCCAGGTTGCTTGTTGAGTGGAGCCTGAATCATCATGGTCTTCCGCTTGAACCCCTGACCCTTCTTTGGTTTCCACAACGAAAATCACTTATACCATATGCTCATGGGTTGAATAGAATTTACTGGAGAACTGGGGGAGCTCGGGCGGAGTTACGTCACACATTGCTCAGCGAACAAGCTAAACATCTCAGACATGCCCCGTCCTCTCCGGGAGCCTCCTCCTACTCTCCCCCCACAACACCCCAGCAGGGTTTCTCTGCAGAGCACTCAGCCTCCCTCTTCCTCACAAACTCCTGTCCTGCGCTTCCCTTCCTTCAGTTCAGTTCAGTCGCTCAGTCGTGTCTGACTCTTTGTGACCCCATGGACTACAGCACTCCAGGCTTCCCTGTCCATCACCAACTCCCGGAGCTTACTCAAACTCATGTCCATCACGTCAGTGATACCATCCAGCCATCTCATCCTCTGTCGTCCCCTTCTCCTCCCGCCTTCAATCTTTCCCAGCATCAGGGTCTTTCCCAATGAGTCAGTTCTTCGCATCAGGGGTCCAAAGTATTGGAGTTTCAGCTTCAGCATCAGTCCTTCCAATGAACACCCAGGACTGATCTCCTTTAGGATGGACTGTTTGGATCTCCTTGCAGTCCAAGGGACTCTCAAGAAATTCTTCCTTTTGTCTCCTGCTCCCTTGATCTGCTGGGATCCCGGCATGTGCCAGTGTCTGTTTTCCGTGCTCTGGCTTAGTCAATCCAGAGATTTCTTGAGATCAGCAAATGAAACATAAAAAGTTCTCCCCCTGATGTCATGAGCAGGCCTTCCCCACACACCAGGTTTGCCAGCCCCCCTGCCTGGTCCCACCTCAAGTTCTGAAGCCCAAGCTCTCCTGGGTCTGGGGCCTGGGTTCTCTCTGGTTCTGGGGCTGTGGGTGCATCACATGGCATGAGGCAGAAACTGTCTGGGCTTCTGACAGACTGATCAGGTGGAGGGGCGTGGAGGCCCAGCTCGGAGGGGCCTGAGCCCAGGCGCTGGTTCTCAAGCTTCAATAACGGGGAAAGAGACACCCAGGAAGCTGACCCTGCCCCCGCCCACCTCCCGGCGCCCCCAGATTGATAGTCAGCAGGTCTGGGTGGGACCTTGGCATCTGCATTTGCTATGAACTTCTCCCATCCAAGTACTAACCAGGCCCGACCCTGCTTAGCTTCCGAGATCAGACGAGATCGGGCGCGTTCAAGGTGGTATGGCCGGCCATAGAGTGTTGTGAACTTCTGACCTAGGTTGCTTCTGCCATGGTTTGAGATTCCCTGGCTTCAGCCAGCCAAGGTGGTTGGGAGGGAAGGGAGCAGGGTAGGAGGGGAGTAGGGCTCAGCTGTCCCAACCAACTCCGCCCCCCTTCCCAAGTGACCCCGCCCTCCTGTCCCAGCTGACCCCGCCCTCTGGTCACCTGGAAGCAGTGGAACTACCTTTATTGTCGACGCCAGGCTTACCTTAATAGGTCCAGTCAAAAAGAGCATTTCTCTCTCTCCCAGGAAAAGATCATAATAATGACTCTTGTATGCACACCTGAAATTGTACACCAGGGGCCTTGTGGAAAGATCAAGGCCTTCAGAGTCTGTGGACCCTGACATTCAACCCTGTCAGTTTCAACCCTGACATTCTAACTGTATGTCACCCTGAGCTGGTGACTTAAACTCCTTGACTCAGCTTCCTTACCCATGAGATGGGAAGGGTGGTGAGAAACCATCAGCTGATCCTCGTCAGCCCCTGAGTTTGGTCTGGTGGACAGTTCAAAGTTGTGCCGGGGGAAGTCTGGGCCAGACCCTGACCTCTGTTTCTGGGCTGCTGTCTGCCAACACAGAGAGGAACTCTCTGGGCCTGGGGAGGAATGAGACACAGCCCTTTCCAGCTTTGAGCCTTTAAGATGTGCCAGGCCCTGGGAGGTCCTGGCAGTCCAGTGGTTAAGACTCTACACTTCCACTTCAGTGGGCATGGGTTTGATCCCTGGTCAGGGAATTAAGGTCCTGCAAGCTATGCAGCATGAAAAAAGCCAGGGGCGGGGGAACCTTCTAGAAATGAAATAGTGCCTAAAACATCAATATTCCTGCTCTCTTGAAGTTACATTCTTGCATAGAAGTCAAATAAATGACCAAGATAACTGCAGCCCAAAGTGACTGCAGCCCCTGCTTAGCCCAGTTATGCTACACACAAGGTCAGGACCAACTATAATCACTTACTAAGTGTTTATACCGTGTGCCAGGAGCTCTCCTGAGTGTTTTATATTTGTTATCTAATTAATTCTGACATCAAGCTCCTAAAGTAGGTTTAGCATTTTATTTTACAGATAAGGAAAATTAAGGTGCCAGAAAGGTTAGACAATTTACTTGAAGTCATAGGGCTAGTAATGAGACCAAGCCAGAACCCAAATCCTGTTACGTGAACTGCACAGTCCTGGGTATTGCCCACCATTCGATGCTTGCCAGCGTCGCTTGTCCTGTGATCCCTGAGGTGGCAAGCAGTCCTTCAGCCAGAGACTCTCCTCCAAGCCCAAGAGGACAGGCAGGTTCAAAGCACTCACTGATCTCAAAGGAGACTAGAACCAGTTCACCAGGTCTGACATTCAAATGACTGTCATTCCCACAAGTTCACTACTAACTCCTGTGATTCTATCATGTACAGGATGATTGTGAGAGGCGATGGCCTTCAAACACACACATACACACACGCTATAGCGCCATTTTCTAGTCATACCCCGCCTGTGTGAAGAGAGGAGGCAGACATTGCTGAGTCATAGGTTCTTCAAGTGGAAACAGGCCTTGTCTATCAGACTGTTAGCGTCCTCTCCCCCTTAGCCCAGGAATTCTGTTTCTCCCTGGTGTCCCAGAGTGATGGTGCCTATCCATCCATCATCACCCATCTGGAACGCGGATCATTACAAACCACCCGTATCCCACCTCCAAGGCAGCTTGGGTCAGTGGTTGAGCTGAAATCCTACTCTTTATAATTCCCACCTTTGATCCTATTTCTGAAGGATCATATACTGAAGTATATGGCCAACTGAAGCCGTATACTAAAAAGTTTATTTCCTTTTCTAAAAAGAGAAGCCCTCTGATTATTGAAGAATGTAATCGCCCACCTCATTTAATTTTCTCTTTTTCAGGGGAGGCATGAACACATCTTTAGATGACCTGGATTTGGGTCTCTTCATTGTCCAAACAACCCTCCTTTGGACATCAGTTAGTCAGTGTCTCAAAATATGCCCCTTTATTTAAAGAGGAGATCAAGTACATTAAATAATTTTACCTTTAACGTTTTGCCCATACCATATGAGCTATTTGGAATATACTGGAGGCAACACTGTAAGAGTCTTCAGTCCTCCAAAAAGTCTTCCCCATCCAAAGCCATAAGATATACATAAAAGCATTATCAAGTGCATAACCCATATGGGCTCAATAGAAGTTTATGTTCTTCTCTTTCCCCATTTAAAAATGTGAGGGGGAGTTGGAACCCTCATGAAGTGAGCCAGTCTTCATATATCTCTTTTCCTCCACCATTCCCCTACCCTTGCATTCTTTTCCCACTAACAAGAGAAAACTTTATCTTGTTTATTTAAAAAAAAATAAGGAATTTTCCCTTTTTTGTCTCCCTTCTGGAATATTTAATCTGTCTGGAAGAATAATAAAAATGCAACACTTAGAAAACTTCACTTGGCAAGAAAATGTAAACTTTCTTGTCCAGCTTTCTCATTTTTTCTCAAGAAACATATCAAATGGATTTTATGGTTTTATTGTTCAGATATGTTCCTGAGATTATTTTCCCAAGTTATATAAGCAATTTAATAGCTTTTATATTACAGTTTAATCAAAGGACATGATCCCTTTGATGTGACAGAGAAACAGCCACATTATTAAAAACAGAAAATAAAGCAATAACCAGCATTCCTCATGAATGTGAATGAAAAAAATTCTTAAAAACTTCTCAGATAGAATCTGTATATATAATGTAACCAAGACCAAGTAGGATTTAGCACAAGCATTGGTTTAACATTCAAGGTTGCTGCTGCTGCTGCTAAGTCGCTTCAGTCGTCTCCGACTCTGTGCGACCCCATAGACGGCAGCCCATCAGCCTCCCCCATCCCTGGGATTCTCCAGGCAAGAACACTGGAGTGGGTTGCCATTTCCTTCTCCAATGCATGAAAGCGAAAAGTGAAAGGGAAGTCGCTCAGTCGAGTCCGACTCTTAGCGACCCCATGGACTGCAGCCCACCAGGCTCCTCCATCCATAGGATTTTCCAGGCAAGAGTACTGGAGTGGGGTGCCATTGCCTTCTCCAACATTCAAGGTTACCAGTCAAAAATCAATAAGGCTTCCCTGGCTGGTAAGTGGTAAAGAATCCACCTGCCAATGCAGGAGACGTGGGTTCCATCCCTGATCTGGGAAGACCCCATGTACCACAGAGCAACTAAGCCTGTGTGCCACAACTATTGATCCTGTGCTCTAGAGCCCAAGAGGTGCAACTACTGAGCCCATGTACTGAAACTGCTGAAGCTCACGTGCCCTAGTGCCCATGTTCTGCAACGAGTGAAGCCAGTGCAATGAGAAGCCCGAGCATGGCAAGTAGAGAGTAGTCCCACTCACCACAATTAGAGAAAAGCCTGTGCAGCAACAAAGACCCACTACAGCCAAAAACAAATAAATGAAGTTTTTAAAAGATCAATTAATATATGACTGATACTATACATAAAAAAATTGTAAGCATGCCACCAGAAAACTGCTAGAACTCATTAACAAAGTTGGTGAAGTTGCAGGATACAAAATTAATATACAGAAATCTGTTGCATTTCTATACACTAACAACAAAATATCAGAAAGAGAAATTAAGGGAAAAGCCCATTTACCATTGCATCAAAAAGAATAAAATGCCTAGGAATAAACCTAGTTAAGGATGTAAAAGACCTGTACTTGGAAACTATAAGACACTGATTAAAGAAATTGAAGATAGGAAGTTCCTTAGCAGTCTAGTGGTTAAGACTTTGCACCTTACTGCAGAGGGTGCAGGTTCAGTCTCTTGTTATGGAAGTAGGATCCCACATGCATGTGGCACAGCCAAAAAAAAAAGTTGAAGATGACACACATAGATGGAAAGATATACTATGTTCTCAGATTGGAAGAATTAATGTTAAAATAACCATACTATTCAAGGCAATTTACAGACTCAATGCAATTCGTATTAAAATACCAATGGCATTTTTTTATAGAACTAAAACAAATAATTTTAAAATGTGTGTAGAAACACAAAAGACCATCAGTAGTCAAACAATCATGAAAAAGAAGAAAATAACTAGAGGAATTCTACTCCCTGGTTTAAGACTATGTTACAAAGCTATAGTAGTTAAAACAGTATGTAATGTCTCTCTCTCTCTCTCTCTCACACACACACACACACAAACCGCACAGACTGATGGAACAGGATAGTCCAGAAATAAACCCATGTACTTATGGTCAATTAATCTATGACAGAAGAGATAAGAATATACAGTGGAGAAAAAAGAGTCTCTTCTAAGTAGTGCTAGGAAAACTGGACATCTACATGTAATCTACATGTAAAAGAATGAAATTAAAGCATTCTCTAATACAGCATACAAAAATAAATGCAAAATGGATTAAAGACCTAAATGTTATATCAGAACCACAAAACCACTCCTAGAGGAAAACATAGACAGAACATAAATCATAGCAAATTTTTTTTTTTTGATCTGTCTCCTAAAGTAAAGAATATAAAAGCAAAAATAAACAAATGGGATCTAATTAAACTTAAAAGTTTTGTACAGTTAAAGAAAAGACAAAACAAAAAGACAACCTTCAGAATGGGAGTAAATATTTGCAAATGATATGACTGATAAGGGGTTACCATCTAAAATACATAAACAGGTCATGCAACTCAACATCAAAACAAACAACTGAACTGAAAAAAAAAAAAAAAAAAAGGGCAGACCTGAATAGCCATTTTTCCAAAGAAGACAGGCAGATGGCATACAGGCACATGAAAAGATGCCGAACATTGCTAATCATCAGGGAAATGTAAGTCAAATTCACATTGAGATATCACCTCATATCTGTCAGAATGTCTATGATCAAAAAAGAAAAAGAAAAAAACCCCACAAATAATAAACGCTGGTGAGGATGTGGGGGAAAAGGAATCCTGTTCGTGTAGCCACTGTGGAAAACAGTATAGAGGGTTCTCACAAAACTAAAAACAGAACTATATATGATCCAGCAATTCCACTCCTGGCCATATATTTGAAAGAAACAAAAATACTAATTCAAAAAGATATATGCACTCTGTTTTTCATAGCAGCATTATTTACAGTTGCCAAGGTATGGAGGCAACCTAAGTGTCCATCAGCAGATGAATGAATAAAGAAAATGTGGCATACATATACAATGGAATACTTCTCAGCCATAAAAAGGATGAAATCTTATCATTTGCAGCAACATGAATGGACCTGGAGGCTTTTATGTTAAGTGAAATAAGCCAGACAGAGAAAGACAAATACTGGATGATATCACTGATATGTGGAATCTAAAAATATGCAACAAACTAGTGACTATAATAAGAAAAGAAACAGACTGACAGGTATAAAAACAAATTGGTGGTTACCCATGGGGTGAGGGGGAGGGGAAGGATAAATAGGGATAGGGGATTAAGGGATACAAACTATTGTGTCTAAAATAAACTGCAAGGATATATTGCACAACACAGAGAATATAACCAATATTTTATAACTTTAAAAATTGTATACTTGTACATATTGACTATACTTACACAATATTGATTATACCTCAATAAAAATTAATATAATTTAATTTACCATATTAATAGCCTAAAAAAATGTAAAGTCATAAGATCATTTCAATAGATGTCCAAAAAGCATTGACCAATACCCAGTGTTCATTCATGATAAAAAAAACTCTCAATAAACTAGAAATAAAAGGGAAATTCCTTGACCTGATAAAGAGCATATATGAAAAGACCTAGAGTTAACATCTTGGAAAATATCTTGATGCTGGAAAAGATTGAGGTCAGGAGGAGAAGGGGGCAACAGAGGATGAGATGGTTGGATGGTATCATCAACTCAGTGGACATGAGTTTGAACAAACTCCAGGAGATAGTGAAGGACAGGGAAGCCTGGTGTGCTACAGTCCATGTGGTCACAAAGAGTCAGACATAACTGAGTGACTGAACAACAACAAGAGTTAACATCATACCCAAGAGTAAAAGACTAAGTGCTTTCCTTTTAAGATAAAGAACAAAAAAGTATGTCCATTGCTATCCTTCCATTCAAAGTTGGACTGGATGTTTTAACTGATATAATAATGAAATAAAAATAAATTAGAAATTAATACAGATTGGAAAGGAAAAAGTAAAACTGTTCTTACAGACTGTTTGACTGCATATGTAGAAAAGCTAATAGAATCTTCAAAAAAAATCTCTAAAATTTATTAATGAATTCAGCAAGGTTGCAAGATAAAAAGTCAATATACAAAATTATTTGATTGTATTTTATTTATTTATTTTAATTGGAGGCTAATTACTTTACAATATTGTAGTGGTTTTTGCCATACACTGACATGAATCAGCCATGGGTGTACATGTGTTCCCCATCCTGAGGCCCCCTCCCACCTCCCTCTGCATCCCATCCCTCAGGGTAATCCCAGTGCAGCAGCCCTGAGCACCCTGTCTCATGCATCGAACCTGGACTGTCAATCTGTTTCACATATGATAATATACATGTTTCAATGCTATTCTCTCATCATTATATACTACAACAAAAATCTGAAATAGACATTTAAAAAGTTTTACACTAGTATAAGAAATATAGAAATTAGAGATAAATTAGCAAAACATGACATGATCTATATGTTGACAAATACAAATGATGTCTGCAGTAATTAAAGAAGACTTGAAGAAATGGAAAGATCAGCAAATCATCAAATAGAAGACTTAACTGTTGCTTAGATGTCAATCCTTTCTAAAATGATCTATAGATTCAAAGCTGCTGCTGCTACTGCTGCTAAGTCGCTTCAGTCGTGTCCGACTCTGTGCGACCCCATGGACTGCAGCCCACCAGGCTCCTCCATCCATGGGACCTTCCAGGCAACAGTACTGGAGTGGGGTGCCATTGCCTTCTCCAAGATTCAAAGCAATCCCTATCAAAATCCTAGCAGACATTTTTGAGGAGAAACTGATGACCTGATTCTAAAATATAGATGAAAATTAAAAAAAAAAAAACAATTGAATAGTCAAATACAATCAATTCTTATTACTCACAATAGTTATGGTTTGTAAGTCTCTGTGAACACTGAACTAGTGGGTACTGGATTATGGTTCCTAGGGGAAATATAGGGTTAGCTTCCTGCAAGCCTCTGGCCACAATATTTCACAAATCAATACAGAACCTTTATTTAGGGGTGTTTCTGTTTAAAGACACCTTAGCGATTCCCTGGTGGCTCAGACAGTAAAGCATCTGCCTGCAATGCGGGAGACCCGGTTTGGATCCCTGGGTTGGGAAGATCCCTTGGAGAAGGAAATGGCAACCCACTCCAGTACTCTTGCCTAGAAAATTCCATGGATGGAGGAGCCTGGTGGGCTACAGTCCATGGGGTCACAAAGAGTCGAACACAACTGAGTGACTTCACGACACAACTTCGATCGAGTGTATGTTGTTGATTTATTAACATTGAACTTACAGCCGACAGCACTATCACTCACGCCTGAACGAAGCTCATCTCACATCTTTCCTCCCTGGGGCACATCGTGGCCTTCTTGCCTTAGGGACACCAGACAGCGCTTCAACACTACTCGTAGGGGCTGTTGTAACAGTGAACTCACCAACAGACAGCACAAAAATTCTAAAATTATGGCTTTAAACAGAGCACAAAAAAGATAATGGGGGAAGGGGTAGAGTCATGCAGCAAGCCAGGCTTTCTTCCTGCAAACTTATCATATGCAAAAGCTTAGGTGATTTGCATCATCTTCTGGCCCGGAGGCCTGTTAACATTTTAAGACCCTTTCTTCAGAAAACTTATTTTTCTCTAAAGATGATAAGTCAAGCGCCACCCTCCAAAAGCATTAGATAAAGTTGCATTCCTACAGAGCAAAGGTGTGGTGGGCTATAACAAGAAAAAGAATTAACTCAAGGGTCCCAGGTTACAAACATTAAAGCTACTACTTACACCAATTACATTAATCAATACACTGCCAGGGACACAGCAGGTAAGGGATATGGAGACTTAGCAGCAAACATTGGCCCAACAAGTGAAAAACCCTTCACCAATACAATTTCTAATCAATCTTTTAACTGCTCAAAGGAATCTGTATTTAGACAGTTTAGAACATTTCATGCCTCTCACAGTTGGGAGGCTCTGAACAATCACATGTGGCCAGAAGAACCTGAAGGGCAGGCTAGAGAACTTCCAAAGGAGTTTGTAGGTTGAAACACTGTCACACCCAGGAATTATTAACTGGAGCTGTAAGCTAACTCTTTTTTCAGAGAGAGGTAGTGGGGGACAGCCCGCCGTAAAGTCAGAGGTGTAGGTGAAGGCACAAAGCAGAAAGTAGGCAGACTCTGGTTTGGGGTGTAAATGCTCAAGAATTTCCAGGGGGACTCCTGAGGCTCGATCCCGCCTTTGCGTATGCCGAGCCTCCTTCCTCATGACCTTTGTCATGGGTGGAGCTCCTCACGCTGGCTCCCGGCAGTGATAGAATTCCAGTTGAGCTATTCCAGATCCTGAAAGATGATGCTGTGGAAAGTGCTGCACTCAATATGCAATATGCACTCAGTATGCAATATGCCGGCTCCCGGCAGAGAAGGCAGAGCACTGTTTGTTTGACTTTCACTAGGCAAGTGCAGCGGCTCAACAGTTTCACCACTCTGCACAGATCCACGAAGGACCACGAAAATGCTCAAGTATCGATTCTGGGTTCCCAGTAAATGTTATAAAGTAGGTAAATTGGCAAGTGTGGAATCTGCAAATAATGAGAATCAAGTAAAACTTTGAGAAAAATAAAGTTGGAGGGATCCAATTATCTTAAGACTGACTATAAAGCAGTTGTAATCAGAGCAGTGTGGTAGGCGTGTACAAGTGGACATCACTGGCACAGAATACAGTCCAGATATAGACCCACACATTTATGGTGGAATGACTTTTGACAGTTGCCAAGGAAATTCATTGGTAAAGAATAATGTCATCAACTCATGGTGTTACATCAATTGGATTGCCATGTGTAAAAAAATGGACCTTGACCCTTACCTCATACCATATACAAAAATTTATTTAAAACTGATTTTAAATGTTAATATAAAGGAGAACATATAAATGTCTATATTAAAATGTAGGGGAAAAATTGATGACCCTGGGTTTGGCAAGGATTTTTTAAATAGGGCACAGAACACAAAAGAGAAACTCAGTAAATTGAACATCATCAAAATTAAAATATTTGCTCTGCAAAATAAACTGCTACTAAACTGAAAAGGCAAATCACAGACTGAAATTAAATATATCCAACAAAGGATCTTAGAATTTATAAAGAATTCTTATAACTCTATAATAGGAAAATAAACAGCCCAGTCAAAATGGGCAAAAGATTTGAATAGACACTAAACCAAAGAAGATATATAAAGAAGAGATGCTCAAACTTATTAGTCACTAGGAAAATACAAATTAAAGCCAAAACAAGATGGCCCCACTCTACTTCCACTAGATTGAATACATTTTAAAGTATTGACCATGTCAAGTAATGGCAAAGTTGGAAACAGAATCATCATTTTTCCTGGTAGGAAGATAAAATGGTTCAACCACTTTGGAAAACAGATTAGAAGTTTCTTACAAAATTAAATATGTACTTACCATGATATCGAACCATTCCACTCTTAGGTATTTACTCAAAAGAAAGTAAAGTTTATGTTCAAACCAAGATTTGAGCACAAATGTCTACTTGTAATAAGCTAAAACTGGAAACTCAAATCAAATCAAAACAACTCAAATCATCGACAGGTGAACTGATAAAGAATTGTGAGATATGTATACAATGTAATACTACTGGGCAATGGAAAGAATGGACTACTGACACATGTTGGAGAAGGAAATGGCAACCCACTCCAGGATTCTTGCCTGGAAAATTCCATGGACAGAGGAACCTGGCAGGCTACAGTCCATGGGGTCGCCACAAAGAGTCAGACACGACTGATCGAATGAGCACAGCACACTGATACATGGAGCAGGCTGGATGAATGTCAAAATAGCCCTGTTGAATGAAAGAAACAAGACCAGAAAAAGAGTACATATTGTAGGATTCCATTTATATGAGATTTTAGAAAATGGTAACTAATCTGTGTGATACAGATCAGCAGATGAGTGGCTGCCTGGGACCAGGGGGAGGGATGGGGCAGGTGGAGGGGTTACCAATGGCAACTAGGAAACTGGGGATCTGGAGGTGATGGGTATGTTATCTTGATTATGGTGATATGTTGCTATGTCAAATTTATCAGATTGTATACATTAAATATGTGTAGTTTATGGTATAGTTTATATAGACACAAACATTCACACAGAACAACGTGGTTTTGGAAGGTAAGTGGTACTGAGACAGAAGGCTGCAAGAGAAGAGATCAGAGAGTCATGGAACAATCAGGGGTTGGGGATGAAGGGTTTTTCTAGCAAGTCAAAGAAGAGGAGAGAACTGCAGGGCTTGTGGTCTTTGGAGGATGCTAAGTAGAACAGACTGTTTGTTTCGAAGAGCATGTTTGGAGCATTAGTGGGGGATGAGAAAAGGAATTTAAGCTGGAACAAATTATGGGGTGATTTGATTTCTCAAGCTGACTTCCAGCTGCGGTCTTTGGTGGATAGAGGGGCTGAATACAGGGTGTCAGAGGGAAAACCATGTGTTAGTACATTGACCTTGGCAGTAATACATAATATAGTATTAGATTTAGGTAGAGAATGGGTGCAGAAATACCATCTACCTATCCCCTCACTCGTTCATTTATTCATTCAGTACTTACTCATTCCCCTCTATGGGCTAGACACTCTGGTGGGGTGTGGGAGAGAAATAAGTGTGTCTCTCATATGTTGGAGATCCAAGGAACACTCAGATCTTGGCTTCCCTGGTGCTCTGCACTTGCGGAGCAGAAGGTGGACGATGCAATCAGTTTACAATTCAAATCAGTTCAATCAATTCAGTGCTTATGTTTCTTATGCCCGTGGAATTAATTAGATCATAGCAATAATCCCCACCCAGGGGAAGAGTTTATGACCTAAGATGGGGAATGGTGGGTGAGGGGTGTTTGATAACTTCAGTTATCAGAGAGGAAACCTGGTTTTGCTGGGGAAAGCAAGAGCGAGTCTGGGCAAGAGCCCACACAAGTGGTTGGGTGCAGCTGGAGATGGGGGTTAGAGTTCAAGGAAAATGCCTGGCTGGATATGCTTGGGGTGGTCATTGGCCCTAAAAATGCATGGAATTTTGGAGGGAGAAAGGGAGTGTGGAAAGAGGAGGTCAGGGTCTCAGCTTTGGGGCAGCCCACAGAGTGCAGACCAAGTGCAAGAAGGAGCAGACTGCGCACGTGCACACAAGCAGGCGGCTTTGTGGGGGCAGGGGCTTGTTAGAAATGTAAATTTCCACACCTACTGAATCAGGGACTCTAGGCGTGTGGCCCAGGAGGATGTTTTAACAAGCCCTCCTGGGAGTTCTGATCTTAAACTCGAGTTTGAAAACCACTGATCCAGCTATTTTAAGCTGGATCACTCCCTGAGAGTTGGCTGCTCCATAGGGAGTTCATAATGAGAACGGGATGCTGTGATTGACAGCCGTTTAGAAATTGCAAAGCGCTCAACAAGACTAGGGCCTTATTTGTTCACGCTTATTTCTGATTTCGATCAACCCTATTCGGTCAGATACACTTATGTTTTCAGGCTTTGTTTTGGGGCTCCTCCTCTTTTTCCCCTCTCAAACGGAAACTAAAATCTCAGTTCGTGAATAGGATAACTGATTGAAAAAGCATGAAGCTTTGGGGGAGGAGAGATGCGAGCAAGGCACAGCTGGACTTTGCCTGAAAGGACAGGTTTGTTTTTGTGGGTGACATTGGCTTGCTTTTGTTTCTTCCAGCGTGGAAGCACAAAGCTGATGACTCACATTAACTGCTGAAAGTCTTTAAATTCAAACTGCAGCTGTCAAAATACGGTTAGGCTTTCAGAAGACATAATGAAAGAAGGGGGATAGTCCCTAAAAATGCAGGCTTGGGTTTCTCAGGCTTTTGCGGAGCCTTAGCTCCAAGTGAGCTTTTGGGTTGGAGCAGGCAGAGATCCCATTGTTTCCCAACGGAGAGAAATAGCAGCTCTAATAATACATTCCTCTTCTCTCTTCCTGTGATAAATAATTTCTGATTTCTCCATCTCAGGCTCAATAGCAGCATGTGTGTGTACTAAGTCACTTCACTCGTGTCCGACTCTGTGTGACCCATAGACCTAGACTGCCAGGCTCCTCTGTCCATGGGATTCTCCAGGCAAGAATACTGCAGTGGGTTGCCACGCCCTCCTCCAGGGGATCTTCCCAACCCAGAGATCGAACCCTTGTCTCTTACATCTCCTGCATTTGCAGGCAGGTTCTTTACCACGAAAGTGGAGCATGTCTTTAATGGTGTTCATTTTGCTTTAACTCTAAAGGAGAAATTAGACTGTCACTGGTATCAATAGCATGCCATGTGGCTTGTATACAATTCTGAAAAGTCAGTAAAAACCCTTTTATTTCATCTAGGATGATGTCAGCCGCAACTGCCACAGTCTTTGTCCCGTGCTTCTTTCTTGTCCAGGGTAACCAGATGAGAGTTTTCCAAGTTCTCCAGGCTGAGGCACTGTGCCAGGCTTTCAAGATCACACATGGAGGAAGGCCCTTAAATCTAGAATGCCTGTGAGCCTCAGGGGAAACACCAGTGATGGATGTGAGCACAGCCCTGGGGCTCTTAGTTATCAAATCCTCCCTGATTTATTTCATTGGGGAGACCGAGCAGATGTGGTTTACATCCCTCCTAAAACTCTCCAGGAAGAGGAGCAAGCAGATTTTGCTGACTGTCAGCCATGTACTAACACATGCCCTCTGGCAAGGCATTGTTTGAGTTGAGATCTTTTGCTGTAAAATTCAAAATTGCCTACTTTGCTGTATCAGATGAAGTCAGCCTAGAACTCACAAACCAAAACTTAGCCACAGATACACTAATGTTGTTTAAAGTGATATGAATCTAGTGTCCACGTGTGGGGGGTTTCATAGGCACCCAATAAAGTGATATTGTATTAGAATAGTGATGTAGGTAAAATCTGGTTGGGGTCACCTCTTCTCCATGCTTACCTAGGCCTGCTCTACTAAGACATTTGGCACTAGTGGTAAAGAACCCACCCACCAATGCAGGAGACGCAAGAAATGCAGGTTCAATCCCTGGATCGGGAAGATCCCCTAGCATAGGAAATGGCAACCTACTTCAGTATTCTTGCCTGGGAAATCTCATGGTCAGAGTAGCCCAGGGGCTGCAGTCCATGGAGCTGCAAAGAATTGGACACGACCAAGTACAAGAATAAGGGAAGCTTATCCCATGGATGGAAGAGCCTGGTAGGATGCAGTCCATGGGGTCGCTAAGAGTCGGATATGACTAGGCGACTTCACTTTCACTTTTCACTTTCATGCATTGGAGAAGGAAATGGCAACCCACTCCAGTGTTCTTGCCTGGAGAATCCCAGGGACTGGGGAGCCTGGTAGGCTACCGTCTATGGGGTCACACAGAGTCGGACACGACTGAAGTGACTTAGCATAGCATAGCATAGCATATTTGCTGAGTACCTACTATCTCTCAGATACTTTATCATCTATATTATCTCATTTAACCCTGCAATAAGATGTTTTCTCTACTTAATTATTTAACCTCTATGAAAATTCAGTCTCACAGAAATCACTTATGCGAAGTCACACAGGTCACCTCGCTGAAGCCAGGTCTGACTCCAAAGGCAATATTCTTTTCATCCTATCTGATCGCCTCCCTTGTACCTTATGTAAAGAAACATGGGACTTCCCTGGTGGTCCAGTGGCTAAGACTCTGCACTCCCAATGCAGGGGGCCCAGGTTTGATCCTGGTTGAGGGAACTAGATCCCTCATGTCACAATGAAAGATCTGGTGCAGTCAAATAAATATTTCTTTAAAAAAGAAGAAGAAACATAACTGCCCCTTATCTCCTCCTCCAAGATTCAGTCCTCCTGACCCTTGCTTTTTCATATTACCTGCCTCAGGTCCTGATATACAGTAATCTTTTCTGAGATGGCCTTCTGACCACACTGTGTGAAACAGAAGTTCCCTTCCTTCCACATTCCTATTGCTCTGTCCTGCTTTTGTTCCACAGTACTTCTAAGATCTAAGTAATATATGGTTTAAGCTGTTCATGTCATGTCTGGCCGCTGTCCATGGTATGCCAGTAAATGTTTAGCAACCAGATCTCCAGGGGGAAAATACCCAATTTGTAATGTTCACCAATCCCTGTGGTGTCAGTACTGCCACCATGGCTGATTTCACGCTACCCGCTTGGCCTTGCTGAACGCAGAGTTGGGAAGAGGTGGGCATGGTCCGTCAATGTGGATCAGTAGGAGCCAGCTTTCCACTCGAATATCAGCTCCATGGCGAGAGGGATCGACTGACTGTTTTAAAATCAAGGGATCAATTGTTTCGCTCACTGTTGTTTTCCCAGCAGTTTGAACAATTTGATGAATGATTGAATTCAGTCATTCAAATATATTTTTAAAAACTGACCACATGCCAAACACCATGCAAGTTGAGCTGGAGGGCTGAACAGAACAAGCACTGGCTTCCAATGGCAGGGGAAGTAGACATTAAATTATCAATTGCAAATCAAGTGTTACATTGTAACTGTGGTAAGGAAAACCATGATGGTGAACTTGATCTCGAACAGGGAGTGGTCAGATAAGAGCCCTCCATCCCCAAGTACTCCAGGCTGGCCGCCGCTGCTGCTGCTAAGTCGCTTCAGTCGTGTCCGACTCTGTGCGACCCCAGAGATGGCAGCCCACCAGGCTCCCCCGTCCCTGGGATTCTCCAGGCAAGAACACTGGAGTGGGTTGCCTTTTCTTTCTCCAATGCGTGAAAGTGAAGTCGCTCAGTCGTGTCCGACTCTTAGCGACCCCATGGACTGCAGCCTACCAGGCTCCTCCGTCCATGGGATTTTCCAGGCAAGAGTACTGGAGTGGGGTGCCCAGGCTGGCTACTTACTGTCAAGTCAGTTCAACACACGTCCACTAAGCACCTGCTGTGTGAAGCATGTGGTATCAGGGGTACCCTGAGAACCACCAAGACTTACCCTGTGCCCCTCAGAGCTTACAGCCTGGGTAAGAATGATGAGTGAGGAATGCCTGACAACCCTGTGTTTCAGGTCCATTCACCCATTCCCAAGCACTTGATGAGCCCCTGTCATGTGCCAGGCAGTGTGGTAGGTACCAGGTATGCGAGAGACAGCAAGACAGCTGGTTCCTTAGCTGTTGTGAGGATTCCAGTGTCTGCAGCTGGAGACTGGCTCCCTGATGTCACTGTCCTCTGCTGGGAGAGGAATATCTCTTGCTGGGGACGAGAAGAGGTACAGAGACTTGGGAAGAGTTTTGTTCCCGTCTCACTCATCTTCCCAGGACCCAGGACCCCATATCTAGTGGAGGAGATATTGTAGGACTCTAGGACATCCCCTTTGGGAGGCAAGGGGGTTGGGACTCTGTCACTGTTCTTTCAGCAGATGAACACTTATGGGGCACCAACTCCACGCGCTAGGACACTGGGGAATCAAACTGAGTCACACCAGCTCACCTTCCCGTGGGGCCGTCAGACTAGTGATCAGGTCCTTCTAATACTGTGGGATAAATACTGTGACTAAGTTTTGGTTTGTGAGTTCAAAGTGCCTACTGTGGGATAATACTGAGGGATAAATGCATGAGTGCTCTAGTGGAGCCATGTGTAGAGAGCTCGAGGAGCCCAGAGGAAGAAAACCTGAAGCCCCGCCAACCTGGAGAAGGCTTCCTGGAGTAGATGACTTCAGATTGAAGTCAGTAGTCATGAGTGGGAGTCATGGGGTAGAGAAGGCTTGAAAGGGTAATGGGAGCTCTGAATTTAGTGCTCTCCACACCCCGCCCCCCCACCACAGTTTTATCATCTTTCACTGAAATCCAGACTGTGAGAAAAAGAAGTGCTGTTTTTCTAAAGAATAAAGAATCATCCAAAAACATCTGTATTTGTTTCCAATGAAAGCAACCACTGCCAGAAAAACAACAAAGTTGTTTTGTCAGAACCTAGTCTGTATTTATTTCTTTGTCTTTGTTTAATTAAATTAATCCCTCAATGGTTTCCTTTGGGACAGTACAGATCACTAGTGGCCATAAATCCCCAACGTTCTAAAAACAGTATGAAAGGCCCGAGGCCAGCTGGCAGGCCTGCTGTTTGTGGGATGTTCTTCTGGAATGCAAGCCGTGATCCTCCTGTTCCTACCACACTCTACGCCCTCACGTAGTGTCCAGGGTCTTTCAGACACTTGGAGAGAGGTCCAAGGACAGCAAAAGAAAAAAAAAATCGAGATTTGTCTAAAAGAAGAATCTGAGCCTGGAGACAGTTGACAAAGGCTGGCTCTTGTGTCTTTCCCTGGATGAATATGAGGACTTTTTACCTGGGAGTTTCAATGACTCTCAACCTGGCTGCACACTGGGGTTATCTGGGAGTTTCAGGAACACTGCTGCCTGCACCCTGGCCCCCGCTGCCTGACTCAAGGCAGTGAGCTGGGCGTATCTTCTGAAGGCCCCTAGATAGTTCTGGTGGGCCGTCGAGGGGGTGCACTGCTGCCCTGACGGATGGGACCCTGCAGGGCTTCAGGGCTGTCCCGTCCTGGAAGGAAGGAGCACCTCCATGACCTCTCTGCCTACCCTGTGGGGGGGAAATCTTGGGGGGAAAATGGTTATTGCTTCAAGATCTTGGTTCACTGCTTTCATCCACATTTTTCAACCTATTTCAATTGGGATTGGGAATTGGCCACAGGCTTGGGACTTGGGGGTTGGTTGTTCCAGTGTCCTGGGGTGTCATTGCCCAGCCATCAGGAGTTCATGCAGGGACGCTCCCCTCCTGATTAGGGAGCCTGGCAAGGGAGACACATTATTCATTTACCCAAACACTAAATCCTTTCAATTTCGCAGAGCTAAAGTAAACTGTGATGCCACCAAAGTTACTCTTCCACAGCACAAGTCAGGTGAAGCGGCCCTTGATTTTTTTTTTTTTCATTATTATAGAAACTCTTGGTATAAACTCTTGTTAGAAAATTCAAAAACAGATAATTATTGCTTCAAGATCTTGGTTCACTGCTTTCATACAATCTACATTTTTCAACCTATTTCAAATGGGAATGGGAACTGGGTGCAGAGGGATAGATGTAGTTCAGGCTACTACGTCTGTGTGCTAAGCTGCTTCAGTCGTGTCTGACTCTTTGTGACCCTGTGAACCATACCCCATCAGGCTCCTCTGTCCATGGGATTTTCCAGGCAAGAATACTGGAGTGGGTTGCCATTTCCTTCTCCAGGGATCTTCCCGACCCAGGGATCAAACCTGGGTCTCTTTTATCTTCTGCACTGGCAGGGTTCATTGCTTTTAAAATGCTTCTTTCAAAGAGGTTCTTTTGTAACACTGATTTTTTTCATTATTATAAAAGCTCTTGGTATAAACTCTTGTTAAAAAATTCAAAAACAGGTAATTACAAATAACAGAAAAAAATGAAACTCTCACCCCTCCTTGGTAACCACTGTTAGGCAGGGTTCCTGCCGGACACAGAGAGGAGGCAAAGCAACTGTGGGGGCTGAGCAGCGGGACCCAGGTGGAGAAGTTCCCACCCCCACCTTCAGAGATGGGCTTGGGACTTGGGGGTTGGTTGTTCCAGTGTACTGGGGTGTCATTGTCCATCATCAGGAGTTTGTGCAGGGACGCTCCCCTCCTGATTAGGGAGACTGGCAAGGGAGACACAGTATATACATCAGTACATAAATGCCTTTGTAATTAACATGGTGATACATGCCAGGAAGGGCTTCCCAGGTGGTTCAGTGATGAAGAAGCCACCTGCCGATGCAGGAGCCGTGGGTTCCAACCCTGGGTCGGGAAGATCCCCTGGAGTAGGAAATAGCATCCCACTCCAATATTCTTGCCTGGAAAATTCCATGGACAGAGGAACTTGGCGGGCTTCAGTCCATGGGGTCACAAAGAGCCGGACACAACTGAATGACTGAGCACGCACACATGCACGCACACACACGCCAGGAGGGAAAAGTCAGAGGTGCACAGACATGCACTGACAGCCGGTGGGTGTGGCCAGACAGATAGTGGAAGGTCCTCATGTCAAGAAGTTGATTTTCCCATCCGCACACACGCAAACCAAAGCTACTTTGGCATGGAAGTCAGAAAACTACCACTTTGTTCCCAAAGAAGTGGCTTTCATTTATCCGTACACTAAATCCTTTCCATTTCCCAGAGCTAAAATAGACTGTGATGCCACCAAAGTTACTCTTCCACAGCGCAAGTCAGGGAAATGGCCCATCTCCCTTTCTGAGATGTTCACCCTCAGTGGTCCCCCGATGAGCAGGGTTGAGACCAGGCAGCCTGCTCCCAGGCCCTCTGCCATCCCGTGTCAGCTGTCCTTCCGACGCCCCCCTCCTGCTGCTTCCCTTGGAATTCCCAGAACAGGGGGTCAGCTCCCCTGTCTGTCCACTTTTCCCTCCACTCCTGCACCTTTACTGTCTCCTCAGCTCCGGGTGGATCCTCTTCCTTTTCTCCGTGTCTCTTGCTTGCCTGCCAGCCTCTTCTGACTGATCCAGCTTGGGCTGGCTGTAATGCATCCCCGTTCTGAACTGCCACTGTATTGGCAGCACCTCTCTTGTGGATTTCTAGCATGTTCTGTTTTGTATTTTAGTTATTTAGGGTGCATCTGGCAACCCACTCCAGTGTTCTTGCCTGGAGAATCCCAGGGACGGGGGAGCCTGGTGGGCTGCCGTCTCTGGGGTCGCACAGAGTCGGACACTTCTGAAGGGACTTAGCAGCAGCAGCAGCAGCAGCAGGGTGCATCTGATAGCTACTCTGGCTCTCCCAAGCCTCAAACGGGGCTAGTTTGAGGCTTTTTGAACGCGTGAACATGAACGCCTTTTGCATTCACTGTTCTTTCAGTCAGAAACACTCACACATATATATATGGTGGTGGTGGTTGTTTAGTCACTAAGTTGCGTCTGACTCTTGCAACCCCATGGATTGTAGTCCACCAGGCTCCTCTGTCCGTGGGATTTCCCAGGCAAGAATACTGGAATAGGTTCCCAATTCCTTCTCCAAGGGATCTTCCTGACCCAGGGATTGAACTGGTGTCTCCTGCAATCCAGGCAGTCTCCTTCATTGCAAGCAGATTCTTTATTGCTGAGCCACAAGGGAAGCCTATATATATATATACACACATATACACACACAGTAGTTTAGTTTTAGGTATGCAGTATAGCAATTCAGTGTTTTACATTTCCACTGTGTATTTTATGAAACAATCACCACAATAAATCCAGTTACGATTTGTCACCATACTAAGCTGTTACAATATTGCCTATTATATTCCCTATGTGTACATTACATCCCAGTGGCTTATTTATTTTATAGCTGGAAATGTGTACCTCTTAATCCCCTTCACTGATCCATATCCCCAACCTGTACCTTCTGGCAACCACCAGTTTGTTCTCTGTATCCATGAATCTGTTTCTGTTTTGTTATGTTACTTCACTTGTTTTCTAGATCCCACATATGAATGAGATCATACAGTATTTGTCTTTCTCTGTCTGATTTATTTCACTTAGCCTAATACCCTCAGGGTTCATCCATGTTGTTATAAATGGCAAAATTCCATTCTTTTCTATGGCCGAGTAACATTTCATTGACTATACGTAGCACGTCTTTATCCATTCATCTGTTGATGGGCACTTAGGTTGCTGCCGTATCTTGGCTATTGTAAATAATGTTGCAATGAACACAGGGGTGCATGTATCTTTTTGAATTAGTGTTTTTGTTTTCTTTGGATAAATTCCACTTCTGGGTTTTATCAGAAATGCTCTTCCTAGAACCTCACCTTCCTAACCCTTAGAATACAAGCTGCGTGATGGCAGGAGCCCCTTTGTTGGTTCACACTACATCCCCCGTGCCTGGGACAGAGTAGGTGCTTTGTTGATTCAATAAATCAAAAGTATCTGATGATTCCGGTTTTTCTTGTATCTCTGGCTTAGGCTTGTAACTAACTGTAAATTTTGTCATTCTTCAATTATTTACTATGATTTTTGCATGAGCTGAAGTTTCTTCGATTATTGTTATTTTCCCTATATCTGGATCCATGGGAAATATCAATTGGAGTTCCCAATTGGAAATATAAGATAGAAATAAGATAGGTAAAGAGAGGAATTTGCGTCTATAATTTTTTCATCTACTTCATTGATATAGGAGTGAAAATAATTCTTTTAGCATTTTAAAACCAGAATCCTTCTTTGTGGAATTTTAGACCTAAATGTTTTTTAATCTTATGATGTAGCTTCCATTTAAAAAAAAATTAATGCATTTGATAGAGGTGCTAAATATGTCAGCTTTTATCTTTTTATCAATTTGATATTTTACATTTATCAAAAAGTGTAATAAACTATAAAACTCAAAGACCTAGGAGGTTACATTAAAGTGTAGTCATTGTATTCAGGGATAAATCAAACTTTCTAGTGAATTAAGTTTTTACCATAGCTGTCACAGTGATAACTTTTAACCAGAGGAAGAAAAATTTTTTAATGTATTCAATCGCTTTAATGCTCTCTGATTTTCTTGAACTTTAATGGTAAAGTCACTGAAAGAACTAGTTATGAAACCAAGTCGTTATCCTTGCCGAGAAATACTGTCATAACGTCAGCCAATTTCTTCAAAGGGGAGACTGAGTCGATGAAGGATTAAAAATGCCTTTAAGCTTTTCATCCTCTGATATATTCTTAGTTCTGTGGCAGTAAATGCTCTACTGTGAGTGTATTCTTACACTGCATTGGAATAAAGAGCCAGAGCTCAGCACTTTGTGGGCACATAATAAATATTTGACTGGAATAGCGTTGTTAATCACCATAGAAGAGCCTGGTGGGCTACAATCCTGTGGGGTCACCAAGAGTCAGATGTGACTGCATGACTTTCTCTTCACTTCACTTCAGACCATACATTGATTTCTCCCTATCTTTGTTGCTCAGTCGTGTCCGACTCTTTGCGACCCCATGGACTGTAGCCTATCAGGCTCCTCCGTCCATGGGATTTTCCAGGCAAGAGTGCTGGAGTGGATCGCCATTTCCTTCTCCAGGGGATCTTCCCGACCCAGGAATCGAACCCAGGTCTCCCGCATTGCAGGCAGACGTTTTACCATCTGAGCTACCAGGGAAGCCCCCTATCTTTGTTATCTCTACCTAAATTCTTCTGGCTTCCCATTTTCCTCCTTTATTACTGGGGTGCATAAATAGAACACAAAAAGGATTTTCAAACATCCTTCTGATAGAGAAATGGAATGGGAGAAAGTATGTCCAAAGAGACCAATACAGACTTGAAAATAAGGGGCTCTTCCGGACCTGCCGTGTTTTTGGTGGGGCAGCAGGTCTTTTCACCGTGCTCTTTCCCAGCTTCTGCAAAATGTCAAAGACAGCGCCAAATGGTCTTGTTGAGACTATGTACGTAGGTGTGTACATTGGTGAGACTGATTACAAAGCCTTTAGGTTCTCAGAGAATACGGATGGTACTTGATTCGGACAAGCACAAAGGCCTGCTCATGATAACTTCAATCCTCAAGAACCGTCCATCACTCTCCTTGACATGAGAAAAATACATATTGATGTTAATTTTAAATTTTCTAATGCATTTAATAGAGAAGAAAAATTCCAACTTTGAAAAATATGCTTTTATGTATACATAAGTGGCTGTGTGTGCTCAGTCACATCTGTCTCTCTGTGACCCCATGGACGATAGCCCGCCAGGCTCCTCTAGCCATGGGATTTTCCAGGGAAGAATACTGGAGTGGTTCCTACTCCATTTCCTACTCCAGGGGATTTTCCCAAGCCAGGGATCGAACCCCCGTCTCTTGCATCTGCTGCCTTGGCAGCCGGATTCTTTACCACTACACCACCTAGGAAGCCCTTACATACATAGAAACTCACCCAACTATTAACAGAGGTAGTCTCTGGATGGTAGGACTGCAGGTGGGGAGATTACAGTTGAATTTTCTTTTCTATTTTTTTTCTGTTTTCCAAAATTTCCAAAATGTTCCAAAATTTCTTATATCGCTTTCAGTCAAGAGTTATTTTGCCAAGTGCTGTAGAGTCGCTCATTGACGGCCCTGTGCCAAGAGTCACCTCCTTCTGAGCCAAGTTCTAATGATGCCGCTTTGCCCCAGTCCAGGACCTGTGTGCAGCAGACGACCACGGCTGTGAGCAGCTCTGCGTGAACCTGCTGGGCTCCTTCGTCTGCCAGTGCTACAGTGGCTACGCCCTGGCCGCGGACGGAAAACGGTGTGAGCGTGAGTGTCCCATCCAGCCTTGCCTGATGGGGAAACACCAGGAGGGAAGCGAGAGGGGAGTCCACGTAGCCAGTTGCTCTCCTTTGAGTTTCAACCAAGTGCTCCCAGTTCTCTGTCCTAGTTGTTAGTCACCATTTGAATTTTAAAGACTTCGTTTGTGGCTGAGCTTAGCATTTTCCCAGTCTGGGTCCTCAGCAAGAAGCGTATTTATGATAATCTATGTTAATAGATCAATCCATTACTGCTTCCCTTGGCAAGGACTGGGCGGATTTGCATTCAGTTTGGAGCGGGTGTCTGGGCTGGTCTGCCTTCAGTAGAGCTCAGGTATTATACGCCAGGTCAGGTGGTGATGGGTGATGTTGCTGAGTGGCACCTCAAAAAGGTGGGCAGCCTTTCTTCTAAGCGTGGATCTGCAGTTCAGAGACGGTCCTGGGGACCGCCAGCTGTGAGAGGCCAGCTGTGGGTAGTGGTAGTGTTAGTGTTAGTCGCTCAGTCGTGTCCGACTCTTTGCGATCCCACGGACTATAGCCCACCAGGCTCCTCTGTCCATGGGGTTCTTCAGGCAAGAACACTCTTGTAGATTGCCATGCCTTTCTCCAGAGGATCTTCCTGACCCAGGGATTGAACCCAGGCCTTCTGCGTTGCAGGCAGATTCTTTACCATTTGAGGTATAGGGAAGACCAGAAAACAAACAGCAGCCTCCAACACTGGCCCCAGCTAAGAAGTCTCAAGCACAATACTTGGAACCACAGGCACCGCTTGCAGTCAGCTGAGTGGCTTCCCACTCAGGCAACTCCATATTTCAGGGGCCGTGAGAAGTGGGGTGGCATCTCATTTCTTCCGTGATGGGTAATGGTTTTCCTCGGCACCTATAGGGCAGACCAGTGAATCCCTAATATGCGTGTGGCACCTCCCAGCTTGTCTGCAAAGCCCTTTAAACTTGCACAGACTCATTCGTCTTTCCACCAGCGAACAGTGCCTGGCATAGTAGGTGTTCAACAAGCTGAGTAGGGTACTTATGAGGCAGACAGTCCGTAAGGAAAGGAAGGAAAAGGACTTGATTGGCATCAGAACTGGAGCCTTCCTTTTCTAAGTCTAAATCCTCCATTTCTTGTTCCCTATTCCGTTGTTTTCAGAGGACCTGTTCTGTCTTGCTTCCCACAACAGGAAATGATGATTTGTTTTTGCACATAGAACTTGCGCTTTCCAGCACACTGTGATTCTTAGCTGGGAATGTGGAAGGGAAAAGCAACAAAACAAAAGCATAGGTGGGAAAAAAAAGTATAGGTGGTGGCCTATTCTTTGCAGGTGATGATGAGAATAAAATGGATTTGTTTGCTTGTTTTTACACACTGATGGAGATGAAAACCACCCTCATCAGAAGTCCATAGTGGAATTGGTCTCCTAAGCCTTAGAGTTGTTTTATCCCCCTTATTCTGTCTGTGGTGACCATGAAAGGTAGCAGGGTACCACATCCATTAACACTGCAAAACAAGAAGTCAATCTGGAAACACCACCCCCCGCCTTTTTTTTCACTACATTAATTTTTATTATGCAAGTACCTATTTTCATTGAGGAAGTTAGACAAAAAAATCACTATTATCAGATCAGATCAGTCGCTCAGTCGTGTCCGACTGTTTGCAACCCCATGAATCAAAGCACGCCAGGCCTCCCTGTCCATCACCAACTCCCAGAGTTCACTGAGACGTCCATTGAGTCAGTGATGCCATCCAGCCATCTCATCCTCTGTCGTCCCCTTCTCCTCTTGCCCCAACCCCTCCCAGCATCAGAGTCTTTTCCAATGAGTCAACTCTTCCCATGAGGTGGCCAAAGTACTGGAGTTTCAGCTTTAGCATCATTCCTTCCAAAGAAATCCCAGGGCTGATCTCCTTCAGAATGGACTGGTTGGATCTCCTTGCAGTCCAAGGGACTCTCAAGAGTCTTCTCCAACACTACAGTTCAAAAGCATCAATTCTTCGGCACTCAGCCTTCTTCACAGTCCAACTCTCACATCCATACACGACCACAGGAAAAACCAGAGCCTTCACTAGATGGACCTTTGTTGGCAAAGTAATGTCTCTGCTTTTGAATATGCTATCTAGGTTGGTCATAACTTTCTTTCCAAGGAGTAAGCGTCTTTTAATTTCATGGCTGCAGTCACCATCTGTAGTGATTTTGGAGCCCAGAAAAATAAAGTCTGACACTGTTTCCACTGTTTCCCCATCTATTTCCCATGAAGTGATGGGACCGGATGCCATGATCTTAGTTGTTGAGCTTTAAGCCAACTTTTTCACTCTCCACTTTCACCTTCATCAAGAGGCTTTTTAGTTCCTCTTCACTTTCTGCCATAAGGGTGGTGTCATCTGCATATCTGAGGTTATTGATATTTTTCCCAGCAATCTTGATTCCAGCTTGTGCTTCTTCCAGTCCAGCGTTTCTCATGATGTACTCTGCATATAAGTTAAATAAACAGGGTGACAATATACAGCCTTGACGAACTCCTTTTCCTAGTTGGAACCAGTCTGTTGTTCCATATCCAGTTCTAACTGCTGCTTCCTGACCTGCATACAAATTTCTCAAGAGGCAGATCAGGTGGTCTGGTATTCCCATCTCTTTCAGAATTTTCCACAGTTTATTGTGATCCACACAGTCAAAGGCTTTGGCATAGTCAATAAAGCAGAAATAGATGTTTTTCTGGAACTCTCTTGCTTTTTCCATGATCCAGCAGATGTTGGCAATTTGATCTCTGGTTCCTCTGCCTTTTCTACAACCAGCTTGAACATCAGGAAGTTCACGGTTCACATATTGCTGAAGCCTGGCTTGGAGAATTTTAAGCATTACTTTACTAGTGTGTGAGATGAGTGCAATTGTGTGGTAGTTTGAGCATTCTTTGGCATTGCCTTTCTTTGGGATTGGAATGAAAACAGACCTTTTCCAGTCCTGTGGCCATTGCTGAGTTTTCCAAATTTGCTGGCATATTGAGTGCAGCACTTTCACAGCATCATCTTTCAGGATTTGGAATAGCTCAACTGGAATTCTATCACCTCCACTAGCTTTGTTCATAGTGATGCTTTCTAAGGCCCACTTGACTTCACATTCCAGATGTCAGCTCTAGGTCAGTGATCACACCATCATGATTATCTGGGTCATGAAGGTCTTTTTTGTACAGTTCTTCTGTGTATTCTTGCCATCTCTTCTTAATATCTTCTGCTTCTGTTAGGTCCATACCATTTCTGTCCTTTATCAAGACCATCTTTGCATGAAATATTCCTTTGGTATCTCTGATTTTCTTGAAGAGATCTCCAGTCTTTCCCATTCTGTTGTTTTCCTCTATTTCTTTGCATTGATCGCTGAAGAAGGCTTTCTTATCTCTTCTTGCTATTCTTTGGAACTCTGCATTCAGATGCTTATATCTTTCCTTTTCTCCTTTGCTTTTTGTTTGTCTTATTTTCACAGCTATGTGTAAGGCCTCCTCAGACAGCCATTTTGCTTTTTTGCATGTCTTTTCCATGGGATGGTCTTGATCCCTGTCTCCTGTACAATGTCACGAACCTCATTCCATAGCTCATCAGGCACTCTATCTATCAGATCTAGGCCCTTAAATCTATTTCTCACTTCCACTGTATAATCATAAGGGATTTGATTTAGGTCATACCTGAATGGTCTAGTGGTTTCCCCTACTTTCTTCAATTTAAGTCTGAATTTGGTTATCAGGAGTTCATGATCTGAGCCACAGTCAGCTCCTGGTCTTGTTTTTGTTGACTGTATAGAGCTTCTCCATCTTTGGCTGCAAAGAATATAATCAGTCTGATTTCAGTGTTGACCATGTGGTGATGTCCATGTATAGAGCCTTCTCTTGTGTTGTTGGAAGAGGGTGTTTGTTATGACCAGTGCATTTTCTTGGCAAAACTCTATTAGTCTTTGCCCTGCTTCATTCCATATTCCAAGGCCAAATTTGCCTGTTACTCCAGGTGTTTCTTGACTTCCTACTTTTGCATTCCAGTCCCCTATAATGAAAAGGACATCTTTTTTGGGTGTTAGTTCTAAAAGGTCTTGTAGGTCTTCATAGAATGCTTGTTGTATTTTCTGCTGCTGCTGCTGCTGCTAAGTCACTTCAGTCGTGTCCGACTCTGTGCGACCCCACAGATGGCAGCCCACCAGGCTCCCCTGTCCCTGGGATTCTCTAAGCAAGAACAGTGGAGTGGGTTGCCATTTCCTTCTCTAATGCATGAAAGTGAAAAGTGAAAGTGAAGTCACTCAGTCGTGTCCGACTCTTAGCGACCCCACGGACTGTAGCCCACCAGGCTCCTCCATCCATGGGATTTTCCAGGCAGGAGTACTGGAGTGGGGTGCCTAGACTCACAGAAATATCTACTTCTAGACATTTTGTTAATGCTTAACAAAATGAGGTCATATGCTCTATCTTGTTTCACATACTTTTCCTTGTGTGGTTAGTCACTTAGTTATGTCTGACTCTTTGCAACCATGGACTGTAGCCCACCATGCTCTTCTTTCTGTGGGAATCTCCAGGCAAGAATACTGGGGTGGGTTGCCATTTTGTCCTCCAGGGGATCTTCCCGACCCAGGGATTGAGCCCAGGTCTTCTGCATGGCAGGCGGATTCTTTACCCACTGAGCCATCGGGGAAGTCCGATTTTTCCCTTACCAGTTGTTAAATGGGTAGAAACTTTGGGTGCTGTTGGGTCAGAAGGAAATTCCACTGTTGGAAATAAGGCCAGGGGATGAGCTTCAGGAAACAAGGCCAGGGTGTCTGGGAACTTAGGGTGAGGGAAGGAGCAGGGCAGGCCCAGAGCTTGTGTGCGTGACAAGGGTCAGGGGCAGTTGGAGCCAGGGCTGGGGCAGGGGACCTGCTGTGGCCCTTGAGAAACTGGAAGGCAGTGAGAAGCCCAGTTCTTTGGATGTTGCCAAATAATTGTCTAAGGGTCCTCTGTAGTGGAGAGCCTTTGAGTCTCTAAGGCTTTTGCTGAGACTTCTGGAGTGTGACATTTACTGAAGAGCGGCAAGCATGAGAGGGAAGCTGTGGTTGCCTGGGAGCTGTCGTCGGCTGTTTGTTAGAACGTGCTTTGCTCTCGCTGCCGCCGTCAGCATGAAAGAATGTCCGCCTTCCTCGGAGCCGGGGTCAAGCCGAAGACGGGGAGAACGGGAGAGACTATACGTGACCCTGGCCTCATCCATCAGATGTTATCCTCATCCTCGTCAACCGAATATTTGACCCGTTAGAAGCTGAGTGTGTGATGACTGAGTGCCATGGACCTCTGTCACCAGTTACTTTGGTTAGGAGACTGAACACAATGCCAAAGTGTCAACTGCTGCTCCGTGAGGCTGTGCTGAGTACAGAGCAAATGATGGAGATATTAATAACAGAGGCTCCAGGAGGTCAGGGAGGAGGGAATCCTCATGGCCAGCGTGGGGAAGATCTGGGTGCGGAAGGAAGGATAGCGACTGACAGATGTCCAAGGCGAGGGGAGACATGAAGGGCAGCGATCATGTAGAGGAGGCTGTGCTCTCGAGGCTTGAGGACTGAGACCATGTGTGTGTGGG
>NW_011495050.1:23932439-23938324 GCF_000754665.1 Bison bison bison | reverse complement strand
GAGATCTAGTAGATAAGAGAGAGACGGTCACCGCGAGAATGCCAGGCTGAAGGCTATAACCTGAAGACACCAGTATGAAGGGACTTGTCAAAGATGGCAAGGCCAGGTGTTATTACAGCAGGAAATTCAGAGGAGAAGCAGAGGCTGCTAGGGACCCTGGGAGCCTTCCTTTAGCCCCTGCTCTGGGTGGTCTGGATGTGGATGGGCAGAGAACAATATGACTGCGGGACCATAATCCCAGTTCATCCAGAGGGATCCCAGTTTATGGCTGTTGGCTCAGTTCTCAATAACACTCTGTCTTACTTTGAAGGGGATTCCATTCTGAATGAGAGATTATAAGGTCACCCTAGTTAAAGCCAGCCTGACTCAAACAGCTGAAAAGGCTAGCTCTGCTGAAGTGGAGAATTCCTGCAGGTGCAAAGCAGGAGATGAAGTTGAAGACATCAAGTGGAACCAGAATATTCAAGGCTTTGAACACCAGGCTGAAGAGTCTGAACTTTATCTCTGATAAAAAGACACTAAAAGGTTTCTGATTGGGATGGATAAAGGCAAAGCCTCATTTTAGAAAACTCAGTCTCATGGTGCAGGGCAGGATGGATTCCAGGAGGAAGAAAGAGGGCTGGAAAGACCGATTAGGAGACTATGATAGTCCTCTGGTGGAGGGTGACCAGGGCCAGGTTTGAGTAGCGACTGTAAAAATGCAGAGAGAAGGAAGGGGTTGAGAAATGAAAAGAGGTGCAGGAATGAAAGAAGGCACGATTGATAAAGAGGAGGAGGAAAAGTCACGATCAAATCCTGGGTTTGAGCTGCCATGATTCTGAGAGTGATGGTGAGAGTGATGAAAGAGTGATGGAAACAGATTTTTTTTTTAATGTTTTCATTTCGGGCTGTGTCAGGCCTGAGTTGCTGCATGTGGGCTTTTTGTTGCATGGACCCTCTAGTTGTGGCACGCAGACTCAGCAGTTGTCCCGAGAAATATGGGATTCTTCCATCCAGGGATCAAACCTGATCCCCGGTATTGGAAGGCAGATTTTTAACCCCTGAACCACCAGGGGAGTCCTGGGAACAGATTTCTTAGAGAAGATAATGAGGATTCAGTGGGTTTCAAGCTGAGATGGGACACCTGCAAGGACACGAGGAGAGGGAACAGAGGCCACACCGACGCCAGGAGGAGAGGGTGGGACCAGCGGAGCAGGCAGGAGGCAGCACAGCCCTTTCCTTCTGAATTTCCATTTCCAGCATTCACTTCTGTGTTTGTTTTGAAAGTGTCTGGACCTTCAACACAGTAAGACCTGGGCTCAAATCCTAGTTCTGCTACTTGGTAGTCATCTGTCTTTTATTTCTGAGCCTTGGTTTTTCTCATCTGTAACACAGAGTAGTAATACCTACATCACAGAGTTGGTGGGATTAAATAAGATAACAAGTACAGTTCCTAATACACTTGGGCAATTGTTGCTGTTAATTGTTATTACAACACATGTGATCACCATCATTGTTTCCTGGATGCCATGAAGTGTGGAGTTAGGAGAGAGTGAAGCCTGAGCCTTGGGCTCAGTCACAATGTGCAGGGAGCAAGAGGGGGACGTGGGGGCAGGGAGGATATCTGCAAAGGAACCGCCTAAGGTGGGGACGGAGAATTGGGGAGAGATGGGCGGGAGAACCAGAAGTCATGGACTAGGATGCGAAAGAGAATTTCTAGGCCAGGTCAATATTAGTGTCATGCCCCAGCGAGGCCAAATGGAACAGAACTTAGAGAAAAAGCCACCGAGTTGAGTCATTGGTAATTCATCTCAGCCGACATTTCCAGACTCTCTGCCAGGCACTCTGCTAGGCATTAGGGACACAAAAATGACCAGGAGGCCATTGCTAATGATCAAGAGGGGTGAGGTAAAGGGCAGATTTCAGGGGGGAGCAGCGAGGGGGTGAGAAAGTGGGGACAGCAAATCTGACCTCATTTGAGGAGGTTCGGTAGAAATTCACCATGGCCAGCTACTGGTGGGTGGACCCCACGGGAGTACTTTGACTCATCCCAGAATTATGACTGTGACTGCAGGAGGAGTCAGTTCTGAGCCAGGCGCAGGGCCTTTTAGCCAACATTTCCACACTTTCTGAGTTAGTGGAACCTTACCTTCAAGTGCTAGAGTTCCATTTTTTCTAACTGCTCATTTAACTCTGGATAGAACTGAATTTGTTTCAACATTCAGGTGATCAAGGGTGGATTACTCACTAAAGAAAGCCCTCATTTTGCTTTAGTGGAGTCTTGGTATTTGTAACCCAACAGCTTCCACTAAAGCTGTGTTAATTTCCATCCAAAACTGTACATTTTTCAAACAACCTTAGGCTTCTGTAAAGCAGTTTAAGGGCAGTCTGTACATTTTTATGAAAAATTTCCTGGTCCTTTACATTTTTCATCTATGCCTGGTTCTAGAGTAATTTTGGTTAGCAAATTGCCTTAATTAAGCTCTGTCTTTGGGGTGAATTTTTTGCTGTACTTGCTCTCTGGTGTTTACTTACTGCCTTGTCTTTTGGGGTAACTTGGGTCCTGTTTGCATCTTACCTGCCCAAGCAGACTGTAAACCCTTGGGGTGAAGAAGGTGCAGAAGCCAATTCCTTTAATTTTCATCTTTCACAGAGTAGACTTGCAAAATGTTTTTCTTGAATCATTAACTAAGATTGACTAATCATAATCTCAAGCATTCGTTTTTCTAAAAAAAGCTTTTCCCCTTGATTGGTTTCTAAATTACAAAATCAATTTTTGTTTATTAAAAAAAATCAGAGTACATCCAGATGTGAAAGCGAAAATTGCTCAGTAGTGTCCAACTCTGCTGACCCCATGGACTGTACAGTCCATGGAATTCTCCAGGCCAGAATACTGGCGTGGGTAGCCTTTCCTTTCTCCAGGGGATCTTCCCGACCCAAGAATTGAGCCCAGGTCTTCTGCATTGCAGGCATATTGTTTACCAACTGAGCCACAAGAGAAGCCCAAGAATACTGGAGTGGGTAGCCTATCCCTTCTCTAGGGGATGTTCCCGACCCAGGAATCAAACCGGGGTCTCCCGCATTGCAGGTGGATTCTTTACCAACTGAGCTATGTGGGAAGCCCACATATAAAGCCCAGATTTATATAAACTCAAAACCTGAAAGACATTCCTCCTGAATTTCACTCCATGGAGATAATCACCACTGAAGGCTTGGCCTCTCCTTCCTGCCTTTCTTCAAAGATGACTTACTAGCTTATGATACTCTTTGCTCGTCATTACATCCAGGGTTTAGCACAATGCCTGACACACAGTAATGGTTCAGTAAATGATCGTGGAGCAACTGAATGGTATTAAGGTATCTCTTTACTCCCAAATTCAAACCTTATTTTATCAGGCAGGCAATGTGATAAAAATAAGTAATACTCCTTTAATGTTACTAAATTCCAGGACCTGTGTGAATTTATATATAACTGAGACCATCCTTTGAAGTAGGTATTTTATATTTTATAGGTGTCTTCACCTGTCTGTTTCACAGACTTCATCTGTAAATTGAGGATAACAAAACCTACCTCCAAGGGTTGTTGTGAGGGTGAGATGAGGTGATACATGGAAAGCCTCACTACTCTGTAGAGACCTCTATAGGAAAAGAATCTAAAAAAGAGTGGATATGTGTATAACTGATTCGCTTTGCTGTACACCTGAAACCAACACACATTTTAAGTCAACTGTACTCCAATTAAAAATGTTATGTATATGGCAAGCACTTGGAACTGTACTATACATGGGCAACTGACACACATTAGTTGAATCTGCATCTTTTATGAATTTTTATCTTCTCATGAATGCTTGCATGTAATAATGCATCAAACATGTGGTGCGTTTGAAAAATCACATTGAGACCCATACCTCGAATGATGGTGGCGCATAGCACTGGTATTTAGCCTGCTGCTACTGCTGCCTTCAAAACTTTCCTTCTATATTCTCCTATACCAGTCACCTTCAAGGAGAAGGGAATGCTGAGTGGCTTCAGTCGAGTCTGACTCTATGCAACCCTATGGACTGTAGATCACCAGGCTTCTCTATCCATGGGATTCTCCAGGCAAGAATACTGGAGTGGGTTACCATGCCCTCCTCCAGGAGAGAATCTTCCCAACCCAGGGATGGAACCTGCGTCTCTTACGTCTCCTGCACTGGCAGGCAGGTTCTTTACCACTAGCGCCACCTGATGGCTGATATTTAAGTTGGTGACAAGGGATGAGAGGATCAATCTTTATATTGAAAGTCAAATTTTTACTTCATCAGCTTACTCCTCATGCTTCAAGCTTGATCTCCCATGAATGCAAAGATTTCTCCATGCCTTAGTTTGTGAGGGCTGCCATAACAAACTACCACAGAGTGAGTGGCGATAGAAGTTTATTTCCCCAGTTCTGGAGGTTAGAAGTGCAAAGTCCTCATGTCAGCAGGGTTGACTTCTTTTGAGGTCTCTCTCCTTGGCTTGCTGCTTCTGCATGCGGTCTTTGCTCAGCGCCCAGGCATCCTTGGTGCCTCTGTGTGTGTGTCTAAATTTCCATTTCTCCTGAGGACACCAGTCAGATTGGATTAGCACCCACCTTAATGGCCACATTTTAATTTAATTACCTCTTTAAAGGTCCTTTCTCTGAATGCAGTCACCAACTGACCAACTGGGGATTTAGGACTTCAACAAATGAATTTAGGATGGGACATTCAGCCTGGAACACTTCCCTATTATTATCAAAATCAATAGGAAACTTTCTCTGAGTTTTAAACTCCTACATATAGGAATCCAGTCATGCCCTGGGAAAGAGGTTTGTGAGGCTGACTGTGCGTGTATCTTATATATACTCAGCAAGTAAATTGGTTCTACAATTTCTCTAATTGACATATTTGGTTTTTCTTACTCTGTCATCAACAACCTAACAAACCCAAATGCTACTCTTTAAAATATCCTGTTTCTAGTAAGGCCATCCTCTTTGCAGACTAATCCCTGCTGAGGAGACCTTGGAATTCAACTAGATTATAAATCAGAGACTGTCAATCTTAGGCTTTATTCAGTTCAGTTCAGTTCAGTCACTCAGTCGTGTCCGACTCTTTGCAACCCCATGAATTGCGGCACGCCAGGCCTCCCTGTCCATCACCAACTCTCGGAGTTCACCCAAACTCATGTCCATCGAGTCGGTGATGCCATCCAGCCATCTCATCCTCTGTCGTCTCCTTCTCCTCCTGCCCCCAATCCCTCCCAGCATCAGAGTCTTTTCCAATGAGTCAACTCTTCCCATGAGGTGGCCAAAGTACTGGAGTTTCAGCTTTAGCATCAGTCCTTCCAAAGAACACCCAGGACTGATCTCCTTTAGGATGGACTGGTTGGATCTCCTTGCAGTCCAAGGGACTCTCAAGAGTCTTCTCCAACACCACAGTTCAAAAGCATCGATTCTTTGGCACTCAGCTTTCTTCACAGTCCAACTCTCACATCCATACATGACCACTGGAAAAACCAGAGCCTTGACTAGACGGACCTTTGTTGGCAAAGTAATGTCTCTCTGCTTTTGAATACGCTGTCTAGGTTGGTCATAACTTTCCTTCCAAGGAGTAAGCGTCTTTTAATTTCATGGCTGCAATCACCGTCTGCAGTGATTTTGGAGCCCAGAAAAATAAAGTCTGAAACTGTTTCCACTGTTTCCCCATCAATTTCCCATGAAGTGATGGGACCAGATTTCATGATCTTAGTTTTCTGAATGTTGAGCTTTAAGCCAACTTCTTCACTCTCCTCTTTCACTTTCATCAAGAGGCTTTTTAGTTCCTCTTCACTTTCTGCCATAAGGGTGGTATCATCTGCATATCTGAGGTTATTGATATTTCTCCTGGCAATCTTGATTCCAGCTTGTG
>NW_011495050.1:23930119-23932339 GCF_000754665.1 Bison bison bison | reverse complement strand
GGTCTGGTATTGCCATCTCTTTAAGAATATTCCGCAGTTTTGCTGTGTTCCACACAAAGACTTTAGCGTAGTCAATGAAGCAGAAGAAATATTTGGAATTCCCTTGCTTTTTCTGTGATCCAGTGGATGTTGGCAATTTGATCTCTGGTTCCTCTGCCTTTTCTAAATCCAACTTGTACATCTGGAAGTTCTCAGTTCATGTACTGCTGAAGCCTGGCTTGAAGGATTTTGAGCATAATCTAGCTGGCATGTGAAATGAGTGCAATTGTATGGTAATTTGAACATTCTTTGGCATTGCCTTTCTTTGGGATTGGAATGAAAACTGACCTTTTCCAGTCCTGTGGCCACTGCTGAGTTTTCCAGATTTGCTGCCATATTGAGTGCAGCACTTTCACAGCATCGTCTTCCAAGATTTGAAATAGCTCAAATGGAATTCCATCACCTCCACTAGCTTTGTTCGTAGTGATGCTTTCTAAGGCACACTTGACTTCACATTCCAGGATGTCTGGCTCTAGGTCAGTGATCACACCATCGTGATCATTTGGGTCGTGAAGATCTTTTTTGTACAGTTCTTCTGTGTATTCTTGCCACCTCTTCTTAATATCTTCTGCTTCTGTTAGGTCCATACCATTTCTGTCCTTTATTGACCCCATCTTTGCATGAAATGTTCCCTTGATATCTCTAATTTTCTTGAACCTTGCACCAACTATGGTTCATCCTTGGAAACAGCTGAGCACTTTCTCGCATGTTAGGCAGAGATTGAACACAGCAAGACTGGCTTCCAACCCTGAGATCTTAGCACTCTGTGATCCAGCAGGGCAAAGAACTGCTGCCAGAGACTTACTCTTTTTGCTTGTCTCAGGCAGAATGACCAAGGAAGGATTTTGTTGAAGTAGGAGAGGACTTGGAACAACAGAGGATCTCTTGAGTTACACACACCGATCACCTCCATACATCCTCCCCCTAAACTTGGCGTCTTTTTATAAGTACAGTTTTGCATCTAAGGAAATTGTGCAAAGAACCTAAAACATGCAGCAAAGGATGACAGCATTGAATGGAATGGAACTCTCTCAGCCTTAGGAAGCTTTTGGTTCACGTGAGCTCCTCCACGTCTCACAATGGCCTCATCTGCTGTCTTCAGAGGCCTGGTGGAGAGCCAGTAGGTGGCCTTCAAATCAAAGTGGGATTTTGACACCTTTAGGTTTTGCAGGCCAGGATCTTGGACCCAGGAATGCTTGAACCCTGCCTTGCCAGTCTCTCCTCTCCCCTTTGGTTCCCCCAGAGAGCTGTGCACATGAAAAGCAAAACCAGCAGGAAAATCAGAGTCCAGGAGAAACCTTCTTGTCCTGTGAGATCAGCTAAAGAGCAGAATCATGAAAAGTGCATATCCAAACCTACCTGAAGTGTTTACATTTTCTTCAGAACACATAAATATGCTTTTAATAAAACTTCCAAAAATTACTAATTTTAAGTTCATTTTAAAAATATGATTTAAAAACATCTTTCTTGCATAAACATACCCATAATATGTTGTCTATCATTTTCAACTTTGATTTCTTTAAATTGGAGCAAGAATTTGAAGACTTCTATAAAGCAGTCTAAGGGCAGAATCTGTAAAATTTTTATGAAAATTTCCCTAGTCTTTTACGTGTTTCATCTATGCCTGTTTCTAGAGCAATTTTAGTTAGCAGGTTGCATTTAAGTGCCAAAAGCTCTCCACTTGGTTTTTATTTTTAAAAAATTCGATCTGTTTTAGTGCTTGCTTATATATTTAATTAGTTTTTATAGTATTTCAATTAATTACAAAAAGGTGTACAAATAGCACATAGAGGTTTGGAAATAAAAATAACTTTGACTCACTTTAACAATGATTTTAAAATTTTGACATGCATCAGTGTCACCTAGAGAACTTACTAAAGCATACATTCCTGGGCCCCATACACAGAGTTTCTGATATAGTATGTCTGGAGTGGAGCCTGAGAATTTGCATTCCTAACAAGTTCTCAGCAGTGGCCACAGGACTGGAAAAGGTCAGTTTTCATTCCAATCCCAAAGAAAGGCAATGCCAAAGAATGTTCAAATTACCATACAATTGCACTCATTTCACATGCCAGTTAGATTATGCTCAAAATCCTTCAAGCCAGGCTTCAGCAGTACATGAACTGAGAACTTCCAGATGTACAAGTTGGATTTAGAAAAGGCAGAGGAACCAGAGATCAA
>NW_011495050.1:23929417-23930019 GCF_000754665.1 Bison bison bison | reverse complement strand
GAGCGACTGAAAAACAACAAGTTCTCAAGTGAGGATTGTTGCAGCTAAGTCACTACCACATTTCGAGAACTGAATAAGCATGCAGCGAGTCAATAGGAAAAGTACCCAGGTGCTCTGGGGCATGTATTCCTCCGAGGCTGCTTTATAAGCATGCAGCCCAGCCAACGAGAGATGTGCACAGGTATTTGAAAACACAGCTATTCCAACAGCCTTGAGCATTTAGCATGTTCTGGGCATCAGGTCCCATATTTTTCAGAGGGAATGAAAAGCAATGATTAATCAGAAGTTGGTTAAGTGGTGGTCAATTAAAAGAGCTTCTTCTGTGCAACTTTATTAACACCTGATTCAATATTGGATACCGTGTTCTAGAACATTCTTGGGGAAAAGAAGGTGAGATTGGAGTATGTGGCTTAGACTTTAGGCCCAAGCAAAGCTTCTGGTCTCTCCCCAGTCTAATATGGGACCAGCACACCCAAGTGTCTCTCTGAAGAACAGAGATGACTGGGCTCAGAAATTCCAGAGAGGGGTAGTGTCCGAGTTTTAGGCTTTTGGGTACAGTGACCTGCCCACTCATCACTGTGGTACTGTCAGTGGCCTGGAAC
>NW_011495050.1:23928085-23929317 GCF_000754665.1 Bison bison bison | reverse complement strand
TGGATTTAGAAAAGGCAGAGGAACCAGAGATCAAATTGCCAACATCCACTGGATTATAGAAAAAGCAAGGGAATTCCAAATATTTCTTCTGCTTCATTGACTACGCTAAAGTCTTTGTGTGGAACACAGCAAACTGTGGAATATTCTTAAAGAGATGGCAATACCAGACCATCTTATCTGTCTCCTGAGAAACCTATATGCAGGACAAGAATCAACAGTTGGAACTGGACATGGAAAAACAGATTGATTCAAAACTGGGAAAGGACTACATCAAGGCTGTATATTGTCACTTGCTTAGTTAACTTAAATGCAGAGTACATCATGCAAAATGCTGGGCTGGATGACTCACAAGCTGGAATCAAGATTGCTGGGAGAAATATCGACAACCTCAGATATACAGATGATACCACTTCAGAGGCAGAAAGTTAAGAGGAACTAAAGAGTGTCTTGATGAAGGTGAAAGAGGAAAGTGGAAAAGCTGGCTTAAAACTCAACTTTCAAAAAACTAAGATCATGGCACTTAATCCCATGTGCCATGAAATAAGTCCCATCACTTCATGGCAAATGGATGGGCAAAAAGTAGAAACGCTGACAGATTTTATTTTCTTGAGCTCCAAAATCACTGTGGATGGTGACTGCAGCCATAAAATTAAAAGACACTTGCTCCTTGGAAGAAAAGCTATGACAAATCTAGACAGCATAATAAAAAGCAGAGGTATCACTTTGCCGCCAAAAGTCCATATAGTCAAAGCTATGGTTTTTCTGGTAGATATATATGGATGTGAGAGTTGGACCATAAAGAAGGCTGAGTGCTGAAGAATTGATGCTTTCGCACTGTGGTGCTGAAGACTTGAGAGTCCCTTGGACTGCAAGGAGATCCAACCAGTCAATCACAAAGGAAATCAACCCTGATTATTCTTTGGAAGGACTGATGCTGAAGCTGAAGCTCCAATACTTTGGCCACCTCATGTAAAGAGCCAACTCATCGTAAAAGACCCTGATGCTGGGAAAGACTGAGGGCAGGAGGAGAAGGGGATGACAGAGGATGAGATGGTTGGATGACATCACTGACTCAATGAACATGAGTTTGAGTGAGCTCTGGGAGATGCTGAAGGACAGGGATCCCTGACGTGCTGCAGTCCATGGTGTCACAAAGAGTCAGACACGACTGAGCGACTGAAAAACAACAAGTTCTCAAGTGAGGATTGTTGCAGCTAAGTCACTACCACATT
>NW_011495050.1:23914971-23927985 GCF_000754665.1 Bison bison bison | reverse complement strand
GAGAGATGTGCACAGGTATTTGAAAACACAGCTATTCCAACAGCCTTGAGCATTTAGCATGTTCTGGGCATCAGGTCCCATATTTTTCAGAGGGAATGAAAAGCAATGATTAATCAGAAGTTGGTTAAGTGGTGGTCAATTAAAAGAGCTTCTTCTGTGCAACTTTATTAACACCTGATTCAATATTGGATACCGTGTTCTAGAACATTCTTGGGGAAAAGAAGGTGAGATTGGAGTATGTGGCTTAGACTTTAGGCCCAAGCAAAGCTTCTGGTCTCTCCCCAGTCTAATATGGGGCCAGCACACCCAAGTGTCTCTCTGAATTAGGCTTTTAGGTACAGTGACCTGCCCACTCATCACTGTGGTACTGTCAGTGGCCTGGAACATGGACGTCAGATAGATCAGCAGCTCTTTCTGTGGAAGGGACACTGTTGCTGGCGAAATCTTGGCTTTCTCTACCCACTGAAGCCAAATAAACAATTCCAGAGACAGAATTTGGAGGAAATAGAAAGGTGGGTTTAAGCTAGCAGAGAAGGGGACACAGCCGGCTGATCCCTCAGGAACTGTGCCCCACCTCCATGAAGAATCTAGGGCCCCTTATAAGATGAGGGCTCGCAGTCAGGAGTCAGTGGTGAGGAACCAAGGTGACAGGATCTCGATTTCTTCCTCTGTATTGTTTTGAAGACTGGCATCAGTAGCCCAGTGGTTGAGTCTGGCGGTTCGGGGGCTGTGCAGCCTTCTTTCCAATGTGTAACTACAAGGGGAAGGGTGTTGTAAGGTAAACACCAGATCCAGGATATATTTAGCTTAGAATCAAAGGAAAATAGGTGTGATGTGTGTAATTCCTGAAGAATTAGGGGGCAGGAAAGCAAACTTAGTTAGAGACATGCAGAGTTAGGAGCAGTTAAAGTTAAAAAAAAACACACACACAAAACTAGGAGTGTTCAGGCCGGCTCACTGTTCTTTTTATCTTCTTTGTTCTCAGGAAAGGGAAAGAAAAAAACCTCATTCCTCTTTTTTTTCCTTTTCACTGCAGCAACACTAACAAGTGGGTAACCTGAAGTCGACCCAGCTAGCTGACCGCAGACAGCCGTATCCAGGGTTGGGAGATTTTCAAGACAGCAGCTGGGGCTCAGGGTGAGGAGGTTGGAGGTGGGGAGTTGTTGTTCGGTCTCCCAGTCGTGTCCGACTCTTTGTGACCCCATGGACTGCAGCACGCCAGGCCTCCCTGTCCCTCACCATCTTCGGAAGTTTGCCAAGTTCATGTTCCTTGCATTGGTGATGCCTTCCAGCCATCTCATCCTCTGATGCCCTCTTCTCCTCCTGCCCTCAATCTTTCCCAGCATCAGGGACTTTTCCAATGAGTCGTCTGTTCATATCAGATGAGCAAAATTCTGGAGCTTCAGCTTCAGCCCCAGTCCTTCTAGTGAATATTCAGGGTTGATTTCCCTTAAGATTGGCTAGTTGATCTCCCTGCTGTCCAAGAGACTCTCAGGAGTCTTCTCCAGCACCACAGTTCGAAGACATCAGTTCTTTGGCGTTCTGCCTTCTTTATGGTCCAGCTCTCACAACTGTATGTGACCACTGGGAAGACCATAGCCTTGACTATACTGACCTTTGTCAGCAGAGTAATGTCTCTGCTTTTCAACACACTGTCTAGGTTTCCTGCCGAGAAGTAATCGTCTTCTGATTTCATGGCTGCAATTAACATCGCAGTGACTTTAGAGCCCAAGAAGAGGAAATCTGTCACTACTTCCACCTTTTCCCCTTCTATTTGCCATGAAGTAATGGGGCCAGATGCCACAATCTTAGTGTTTAAAAAATATTTAGTCTTAAGCTGGCTCTTTCACTCTCCTCCTTCATCCTCATTAAGAGGCACTTTAGTTCCTCTTCACTTTCTGCCTTTAGAGTGGTATCATCGCATATCTGTGGTTGTTTTTTTTTTTTTCCTCCTGTCTTGATTCCAGCTTGTAACTCATCCAGCCCAGCATTTCTCATGATGTGCTCAGCATATAGGTTAAACTAACAGGGTGACAGCAGACAGCCCGGTCGTACACCTTTCTCAATCCTGAACCAGTCAGTTGTTCCATACAGGGTTCTAACTGCCGCTCCTTGACCCGCATACAGGTTTCTCAGGAGACAGGTAAGATGGTCTGGTTTTCCCGTCTCTCTAAGAGCTTTCCACAGTTTGTCATGAACCTCATAGTCAAAGGCTTTAGTGTAGTTGATGAAACAGAGATAGATGTTTTTCTGAAATTCCCTTGCTTTCTCTATAATCCAGTGAATGTTGGCAGTTGGATCTCTGGTTCATCTTCCTTTTCCAAACCCAGCTTGGATATCTAGAAGTTCTCGGTTCACATAATGCTGAAGCCTAGCATTTTAAGCATGACCTGACTAGCGTGGGAGATGAATGCAATTACACTCATTACTGCTGCTGCTGCTGCTGCTAAGTTGCTTCAGTCGTGTCCGACTCCGTGCGACCCCATAGACGGCAGCCCACCAGGCACCCCTGTCCATGGGATTTTCCAGGCGAGAACACTGGAGTGGGTTGCCATTGCCTTCTCCGATTACACTCATTACTATCACCCAATTACTAACAAGTGGGTGACCCAAAGTGGGCCCAGCTGACAGCAGACAACCATATCCAGGGTTAGGAGATTTTCACGACGGCAGTTCAGGCTCAGGGTGAGGAGGTGGGAGTGTCTCCTGCTAATACAGGCTAGTGTGGGCTACAGCAAGGCCGTCCTGTGACTTGCAGCCTGGGGCACGTGCCAGGGCTTGATGTCCTTGACCTCTGTGCCCTGAGTGTCCCCAGCTATTCATTTAATGATACATTAGTTCTTAAAAGCTGATACATTAACTTTTAGAAAGATCTGGTGCTAGCTCAGTGTTTATATTGTGACTCAAGTCCAGCAGCTGGCTGACGTCCATGACATTCAGATCCTGAGACTGTGTGAATGCACTGTTCCCACCAAAACGGCTTGTGTGTTAAAACCACAAGTATCAGGCTTTATTAGAAGTCTGTAGGGAGGGACATTAGAGAAAACAACACCTTAGCAGAAACTTAATGAAGCCTGGGAGCAAAAGAATAAACTCAACACATGTTACCAGCCTTTAAAAATCTTTAGCTTTTCCCTTTGTGCCTTTTGATTACTGTGTTTGTATGTCATTATTTTCTCAATGCCTGGTTTTGCTTTTTAAAACTGTACATGTGCGTTAATTTGAAGATTCGATTTCCTTGTTATTATTTACAAATTTTTCGGTATTCAGATAGCCTAAATCGTTATTTAGAGGGAAACATTTTTAAGGAAAAAAAAAAATCCATAATCCTACCACCTTAACACAGGAAGCAAAGCATTTTTATTTTTAATTTTCAGGTTTTGCCTTAGAGCTCTATTGAAAGTGGATCTAATCACTGTAAATATACAATTTTCAAATCTACTTTTTTCACCAAATTTTGTTCTCCTATTTACAGTTATGTTATGCTACTAATAACTACCTACTGCCTCAAATGGAACTCCTGAGTATGCCCTACAAAACCCACCCCACTTGCACCTTCCTCATCCCCGAGTCAGCCTGAATCCCTCTCTTTCTCCCTTCACCTCTAATCTGAAAGGAATCTGACTGGCCCCCTTTCAACCTGGTGTACTGTCCCCTAGGGTTGCCAGAACAGAGAACCACAAACCAGGTGACTGGTAACCACGGAACTGCATTGTCTCCTAGCTCTGGGAGGCAGAAGTCTGACAAAGTGCTGGCAGGGCCGTGAGCCCTGGGAAACCCATGAGGGGGACTCCTTCCTTACTGCTGACGGTGGCTGTTGGTCCTCGGCACTCCTGAGCCGCGGCTGCTTGCTCTCGTCTGTCTTCATGCGCGTTCTTCTCTTCCTATAAGGACACCAGTCACCCTGAATTTGGAGAAGGAAAAGGCGACCCACTCCAGTATTCTGGCCTGGAGAATTCCATGGACTGTATAACCCATGAGGTCGCAAAGAGTCGGACACGACTGAGCGACTTTCACTCACTCACCCTGGATTAGGCCCCAGACGGATGACCTCATCTTAACTTGATTGTATTTGCAGAGACACCAGTTTCCAAATAAGATCACATTCACAGGTACCCGGGCTCAGGACTCCACCAAGAGTGGGGACACGCAAGTCCACGAGAAGCACCCAGAGCGCCGCGCCTTTCTCTCCTCCCCGCCTCCTTCCCACGCTGTGCCGGCTTAAGTCTCTCCCACCCTTTCCTCACAGGGGTTATTTAGTAACCGCCTAACTGGTTTTCCTTCTGTGTTTTCTTCTGGCTGTGCTAGGTCTTTGTTGCAGTGTGTGGGCTTAGTCACCCTGTGGCATGTGGGATCTTGGACTTCCCAGGTGGCGCTAGTGGTAAAGAACCTGCCTACCAATGCAGGGGATGTAAGAGATGTGGGTTCAATCCCTGGGTTGGGAAGATTCCCCTGGAGGAGGGCATGGCAACCCACTTCAGTATTCTTGCCTGAATCTGGTCCAGAATCCTATGGACAGAGGGGCCTGGCGGACTACAGTCTGTAGAGTCACAAAGAGTCAGACACGACTGAAGTGACTTAGCACTCACACACATGTGGGATCTTAGTCTTTCCCCCCAAGAGATGAACCAGCATCCCCTGCACTGGAAGGCAAATTCTTAACCACTGGACTACCAGGGAAGCTGGTGTTCTAGTCCCATCTGATTCTATGGTCTCTTCTCGATTTCTTTGTTCAAAACCCTCCCCCTGGGGGGTTTACCGCCTGCCCACTCAGAGTAAAAGCCAAAGTCCTGGCAATGGCCCCACGGTCCCTCCTGACCTGCATTCTCTCTCCAGTGACGCTGGCCTCCTCGCTGATTCTCCAGCTCACAGGCATATTTCCATCTCCGGGCCTCTGCCTCTGCTGTCGTTCCCTTTGCCGGGGGTGCTCCCTCCCCAGTGCTCCCTCCCAGTTGGTGCTCCCTCCCAGTTATCCTCCGGGCTCTGCCAACTGTCGCCTTCCTGGTGGGCCTTTCCTCACCACTGCTGTTACATCACACCCTTTCTCTCGCCCCGCTGACAGTCTCTTTTCCTTTTCACCATTTTACTTTTCTCCAAAACACTCTCTACCTTCTCAGAGGCTATGTTCTTTACTTACTTATTTTCTGTTTTATCTACCACCAGCATCCAAATGTAAGCTTCTCAAGGACTGGAGTTTTCATCTGTTTTGTTATTTGTTCCATCTTCAGCACCTAAAATAGGGTGGGGCCCAGAGTAGGTAGACGGTGAATATTTGTAGGATTAATGAGAGAAGAGGCCGGTGTATTTTCTCATGAGCTACTAAACCATTTATCCTTATTAAGTGTTCATCTTATTTTCCAGAATTTTTTAGTCACTTGTGAATGATACTGCTATAAATAGCTTATTTCATATAATTAATTTACCGCTTTTTTCAATTATGTTTTGGGGTCACAGTTCCAGAGTGAATATTGTCAAATGTCCTTCCAGAAGAGTTTTTATCGGTTTATAATGCCACCCACTTTAAATAAGTCTGACTTTGTTTCCCTGCTGCCTTGCCACCACTGGATTTTATCTTGTCTTTAATTTTGCAGTTTACTAAGTTTGCCTTGTGATTGTTTTGATTTGCATTTCTTTAACTTTTAAATACAATTGTTAGGGAATTCCCTAGGAGAAGGCAGTGGAGCCCCACTCCAGTGTTCTTGCCTGGAGAATCTCAGGGACGGCGGATCCTGGTGGGCTGCCGTCTATGGGGTCGCACAGAGTCGGACACGACTGAAGAGACTTAGCAGCAGCAGCAGGGAATTCCCTGGCAGCCCAGTGGTTAGGACTCCGTGCTTTCAATTGTTCTTATGTTCTTTAGTACTTTCTGGTATGAATTGTCTGATCCTGACTCCTGATTTTTTTCTCAAGAGGAAAGTTTTGGTTTCATATTTATTTATCCATCCTCTTTTGGGGGCAACGGTATTAATCTTTGCTTATATTTGTTGTAGGCGTGCTTCCAATCTACTATGCCCTTTACCTCTGTTTGTGTTTCTGCTTAAACTCTTGTGTTTTCATCTTTACAGCTGTGGACTACTGCGCCTCAGAAAACCACGGATGTGAACACGAGTGTGTAAATGCTGACGGCTCCTACCTTTGCCGGTGCCCAAAAGGATTTGCTCTGAACCCAGATAAGAAAACATGTGCAAGTAAGTTACATGCACATTTTTGATTGCTATTGCTAGGCACCCCAGCCGTGGAAATCTTCCAAGCAAAGAGTAGCATAGGATTATGTGCTGGAGTTGGGGGACCTTACGCCTTCTGCCCCTGTTCCTCCTCTGTCAAGCCTTTCTTAACTTGTCCTAAGACCACAGCCCACTTGAGCTCAATGTCACCCTTCCCAGCATCTGACAATGGTACGTATCTATTATCAGAGGCCACGTGTGGGAGCGCTCCTCGGGCATTTGCAGAGGATGCTGGCGATCAGATCGTATTACTTCATGCTGGCTCAGCCTAGCTGTGCCCACCGGTATTAACAGGCCTTAAGAAATTCTTTCACTGAGGCTTTGTGGCTTGTGGGCTTCAGCTCGGACTTCACACAAGTAAAGGAAAATCTCCGAGCCAGAAGGAGTTAACTGTGGTTGCCCCTGGGTGGGGGAGGGGTAGGTGGAGGGCATTTTGCAGTGAAACTGCTCAGTCTTTGTTTAAGCTATTTCGTTCTATTTGATTCTAACTATACACATCCACAGGGCTTCCCCAGTGGCTCAGTGGTAGAGAATCTGCCTGCAATGCAGGAGACACAGGCTCAATCCCTGGGGTGGGAATATCCCCTGGAGAAGACCTTGGCAACCCACTCCAGTACTCTTGCCTGGAGAATCCCCATGGACAGAGGAGCCTGGTGGGCTACAATCCATGGGATTGCAGCGTCGCAGACAACTGAAGCGACTGAGCACGCAAGCATACACATCCACATCACAATTAATTTGACCTCCCCACATGTGACCAATTTATAAATTGAGGGTTGTCGCTCATTTTGCCAAAGGATTCCAAAAGCATTTTTTTTTAATGTGAAGCTATGTCAGAACATTCAAGGGATTGTATGTGGATAATCATCATGCTATAGGAAAGTTCACTTGAGAGAAGTTTGTTTTTAAAGTACTAGGACCCAGCATTTTAAAAGAGTGAAGTTTAACAGCAATTTAGAATGTCACCTCGAAGCATACATCAATTGGAAAACAAGATTTCAATTCATAAAAAGGTCACGTACACACAACCTTTCTAAAAACATGTATTATGTAAAGCAGGATGTGCCTGCATAGTTTTAAAAAGCATCCTCCCAAACTCCTGAAACATCACCTTGCTCTTCAGTCCCTCTGCTTGTCATGTGCTCAGTCTCTCAGTCGTGTCCGACTCTTTTGCAGCCCCGTGGACTGTAGCCTGCCAGGCTCCACTCCTCTGGAGTGGGTTGCCATTTTCTTCTTTAGGGGCTCTTCCTGACCCAGGAATCGAACCTGAGTCTCCTGCATTAGCAGGTTGATTCTCTACCACTGAGCCACCTGGGAAGACTGGGGGCTCTTCAATCCCTACATCTCAAACAAACATCAGAGCTGGCGTCAGGGGTGGAGGATGGAACTATAAGGGACACAGGAAGTCAAAGCATGGATTTCTGGAGCCCAAACCACATGCCAGCAGCAATGAAGAAGGCCAGGTCCTTCCTAGAGAAGATATCTTGGCTGAGTCTTGAAGGCAGAGCCACCCTTCACCACGTGAAGAAGAGTGAGGTGGAGGTGGCTGGGAGGAGGTAAGATGTGCAAAAATATCAGCCAGACAGACTCAGTGCCACGCCTGGCACCTGACTGGCTTACAGTTGCTTATTGAAAGAATCAATGACTGTGTGAATGGACTGGGCTGTCCCTAGTCTCCCTTCCTTTGTGAAGCTATAAGCCAGCAGCCTAGGCCAAGGTGGCATTCAGGGAGTTGTGGTTGCTGGGCTGATGAGTCAGTTCTGTCCATCAAAGTGGAGGCCATTGGCACCAAGGACACTTCCAACCCCAGATCATCTGTTTTTGCTGGGTGATCTTGGGTAAGTCACTGATGCCTCAGTTGCCTCAACTGATGTAGGGGAGGTATTACCGCCTATTTCATAGTGTTGTCTTGAAGACTAAATGAGAGCATTCATCTAAACCATTTGGCTCATGGCCTAGTGCCAAGCAATTCTTTAAGGCATGACACTGGCTTCAAAGGCTTTAAATCGGAACTTACTGAGCATATACTTGAATATTCATTGGAAGGACTGATGCTGAAGCTGAAACTGCAGTACTTTGGCCACCTGATTCAAAGAATCGTCTCATTGGAAAAAACCCTGATGCTGGGAAAGATTGAAGGCAGAAGGAGAAGGGGATGACAGAGGATGAGATGGTTGGATGGCATCACCAACTCGATGGACATGAGTTTGAGCAGGCTCTGGGAGTTGGTGATGGACAGGGAGGCCTGGCGTGCTGCAGTCCATGGAGTTGCAAAGAGTCAGACACAACTGATCGACTGAACTGAACTGAGCACATACCACATGCCTGGGCTGAGTTTAATAGGGCATAAAAAATTCAAAATTCAAGCCTTCCACTGGAGGTTGGTTGGAACACAAGCCGGGTGGAGCAGCTCAGTCACCGGCAAGGTGTTACATGACTAAAAGCTCCCAGGGTGACGCAGACAAGACTCTCGGCAGGAGTTAAGGGAAGGAGGAGGCCAGTTGGATTAGAAGAGGTGGGGACGCTGCTGCCACCCTGGGATGAGGCCTGGAGGAAGGCACGGATGCCATCCAGTCTCCTTCCTGCCCCTACAGAACGCCTTCCCGGGCCAGGCTCGCTTGACCTCACCCCAGCCCCTGGCCCCAGAGCCTCACCATCAGCATGCCCCGTAGCCCAGAATCTCCCAGGACGTGGAGAATGACAAGCCCCAGGGAAGCAGAAACAAGGAGGCCCTAGATAGAAGTAGACAGCGCAGCGCAGGGGGCCTGGGAGAGGCGTTCAGCTGAAAGTCAGGGGTGGTGGGAAGGGGTGGCAGGGACTGTCCGGCTGGGAGGTCTCACCGGCTAGGCGCGGAGGTCGGCAGGTCAGCTGTCTCTCGGCCTTGTTGGAGTCAAGACCCAGAAGGGGACCACCCGCGTGTGTGGGCCCAGAAGAGTAGCTAGGCAGTCAGCCTGTGGTAGATGTGTGCCCTAGAAGGATCCCCTTCTTGCTGTGCTTGGGGCAGGGCAGGAAGCCCGACCTGGGGAGGGGACTGCCACGAAAGCAGAGGCCCCCAGAGGACTCGGGGGGCTGTGAGCATGGGTGATAGGCAGTTTGGTTGTAAGAACCGAGATACTTGGGAATGTTCCAGATCTGTGACAAAAACAGGAATGCAAGCTGAGAAACAGGAACGGTTAAGAGGACACACACACAGGATGGAGGTGGGAGCTCAGATATCAAGGCAGGGGTCCTGTTAGTGATTCGTGAGGGGTCATGTTGGCGTCCAGCCAAGCCAGAGCCTGGCCGCTGCTCTGATGTTGAGAGATTTAAAACAATCTCTTTCCATTCCTCATTAACTTGCAAAAGATGAAATAAAAGAAAAACTTAGTTCTTTAATTTTGAGTCTCTATTTTTAATCAGAAATATATTTGAAAGCTAATCCAATTAGTAAGTATACAATTATTATCTAAAAAAGTAGACTAGTCAATCTAATAATATATCAAGCATGATTAATTTATGATGAAGCCAGACTGTACATAATAGAGCTTTATGTTCAAGTAGCATTCAAAAAAACACCACCTTTTATATCAGTTCCTTACCCTAAAGCATCCCATACAAATCTATCCGAATATTTTCTAGACGGGAGAAGGCTATAAATATGCAGGTGCCGTCAATTTGCAAAATATTGGCAAGACCCTTTTTTTTATTGTGGTAAAATATGCATAATATGAGCTTTATCATTGTAACCATTTTTAAGTGTGCAGTTCAGTGCCGTCAAATGCATTCGTGTTGTTGTACAACCAGCTCCAGAACTTTTCATCTCCCTATACTGAAACTCTGTCCATTAAACAGTAATTTGCCCCTCCTCCACTTTCCCTACCCCTTGCCCCTGGCAATCACTTTTTAAAAAATATTTATGTGTTTTAAAATACATAAATATTTATGTAGAAGACCCTGTGCTGGGTCTTCATTGCTGCGTGGACTTTTCTCTAGTTGCAGACAGCGGGAGTTCCTCTCCAGTTGTGGTACGAGGGCTTCTCATCGCAGTGGCTTCTCTTGTTGCAGAGCAGAGGCTCTAGGCCTGCAGGCTTTAGTAGTTGTGGCTCCCGGGCTCTAGAGCAGAGGCTCAATAGTTGTGGCACACGGGCTCAGTTGCTCCATGCCACGTGGAATCTTCCTGGGAGTCTGGCAGAATACAGTCCACGGGATCACAGAATCGGACGCAACTGAGCACACAGGCACATCATACAGTAGATGAAATAGAAGAGATCAGTCTTTGAGTTTCCTAGATGGCTTTTCATTAGCCTGCTGAGCCCCAGTATCGTCCTGCCATCTGTAATGTGCCACTTACATTCTGCAACGTGCCACTTCCTACAGTCTACAACGTGAGACTTGTGTGCATGAATCAAAGACTCTTGGTTGGTAAAATAGAGTTGCCGTATGATCTAGCAATCCCACTCCTGGGCATATATCCAAACACAACTATAATTTTAAAAGATACATGCACCCCTATGTTCATGTATCCACAATAGCCAAGATGTTGAAACAACCTAACTGTCCATTGACAGATGAATGGATAAGGAAGATGTGGTGCGTGTATACGATGGAATATTTCTCAGCCATAAGAAAGAATGAAATAATGCCACTTACAGCAAGATGGATGGACCTAGAGACTATCATACTAAGTGAAGTAAGTCAGAAATGGAAAGATATATACCATATGATAGCAATTATATGTGGAATCTGAAATATGACACAAATGACCTTATCTACAGAAACAAACTCACAGATATAGAGAACAGAGTTATGGTTGCCAAGGGGGAGGGAGGGCTGGGGAGGGGTGTGTTGTGAGTCTGTGACTAGCAGATGCAAACTACTATATATAGAATGGATAAACAGCAAAGTTCTTGTGTATAGATAGCACAGGGAACTCTATTTAATATCCTGTGTTAAACTATAATGGAAAAGAAAATAAATGATTAAAAAAAAAAAGACCCAATTGGAAGAGGCCTTCAGGTTCAACCTACTTCTAGCCCAACCACCTGTCCTATAGTATCCTCACCATGTCATCATCCAGCCTCCACTTGAATACCCCTAGTGACAGGACACTCACTACAACCCCTGCAGTGCATTCCACTTTGTACAGCTCTGCCTCTTAGAAAGTGAGTCCTTACACTGAGCTGATCACCACTTTCTTGTACTTTGAGACCAACAGATCAAATTAAGCATCTCACATTTTCTTGGTCACTAAGAGTGAGTCATAGCAGAATAATTTTATTTCATTTAGTAGACTAGCCAGGCATAGAAAATGTGGGAGCCACTCTCTAGACTCTAATAGACAGTCTGTCGGTTCCTAAAGAGATCCCTGTGCCCTGTAGACCAGATGGAGAAATGTGTGCTGGAAGAATCATTGGTTGAGTTTGTAACTGGCTGAATGTCTCAACTGAGATCCTCCTGGGGGGATGTGTTTAAACAGCCTGGCAGGAAGAAGCATCGAGGAGGGTCCATGAGCTGTCTTCTACTCTTAGTGACTCCTTGTTCTTAGTGGGCAATGTTTACACATCTAAACTTTCAGAAAGCACTTAATTAAGAGTAATACCAATAACCATTTATTTATTCAACAAATACCTATTGGTCACCTACGATATCCCAGATACTTTTGTAGACACTGGGAATGCAGCTAATACAACAGACCAAGGACGTCCTGTCCTTATGGAGCATACAACCTATTGGAGCAGAGTGACAGAGGATTACAGATCTCAACAAGAAAGTCCCATTTGGTCAAAGACTTGAAGGAGGTGAGAGAAGGAGGAGACTTTTGAAGCAGAGGAAACAGCACTGGTGCAAGGGTCCTGAGGCAGAAACTGATGTCTGGCAGTGTTCAGGAACAGTAAGGACGTCCACATGACTCGAAGAGAGTGAGAGATGGTGAGGGAGATGCTGTGGTCCATGGAGCATATAGCTTGCCCTCTTCACAGTTATTCATTTGCTCCCAATCTCCCCAAATTCCTGCATTACCTGGAAGCTCATAGTCACTTCCCAAACAAACTGGCTTTGTTTGCCTGTATCTTGTATGTCTGATATAGACATCAAAAGCAACACATATTGTTCCCAGCAGGTTCTCTGATTATTTTCTTCTCCAAACACTGGGCACCTCCCACATAGTTCTTTATTCTATTTTACTTCTGCCATTATCCAGAGCAACTAGTTCATGATTATGTACGTATATATTTATTTTTAACCTTTTTCTAATTGCAAAAGTAATATAGACTCATTGTAGAAAACCGAATAGTATAGAAATGAAAGTGCATGAAATGAAATGATCTGTAATCTTGTTACCCACCAATAACCATTGTTAATACTGGTTTGCTACATTTCTCCTGGTCTTTCTTTTTAATGCATATGTATATATTTTTATAGAGTTGAGATCAGATCAGATCAGATCAGATCAGTCGCTCAGTCTTGTCCGACTCTGCGACCCCATGAATCACAGCACGCCAGGCCTCCCTGTCCATCACCAACTCCCGGAGTTCACTCAGACTCACATCCATCGAGTCAGTGATACCATCCAGCCATTTCATCCTCTGTCGTCCCCTTCTCCTCCTGCCCCCAATCCCTCCCAGCATCAGAGTCTTTTCCAATGAGTCAACTCTTCCCATGAGGTGGCCAAAGTACTGGAGTTTCAGCTTTAGCATCATTCCTTCCAAAGAAATCCCAGGGCTGATCTCCTTCAGAATGGACTGGTTGGATCTCCTTGCAGTCCAAGGGACTCTCAAGAGTCTTCTCCAACACCACAGTTCAAAAGCTGTCT
>NW_011495050.1:23913825-23914848 GCF_000754665.1 Bison bison bison | reverse complement strand
ATCTCTCCAACACCACAGTTCAAAAGCATCCATTCTTTGGCACTCAGCCTTCTTCACAGTCCAACTCTCACATCCATACATGACCACAGGAAAAACCATAGCCTTGACTAGACGAACCTTTGTTGGCAAAGTAATGTCTCTGCTTTTGAATATGCCATCTAGGTTGGTCATAACTTTCCTTCCAAGGAGTAAGCGTCTTTTAATTTCATGGCTGCAGTCACCATCTGTAGTGATTTTGGAGCCCAGAAAAATCAAGTCTGACACTGTTTCCACTGTTTCCCCATCTATTTCCCATGAAGTGGTGGGACCGGATGCCATGATCTTCGTTTTCTGAATGTTGAGCTTTAAGCCAACTTTTTCACTCTCCACTTTCACCTTCATCAAGAAGCTTTTGAGTTCCTCTTCACTTTCTGCCATAAGGGTGGTGTCATCTGCATATCAGGTGATTGATATTTCTCCCAATCTTGATTCCAGCTTGTGTTTCTTCCAGTCCAGCATTTCTCATGATGTACTCTGCATATAAGTTAAAAAAACAGGGTGACAATATACAGCCTTGACGAACTCCTTTTCCTATTTGGAACCAGTCTGTTGTTCCATGTCCAGTTCTAACTGTTGCTTCCTGACCTGCATACAGGTTTCTCAAGAGGCAGATCAGGTGTTCTGGTATTCCCATCTCTTTCAGAATTTTCCACAGTTTATTGTGATCCACACAGTCAAAGGCTTTTGCATAGTCAATAAAGCAGAAATAGATGCTTTTCTGGAACTCTCTTGCTTTTTCAATGATCCAGCGGATGTTGCCAATTTGATCTTTGGTTCCTCTGCCTTTTCTAAAACCAGCTTGAACATCAGGAAGTTCACAGTTCACATATTGCTGAAGCCTGGCTTGGAGAATTTTGAGCATTACTTTACTAGCGTGTGAGATGAGTGCAATTGTGTGGTAGTTTGAGCATTCTTTGGCATTGCCTTTCTTTGGGATTGGAATGAAAACTGACCTTTTCCAGTCCTGTGGCCACTGCTGAGTTT
>NW_011495050.1:23906177-23913725 GCF_000754665.1 Bison bison bison | reverse complement strand
AAGGCCCACTTGACTTCACATTCCAGGATGTCTGGCTCTAGGTCAGTGATCACATCATCGTGATTATCTGGGTCGTGAAGATCTTTTTTGTACAGTTCTTCTATGTATTCTTGCCATCTCTTCTTAACATCTTCTGCTTCTGTTAGGTCCATACCATTTCTGTCCTTTATGAAGCTCATCTTTGTATGAAATGTTCCTTTGGTATCTCTGATTTTCTTGAAGAGATCCCTAGTCTTTCCCATTCTGTTGTTTTCCTCTATTTCTTTGCATTGATCGCTGAAGAAGGCTTTCTTATCTCTTCTTGCTATTCTTTGGAACTCTGCATTCAGATGTTTATATCTTTCCTTTTCTCCTTTGCTTTTTTGCTTCTCTTCTTTTCACAGCTATTTGTAAGGCCTCCCCAGACAGCCATTTTGCTTTTTTGCATTTCTTTTCTATGGGAATGGTCTTGATCCCTGTCTCCTGTACAATGTCACGAACCTCATTCCATAGTTCATCAGGCACTCTATCTATCAGATCTAGGCCCTTAAATCTATTTCTCACTTCCACTGTATAATCATAAGGGATTTGATTTAGGTCATACCTGAATGGTCTAGTGGTTTTCCCTACTTTCTTCAATTTAAGTCTGAATTTGGCAATAAGGAGTTCATGGTCTATAGTGTAACATAAAAGGCTTCCCTGGTGGCTCAGATGGTAAAGAATCTGCCCACAATGCAAGAGACCTGGATTCGATCCCGGGTTGGGAAGATCCCCTGGAGGAGGGTGTGGCAACCCACTCAAGTATTCTTGCCTGGAGAATCCCCATGGATGGAAGAGCCTGGTGGGCTACAGTCCATGGGGTCGTGAAGAGTCAGACACGACTGAGCAACTAAGCACAGTGTAACATAAAATCATGAGCATTTTCCTGTGTCATTTAAACTTTATCAAAAACATTTTAATGTCTGATAATATCACATGTATGTATCACAGTTTATACAACACTTTTTAAACTATTCAAATTGTATTGTGATAAATGTTCTTGATTATAAATCTTTGCATTTCTTTTCATTTTCTTAGGAACAAAGCGTGAAAGGAAATGTATTGAGTCAAAGGCTATTAACACTTTTAAGGCTTTTGATGTATATTACAAAATTATTTGCCAAAACCTTTGTACCAGTTTTTATGCTATACCATAAAATTGCCTGTAAAATTTTTTCACTGACTTACTAGTAGTCATCACTTTATTTATTAAGTCTTTAGTTATCATTTCTTCATAAAACTATGTATGTTCAACTTATAAATGTTTATTCATTGGTGTCATTTGATTAATGAACAATCTGTTCCAGTATAAGAAATTGTAAGTGACTCCTATTAGTTCTATGAGGAAAAGGACTGTACCTTTTTGCCCACTGCTGATTCCAGTGCCTGACCTATGGTAGATGTTCAGAGAATATTTATTAAATGAATAAGTGAATGAGTTAATGAACAGTGAGGTTAACACTTTTTCACATAATTAATTGATGTGCAAAAGAAAGGAAATAAATATCTGAGCTGAAGTTAAAGAAATAGATGATGGGTAACCAACAGAGAAACAGACAAAACTAACAGAGAAACCAACAGAGAAAACTAGTACAATCAGAAAGTGGTTTTTTGAGACTTAGTAAAATTGATGAATCAGTAGCCAGACTGGTCAGGGGAGAGAAAAGAGAGAAGACACAAATTTCTAGCATCAGGAATGAGAGAGTGGACATCACTATAGATCCTATAAACATTGAAAGGATAATAAGAGAAATTAATGAACAAATTTATGCCAGTAACTTCAAACAAATTCCTTGAAAGACTCAAACTACTCATATTTTCTTTTCCGTTATGGTTTATTATAGGGTACTGAATATGGTTCCCTGCGTATACAGCAGGGCCTGTTGTGTATCCTTTCTATAGACAATAGTTTGCATCTGCTAACCGCAAACTTCCAACGCCATCCTCCCCTGCACTCCCTGCCCCCTGGCAACCACAAGTCTGTTCTCTGTGTCTCTGAGTCTTTTTGTTTCACAGATAGGTTCCCTGTGTCATACTTAAAATTCCACATATAAAGTGATACATGGTTTTTGTCTTTCTCTTTCTGGCTTCACTTAATATGATAATCTGTAGATCCATCTATGTAACTGCAAATGGCATTATTTCACTCTTTTTTATGGTCAAGTAATATTCCACTGTGTGTATATATACCGCATCTTTATTCATTCATCTGTCAATGGACATGTAGATTGTTTCCATGTCTTGGCTATTGTAAATAGTGCTGCTATGAACTTTGGAGTGCATGTATCTCTTTGAAATATAGTTTCTTTTGGATATGTGTCCAGGAGTGGGATTGCTGGATCCTGTGGCAACTTTATTTTTAGTCTTTTTAGAAAACTTCATATTGTTTTCCATAGTGGCCACATCAATTTACATTCTCACCAACAGTGTAAGAGGATTCCCTTTTCTCCACACCCTCTCCGGCATTTGTTATTTGTAGACTTTTTAATGGTGGCCATTCTGGCCAGTGTGAGGTGGTACCTCATTATAGTTTTGACTTCCATTTCTCTAATAATTAATGATGTTGATCATCTGTATGTCTTCTTTGGAGAAATGTCTATCTGCATGTATCCATGCTAAGTCGCTTCAGTAGTGTCCAACTCTTGTCCATGGGATTCTCCAGGCAAGAATACTGGAGTTGGTGGCCGTGCCCTCCTCCAGAGACTCTTTCCGACCTAGGGATCAAACCTGCATCTCTTATGTCTCCTATATTGGCAGGCGTGTTCTTTACCACTAGCACCACCCAGGAAGCCCCTGATGTCTATTTAGGTCTTCTGCCAATTTTTTAATTGGGTTGTTTGTTTTTTGTTATTGAGTTGTGTGAGCTGTTTGTATATTTTGGAAATTAAGCCCTTGTTGGTCGCATCATTTGCAAATATTTTTTTTCTCCCAGTCCATAGGTTTTCTTTTAATTTTGTTTATGGCTTCCTTTGCTGTGCAAAAGTTTATAAGTTTGATTCAGTCAGTCAGTCAGTTCAGTCGCTTGTGACCCCATGAATCGCAGCACGCCAGGCCTCCTTGTCCATCACCATCTCCTGGAGTTCACTCAAACTCACGTCCATCGAGTCGGTGATGCCATCCAGCCATCTCATCCTCTGTCGTCCCCTTCTCCTCCTGCCCCCAATCCCTCCCAGCATCAGAGTCTTTTCCAACGAGTCAACTCTTCCCATGAGGTGGCCAAAGTACTGGAGTTTCAGCTTTAGCATCATTCCTTCCAATGAACACCCAGGACTGATCTCCTTTTGAATGGACTGGTTGGATCTCCTTGCAGTCCAAGAGACTCTCAAGAGTCTTCTCCAACACCACAGTTCAAAAGCATCAATTCTTTGGTGCTCAGCTTTCTTCACAGTCCAACTCTCACCATTTATTCATATTTGCTTTTGTGTCTGTTGTCTTGGGAGATTGACATTGATATGATTTACGTCAGAGACTGTTTTGCCTATCTTATCTTCTAGAAATTTTATGGTCTCATGTCTTGTATTTAAGTCTTTAAGCTAGTTTTGAGTTTATTATTGTGTATCATGTAAGGATATGTTCTAACTGCATTGATTTACATGTGGCTGTCCAACTTTCCGAACACCACTTGCTGAAGAGACTGTCTTTCCCCCATTGTATGTATAGTCTTACCTCTTTTGTCCATAGGTATGCGTATTTATTTCTGGGCTATCTATTCTGTTTCATTGACTCATATGTCTGTTTTTGTGCTAATACCAGGCTGATTTCTTAAAAATATTTTGTTTTCATTAATTTATTTCTTTGGCTACGCTGGGTCTTATTTGCAGCACATGGGATCTTGAGCTTTGTTGCAGCATATGGGACCTTTAGTTGTAGCATGCAGGATCTTTAGCTGTGGCATGCGATCTTTAGTTGCAGCATGTAGGATCTAGTTCCCTGACCAGGGATTGTACCCAGGCCCTGTGGATTGGGAGAGCAGGGTCTTAACCGCTTGACCACCAGGAGAGTTCCCCATACTGTTTTGATTACGGTAGCTTTATAGTTATTTTCTGAAGTCTTATGTCTTCTGCTTTGTTCTTTTCCCTCAGGATTGCTTAGGAATCTTTATACTTCCATATAAATTTTAGGTTTATTTGTTCCAGTTCTGTGAAAAATATCATGAGTAATTTGGTGGGGATCATATTAAATCTGTAAATTGCCTTTAGTAGTATGGCTATCTTAACAATATTAATTCTTCTAATCCAATAAAAATAGGATATTTTTTCATTTCTTTAAATCATCTTCAGTTTCCTGTAACAATGTTTTATAGTTCTCAGCATATAAATCTCCCACCTCCTTGGTCAGGTTTATTCTAAGTACTTTTATCTTTTTTTGATGTAATTCCTTTTTAAAAAAGGAATTGCCTTTTTCCTTTCCCTTTCTGACATTTCATTGTTACTGTAAAGAAATAAAACCAGTTTCTATATGTTAATCTTGTATCCTACTACCTTGCTGAACTTGTTTATCAGTTCTGTTAGTTTTTGTGTGGAGTTTTTAGGTTTTTAAATATATGGTATTATGTTATCTGCATATAATGACAATTTTGCCTCTTCCCTTCCAATTTGGATACTTTTTATTTATTTTTCTTTCCTGGTAGCTGCGGCTAGGACTTCCAGTACTATGTTCAATAGAAGTGGTGAGAATGGGCATTCTTGTCTAGTTCCAGATATTAGTGGGGAGGTTTTCCACTTTTCACCATTGAGTACTATGTCAGCTGTGGGTTTGTCATAAATAGCCTCTATAATCACTTTGGTAAGAGTTTTTAATTGTGAATGAATGTTGAATTTCATCAAGTGCTTTTTCTGCATCTGTTGAGATGATCATGTGATTTTTTACTTTCCTTTGTTGATGTGGTGTATCATATTGATTGATTTGTGTGTGCCGAGCCATCCTTGTGACTCTGAGATGAATCCAACTTGGTCGTGGTGTATAATCTTTTTTACATGTTGTTGGATTCACAAACTTCTAAAATGAACTCAAGAAGAAATAGATCATCTGAATAGGCCTCTCTCTAGTAAAAGAAATTGAACTTATACTTATAAACCTTTCCACAAAGAAAATTCCAGGGCTAGCTGACTTAACTGGTAAGTTCTACCAATTTATACCATTTGAGGAAGAACTAATGCCAGTTTCATATAAATTTTTCCAGAAAATGGGAGAGAAAGGATCATTCTTCAATGTATTCTCTAAGGCCTGCAGGATACCAAACCCAGAAAGGGACATTATAAGAAAAGAAAATGACACAAATATCCTTCATGAAATACATGCAAAAGATCTTTGTTTTTAGCAAATTCCACAATATATGAAAAGGATAATACTTCCTGAGATTTATCCCAGGAATTCAAGGATGATTTAACATTCAAAGCTTGATTAATGAAATTTAAAACATTAACATACAAAAAGTAGAAACTGTATGATCCAATTCAGTATATACAGAAAGAGCACTGGGCAAGACCTGACACTCATTTATGCTTAAAAAAAAAAAACACGTCTCAGCAAGCTAGGCTTGAAGAGAATTGCCTCAGTCTGATCAGTGCATCAGTGAAAAAATTATCCGCTAACGTCGTGCTGTCTGATGAAAGATTGAATGCTTTCCTTATTAGATGAGGAGTAAAACAGGATACCCACTCTCACCACTTCTATTTAGCACAGCCTGTAAGGTTCTGAGGGCTTCCCTTGTGGCTCAGTTGGTAAAGAATCCGCCTGTAATGCGGGAGACCTGGGTTGGATCCCTGGGTTGGGAAGATCCCCTGGAGAAGGGAAAGGCGACCCTTGCCAGTATTCTGGCCTGGAGAATTCCAAGGGTCGCAAAGAGTTGGACACAACTGAGCAACTAAGCTTCTAACCATTGTAATAAGGAAGTGAAAAGGAAAGGAAGAAATGAAATCTAGATTGGAAAGGAAGAGCTAAAACCATCTTGATTATGGTAACTGTAAGTATAGCACTTTCCTGAGTTCTGCTGAGAGGAACTGGTTGTGGGTACCCCCAGGATTGTAGGTGGCTTTGCAGAAGTGAAGGTAGGCTGGGCACCCCCCTGAAAACTGGTGTCTGAAGTAAGGGCAGTCTTGTTGGGGACCTTACACTTTACCTTGTGAGACTGGATGTTAACTGTAGGTAGTTAGTGTCAGAACTGAATTAAATTACAGGGCTCTAAATTGGTGTTGGAGAACTGCCTACAGAACACAGATTGAAGCAAATGAGCCTAACTGTAAATCAGGTTGTTGGCATAATCACCAAGAGAATTATTTTAAGTGATGGGCATGGAATATATTGACATTACACTCCAAGTGGCAGATATCCAAAAAACAAAAGAGCTTTAACTGTTTCTAGCAGTCCTAGCATTAATAGAATTGTTATTCTTACTTTGAAAGTATACATATACACATATAAATATATGAAATGATAAGTGTATATAATGTTAATGTCCCTTTGTACCTATATTTTCAGTATAATGGAAAATAAACCCAAATGTAAAATCAAATGTTTTAAATTTTTAAAAAAAATTTACTGAAGTATAGTTGATTTACAATATTGTGTTTAATTTCTGCTGTAGAGCAAGTGATTCAGCTATATGTATGTATGGCCTCGGTATTCTTTTCCACTGTGGTTTATCACAGGATATTGCATACAGTCCCCTGTGCTCCGCACCTGTTGTTTATCCATCCTACACATACTAGTTTGCATCTACTCATCCCAAACTCCCAATCCTTCCCTCCCCACCTCCCCTCTCCCTGGCACCCACAAGTCTGTTCGCTACACCTGTGAGTATGTTTCTGTTTCATAGATCTGTTCATTTCTGTTGTGCTTTAGATTCCACATATAAACGATATCCTATAGTATTTGTCTTTCTCTATCTGACTTACTTCACTTAATACAATAATCTCTAGATTCATCCATGTTGCTGCAAATGGCATTATTTTGTTCTTTTTATGGCTGAATAATATTCCATTATTTATATACCTATATACACCACCCCTTCTTTATCCATTCATCTGTCAATAGGCATTTAGGCTATTTCCATTCCATTTTAATTTAAATGGCCATAACAGACAACATGGTTTCTAGATTAAAGGAGGCTAAGCATACATGAAATTAAATATAATCCCTGACACTTTAGTATATTCCATACTAGAGGGTAAAAAATACTGTAAAGAATATTATTAGATCAGCTGAGAAGACTAAAATGTGGATGGTAGATTAAATAAAAGTCTTGTATAAATGTAAATTTATGAAGTTATGGCTACACTGTGGTTATATCACTGGCAAATAGATGGGGAAACAGTGGAAACAGTGTCAGACTTTATTTTTCTGGGCTCCAAAATCACTGCAGATGGTGATTGCAGCCATGAAATTAAAAGACGCTTACTCCTTGGAGGGAAAGTTATGACCAACCTAGACAGCATATTCAAAAGCAGAGACATTACTTCGTCAACAAAGGTCCATCTAGTCAAGGCTGTGGTTTTTCCAGTAGTCATGTATGGATGTGAGAGTTGTACT
>NW_011495050.1:23893620-23906077 GCF_000754665.1 Bison bison bison | reverse complement strand
CTGTGAAGAAGGCTGAGCATTGAAGAATTGATGCTTTTGAACTGTGGTGTTGGAGAAGACTCTTGAGAGTCCCTTGGACTGCAAGGAGATCCAACCAGTCCATCCTAAAGGAGATCAGTGCTGGGTGTTCACTGGAAGGACTGATGTTGAAGCTGAAACTCCAGTACTTTGGCCACCTGATGAGAAGAGCTGACTCATTGGAAAAGATCCTGATTCTGGGAAAGATTGAGGGCAAGAGGAGAAGGGGATGACAGGATGAAATGGTTGGATGGCATCACTGACTCAATGGACATGGGTTTGGGTGGACTGAGGGAGTTGGTGATGTACAGGGAGGCCTAGTGTGCTGCAGTTCATAGGGTCACACAGAGTCGGACATGACTGAGTGACTGAACTGATACTGAGCTGATACCTACTCTTAGGAAGTACAGGCTGTGTTTAAGGGAAAAGGGTGGCAATATGTATAGCTTTGGAGAAGGAAATGGCAACCCACTCCAGTATTCTTGCCTGGAAAATTCCATGGACAGAGGAGCCTCGTGGGCTACAGTCCACAGGGTCGCAAAGAGTTGGGCACGACTGAGCGACTAAACAAGTGTAATTTTAAACTGAGTAAGTGTATAGCTTACTCTCAAATAATTCAGAGATGAACAAATGATAAAGCAAATGATAAAGCAAAACAAATGATAAAGGGGTAAATATGAACAATAGGTGAGTGTGGATAGAGAGTCGCAGGTGCTTCTTTTACCTGTCTGCTGGTATTTTTATGTTTGTAACTTTTGTAAATTTAAAATCATTTCCAAATAAGAAAGTTTTTAAAAAATACTTTATAGATGATTGTGTATTGCAGTTATATGTTTAAAGAATTCCAGTCTTTTAAGGATACATTATGAAATATTTATGGACAAAATGATATAACATCTGGGGTTTAGCTTCAAGTTATATGGCATCTTCACATGGGATATAGGAGTATACATATCCCATGTAGGTTGATTGGTTTGCTGTAGATTTGCTGTAGATTGATTCTCTTGAAGCCAAGTGATATACATGTGGATTTATTATACTATTCTGTTCTTTTTTTTTCAATGTTTAAAATTTTCCTTGACTTTAAATTGGGAAGAGTTGGCGTCCTCTCAATATTTTTCCCTTTGAGAATACTGTGCACTTTTCTCTTAATCATTTTGTTTCCTTTGGTATAGGGTGGGATAACTCATTTATACCAAATGCTTCATTATGAAAATGATATATGTAGTTCATATGTTCCTTGAAACAATGAAAACCCTCATTGAAACAGAAAAACTTCTCTTAAGACCCCATCAGTGGCCACTTATTTCAAGTAATTTTAGACAATACATTCAAGTTTCAGACCCATCAGTAGAAGAGTCCCATTCCATATCTACAAAATACTTACACAATAATATGTCATTATTAAAAATTCCATGTGACCTTTTTTTTCTATTTTGGTTTAAATTAATGTGTACCTGGGCTTTTCTGGTGGCTCAGTGGTAAAGGATCTGCCTGCCTGGGTTTGATCCCTAGGTCAGAAAGATCCCCTGGAGGAGGAAATGGCAACCACTCCAGTATTCTTGCTTGGATAATCCCATGGACAGAGGACCTTGTGGGCTATAGTCCATGAGGTCACCAAAGAGTCGGATACAACTTAGTGACTAAAACAACAACACTATATACCTAGAGCTGTGAAATCTTGATATGATTTAAGTGCAGATGAGGCCAATAATGTAACAGGGAGGAATTTTGCCTCAAAGGATGCCTTTCACTTTCAGGCCTTCTTTTTTCCAGGGTTTGATCTCGTATACTGCTTGGCTAAGTGTTTCACTCAGTTAAGTGATTTGAAGTCATCGTTTTAGTTGCATGCCTTCTGTAAAACATTCAGCGAGGCTCCCTCTTCCCAGCCTGCAGCACAACGAACAACGCTTACATTTTGGTGGCTCTGACATGAACCAGGACAAGGAAAGCCTCTTCACAAGGCATAAACATCTTGTAATATGTCAAGAAAGTCCTCTTCCGGGGAGGCCATATCCCTAAACACAGAAATAGCTTCATTGAGAGATCCCTCAATGGCCTGAGTGTTTTGAGTGTTTGAGGTCATAGGAATATATCTGTTTAGGGAAAGTTAAGATTGTGAGTCCTTTGGTTTTCCTATGCTAGATTTCCAGTTTGGTTCATCATTATGATTTTTCTTTCTTTGCAGAGATAGACTACTGTGCCTCACCTAACCATGGATGTCAGCATGAGTGTGTTAACACAGATGATTCCTATGCCTGCCGCTGCCTGAAAGGCTTTACCCTGAATCCCGATCAGAAGACCTGCAGAAGTAAGTTGCACCGCATATGGAAGAGGGGCTTGTTCCACAGATGGCCCCGCTGGCTTTCGTTTTTCTTGCAGATCTCTAGCAGGTGTGCTTGTTCTCAGCATTTGTGCTCGCTGACATCATTCTGCCCCTTATTTTACCTTTTGTCTCTCCTGATCCTGTGATGGGGGTGATTTTTAGCCAGTGCATAGACTGGGTTTGCCCACTGTTTTCCTTTAGTGAAGTCAAGGCACCAGCTGAAGCTCTCGCCTATCTGAAATGAGGACGCATGCCCCCACCTCCTTACCCTCACAACATGTATTTGGGACTTAGAGAAAGAAAAGGCTGGGTCCAGAGTTGGAGGGAAAAGGAGCTGGTTTCTTCTGGTTCTACCCGATGAGACACTTTTTAAATTTAACGTTTACTTTTATTTATTTGAGTGTGCCGGGTCTTAGTTGCAGCATGCCGGATTTTTGATCTTTGTTGCAACATGCGGGATCTTTAGCTGTGGCATGTGGCATCTAGTACCCTTACCCGGGATGGAACCCAGGCTCCCTGCATTGGGTGCTCAGAGTCTTAGCCGCTGGACCACAAGGGAAGTCTCAAGATGAGACCCTTGAGGGTCTCTAAGAAGGGGGACATTGTATCTTTCCTTGATATAAAGGAAGAACAAAAATTGGAGACTCTGGGGCATCCTCGCAGCATTGGAGAGGTGCCTGGTGTCAGCAGGGTGATATTAAGGATGTGCTGAGTGGCTCAGATGGTGTCCTCTGGCACCTCAGAGGGCTTGATGGGGGGTCTAAAGCATGAACCTCCAGCGGGATCTCTTTAAGTGACCTGTCCCTGAGAGACCCCCTGGAATGGAAGGTCTACAAGGACAGTGATTCTTCTCTTTTTCTCACTCGTGAATCCTCAACACCTCAAGTATTCAGCACATGCTAGTGTGACACAATATTCAGTGAGTGAATGAATGAGAGAGTACATGGATCTCTAGATTTATCATCCTGGAGAAATAGCAACTATCATCTGAATTAATCTTGTTAGAAAGGTGGCTTTTGTAAGGCACACAAGTTGTGATATTTTTTCAAAAAGCATTCCCAAAGTTAGGCCACAGATATGCACACTGAACTGTCCCCATTCTCCCGACTGTTGACTCACAGAACTCTCTGGAACTCCCACTGAGGGACATATCCCTCATCTCCTTCTTCCTAGTGGTGGGTGCAGCAGTGTTCTGCAGCACAGGACTGGATTTTCAAAAGGCTGAACACATATTGTTTTTTGAAAAGCACCGTGGGCTACTGAATGGAATCCACAAGCCGCAGCCTGCCCACAGCACATGTGACTCACGTGCTCACTCTACTACATGTGAGACCTTGTAGGGTGGTTAAAGGTGGCAGAGCCCATAATTTGCAGCTGAGTCTCTCTTACAAAAGAGAATTCCCTCCACCTTGCCTGGATGCAAACTCTGGCGACGTTCAGGCATCAGATGGGAATTTTAACTGGGAGGTTCAGAATGTGAAAACAATTAGATAGACTATTTTCCATCAGACCACACATGCCTTCAGCCGTGGGAGAGGCCAGCTCGGCCGCTCCTGTCTGTGCTATGTACACCTTTTTCTCGGGGCGAGTGTGTCAGTGGCTGGCTACCCCCAGGGAAAAATCACTCGCCAGTGGGACTCAGTTGTGGACCTAGACCTCTTCCATGGGGGAAAATTCGATCTGCTCCAACTCAGTCACTGGAGTTGCAGGCTTCACTGTGTGTTGCTAGTGAAGGGAGGAGGAAGTGAGCTGGGCACGTGGCCATCGGTGGAGGGGAACTGGCTTGAAGCTCTGCATCACTTACAGTCATCTGAGATTCCCTTGCCCTCTGCCCCACCCTCCACATCCTGCCTGGAGAGGCACTTGGAATAAGAGAAGGGTCCAAGGCAGTGCTTGCATCGTTATCAAGGGAGGAGGGAGGCCAAGAACAGAAGGATAAGTGGAGAGGAAGTGACCATTTGGAAGCAGTGTGACCACCACAAATTAGCCTGGAGACAGGCCTGTCTCCAGCCCAGAGTCAGGCCTGTCTCCAGCCCAGAGTCCTTAACACTCATGCACATATATTCAGGGATAGCTCCATTTCCTCTTCAGCCAGGTGCCCTAGTTTTTCATCCAAGAAAAATGGAATTTGTTTCTTAAAACCCAATGTCCTCATCAGCCCTTCTCCCAACATCCTGCCTCGTCGTTACTTTTTCCATTGTCTTTGCTGCAAACCCAGCCCTCCACTGCCGAGATCCCTCTGAGAGCCACCCCTGCCCTGATGTGTGCATGCTGGCGATTATGGCAGACAGCTGCTAATGGAAAGTGAGCGCTCCGTGCCTCTCTGGAGCATTCCGTGGGATCAGGAAGCAGAGAAATGGGGTTTAAAATCTGGGCTTGGTTGTTAGGAGCCTGAGGATCCTCAGAGTGTTAAAGATCTCGAGCTCAGAGTACAGCCATTTACATTTAATGGGCGGGTGATGGATGTGGGCTGTTTGCAAATCTAATAAGAAATCTATTTTTCAATGGAATTTGATGTCATCCAATTAAACTGGAGGTGGGGGGTGCGGGATTCAAGACACAATCCTACTGAAGAAAACAGTCTTGGCCTGGATTTGTTCTTTCTCCTCATCCAGGCATAATTTCTTTTTCTGGAAAGTGCTGTCATCGACTTAAAGCATAAATTATTGAGGCAAGGATGCAGAACACAGAGCCCAGGACTGACTGTCTAGGTGGGGACCCCAGGATGGAGTCAGAGGTGGGTGGGACTCCAGGATTGCTCACGCTGGCCCCGAGGCTGGCCCCCTGCCCAGCCCCCTGCCCCTACTGAAGGCATCACACTCTAAACAGCAGGGTACAGGGTGCACAGGTTGAACTGAGTATGGGGGGCAAGTCTTGGCAGTGTCACCCATCCTGGCCATGTGACCTTGGACAGACTGCTTTGCTTCTCCGAACCTCCATTTCCTAAACCAAAGGAACATGACTTTCTGCTTTAACATTTTGTAGCCTGTCCCATCTTTCTAAAACTTACGCTCTGTGCCACTCAGTTGGCATGACAGTCTGCAGTGACCTATCTCTGATCTCTCATGTTTTTATGTCTTACCTTTTCAGTGAGGTCTCCAGCTCCTTTTTGAGGAGCCTTTTAGTTAGTGCCATTTAGTTGCTGACAGCCCAGCCGTCTCATCTCGCAGGGGTTACTGGACACTCTGGGCTTTGCCAGATAAACCCACACCCAAGCCGGGCCCACGTGTGGCTCATCACAGTTAATGAGCAGACTGGACCAGACATGGGGGGCATGGTGCGTACCCAGTGAATGCTGAGTGAAGGAATAAGTAACTTACATACGTGTGATGAACTGTGATTCGAGCACGTAAAGAAGACAGAGCTCTACAGGCCAACCTCTGTGGCAAGGAGCCATCAGAGAAGAGGCATTTTGGAACTGCTGTTTTCCAGATAGCTGAGTGCTAACCTTTTAAAGAATCGTCATGTTTTTAAATTGTTTATTTATTTGTTTTTGACTGTGCTGTGTCTCTTTTTGCTGCAGGGGTTGGGGGGCTTTCTCTGGTTGTGGCCAGCCGGGGCTACTCTCTAGTGGTGCTCGAGCTTCCCATTGCGGGGGCTTCTCTTGTGGCAGAGCATGGGCTCTAGAGCTTGTGGGCTTCGGTGGCCGTGGCACATGGTGGGATCAGTAGTTGCGGCTCCCAGGCTCTAGAGCGCAGGCTCAGTAGTTGTGGCCCACAGGCTTAGTTGCTCCACGGCACATGGGATCCTTGTGGACCAAGGAGCGAACCCGTGTCCCCTGCCTTGGCAGGGGGATGGACTCTTTGCCACTGATTCACCAGGGAAACCCCCAAAATCTTCGTGTTTTTGAATTTAATTAGAGTATGTAAATCTTTCTTAAAGATAGTGTTAGCCCTATAAAAGTTGCGGTAAAATATACAGAATAAGGGGCTTCCTGGGTGACTCAGTGATAAAGAATGTGGCTGCAATGCAAGAGATGTGGCTTCGATCCTTAGGTTGGGAAGATCCCCTGGAGGAGGGCATGGGAACTCAACTCCAGTATTCTTGCCTGGAGAATCCCATGGACAGAGGAGGCGGGCGGGCTACAATCCACAGGGTCACAAAGAGTTGGACACGACTGAAGTGACTGCCCACAGAACAAAAGTTACCACTGTACCATTTTTAAGTGCACAGTTTGGGCTTCCCTAATAGCTCAGTTGGTAAAGAATCTGCCTGCAATGCAGGAGACCCCAGTTCGATTCCTGGGTCAGGAAGATCCTCTGGAGAAGGGATAGGCTACCCAGTCCAGTATTTTTGGGCTTCCCTGGTGGCTCAGATGGTAGAGAATCCGCCTGCAATGCAGGAGACCTGGGTTGGAACCCTGGGTTGGGAAGATCCCCTGGAGAAGGGAACAGCTACCCACTCCAGTATTCTGGCCTGGAGAATGCCATGGACTGTATAGTCCATAGGGTCGCAAAGAGTCAGACACGACTGAGAGACTTTCACTTCACATCACTTCACTTCAGTGGCATTAAGTACATTTTTGTTGTTACACAACCATCCTCACCATCCAGCTCCAGAACTTTATCTCCCCAAACGGAAACTCTGCACTGATTAAACAGTAACTCCCTATCCCTCTCTCCCCCAGTCCCGGCAACCACCATTCTATTTTCCATCTCTATGACTACCTACTCTGCTGCTGCTGCTGCTGCTGCTAAGTCACTTCAGTCGTGTCCGACTCTGTGCGACCCCATAGACGGCAGCCCATCAGCCTCCTCCGCCCATGGGATTTTCCAGGCAAGAGTACTGGAGTGGGGTGCCATCGCCTTCTCTTCTACCTACTCTAGGTACCTCATATAAGTGGAATCTTACAAGATTTGTCCTTCTGTGACTGGCTCATTTTACTTACCATAAGGCTCATTCTACATCAGAATTTCCTTCCTTTTTGAGGCTGAATAATATTCCACATTCTGTATTTGCCACATTTTGCTGATCCATTCAGTAGACACTTGGGTTGCTTCCACCTTTGGGTCATTGTGAATAAAGATGCTGTGAACATAGATATTTTCAAGGCCCTGCTTTCTGCTCTCTTGGGTGTAAACCCAGAAGTGGAATTGCTGGATCACGTGTAATTCTAGGTTTAATTTTTTTTGAGGAACCTCCATACTGTGTTCCATAGTGGCTGAATGCTGGCTTTTTAGAGCAGCACTTACTGAAGATAATTTTACTTTTCTCTGACTTTTCTCTTACTTTTCTCTGGTGTGATGGAGAGATTCCTGCAGGTCCTGCACTACGTGGCCCAGTCTGTGGGGCCCTTTGTGTTCTGTGTCTCTTTACTTGGCTTTTTGTCTCTGTCTGTGGCCGGTGTTTTATTGCTAGGTCTATTTTCCTTCATCTCATTCCTTGTTTTCTGACATTCACGTCTGTCTCACACAGGTGAGGCTGTTGATGAACAGATAACTGCACACAGCTAACAATAGTCTGCCTCTCCTCGTGCAGAAGGGGTGAAGTACAGAGAACATGCCCAGGGCCTGTGGCTCGTGGTGGCATCTCTTCTCTCAGGCCAGCCCCTGCAGGTCATGGGAGTTATCTCAGTCTGCTCAGTCTGCAGCCACTTCTTCTCTGCGCATGGAAAGTTCCATCCAGCAGTCATGTGGGAGGGCACATCACGGACCCTTTACGTGATGGTCTGAGGTCCTTTGAGTATGGGTTTCATTTCATTTCTTTTCATACATCTTTGTCTTCTCAGGAAGAGACATCTTTCCTAGGGGCTGCAATAAATTCTTCTGTCTCATTGGCAAGAACTAGGCATCTTCCCACCTCTAGACCAATTCCTGGCAAAGGAGAACATGCTTGCCAGGCTGGCTTATACCACTCATGACTCATGCCTTTGGGGTCAGGGTTCTGGTTTCAGGAAGACAGGGTAATGCTTATTGGCAAGGCAACCAACAGTGTCTGCCACATCCGCGGGAAAAAGAACAATGCAGCTAAATGGCTCCAGTTCAGCCCCTGAGGTTGGTGACCAGTCTAACAAAGGCCCTCCACAAGCTCATTTTATTTCCCTTTATAGTTCTTCGACTCTTCCATTACTTTCTCTGTATGTGGGGGGGAGGTGGGGGGGGTGACCCAGCATGTGGTTTTAGCATTTTCTACCAGAAAATGAAACTGCTAATTGACTGCTGGTGGTGATGCTGCCGATGTCTGCCGGCAGAAAGGCAGCTTGGATGGGGGTGAATAGGGCCGAGCTGTAACAACCTGGGCCAGCATCAGAGATGCGTCTTCTCCCATTTCTTGATTACGGATGGTGTCACGCTCTCACCCAGAGCCCGGTGGAGCTTTGGACCCTTCTTAATGTAATTGCCTTTTCCTGCCTCTCCTAAATCGCTGGGTATCTTGCAAGATCAGCTGCTGTTTATTCTGCCTTGTGCCGTCCCATGCCGTTGTCAGATGTCACTGCGGGCAGCAGCTCCATACATGCTTTGAGCCCTAGTAATCAGGTTAACTGGAAGAAGAGACTGAATTTTCCCAGCGTTTCCATCATTCTTGGGAGGAGATGGGCTGGGAACTGTGGCGCTCAACCCATTTCCCCAGCGTTTTGGCCATCTATTGAGGAAGAGACCCCTGCTGGCGAGCGCAGAGGGACACACCCCCAGGTGCCAGGTTCTCCCAAACAAGCTCGTGCAGAACAGGAGCTGCTGTCTGTGTCCCGTGGAGCACCTTCCTTACTGAATATTTACTGGGAGGGGCCAACCTCAGCCCTGGGAGAAGCCCCAAGCCTGAAGGAGTGTTTGCCCTTTCTCCCTTCAGGGATCAACTACTGCGCGCTGAACAAGCCGGGCTGTGAGCACGAATGCATCAACACGGAGGAGGGCTACTACTGCCGCTGCCGCCGGGGCTACACTCTGGACCCCAACGGCAAGACCTGCAGCCGTGAGTGTACCCGGGTCAGGGGCTCATGGGAGGGCCAGGTTCCCACACAGGGCCCGGGGCTCACTAGCAGCCAGTCACTTCTGAAGCTCCTGGGTTTCCTATGAGCCTGATGGTCCAGCAGCCTTAACTTTCCTGGCCTCAGTTTCATCATCTGTAAAATGGGACTACTCATGCTGCCTACCTCAGAGACTGGATTGTGAAGAGTGACAGAATCAGCACGTAGAAAACACTTAGAAAAATCCTGCTAGACACATAATAAAAGCCCAGTAAATATTAGCTAGGCCTCTCTGGTGGCTCAGATGGTAAGGAATCTACCTGCAATGCAGGAGTCCTGGGTTCAATCCCTGGGTCAGGAAGATCCCCTGGAGAAGGGAATGACTACCCACTTCAGTATTCTTGCCTGGAGAATTCCATGGACAGAGGAGACTGGCGGGCTACAGTCCACGGGGTCGCAAAGAGTTGGACATGACTGAGCAACTAACACATGCACAAATATTAGCTAATATTATCATTTGCTCTTGAGAGCCTTGATTAAGTCAGACCAGCCTGATTTTATCCAAACTCTGCCTCATACTAGACATGTGACCCCAGGTAAGGTATTAAAGTTCTCCAAGCTTTGACTTTCCCATCCGTTTAAAAGAAGGGAAGATGATAACAGCATTAATTTCCTGGAGTTGTTAAGGGGAATCATGAGGACTATTTCAACCTCTTAGCACAGTGCTTGACACAAGGAAAACATACAATTAGAAATAAGAGCTCTTTGTTGCCACAGAGCCTGGGACAGGAACCAGAAAAGAGACAGACCTCAAAAGGCCCTTGGGCCACTGCAGACCTCATCTGAGGGCGAGCTGAGAAACATGGGACTTTTTATGAAGCATTGTCTTCATTTTCTTGTGTAAGGGGCGCAACACAACTCGGTCTGGTGACGTCAACGTGGAAACTTGCAGGATGTGCCAGCTGGGTGGTTCCATCTCTTTTTTACGAGGCAGAGTCTCCACTGGTCCAAACCAGCGGGGGTGGGGCGTGTGACATGGTGGGGGATGCCCTGACCCTGGGGGGTGCCAGCGAGGGGCTTGGTGACACGGCTGGCACAGAAGGGGTCCTTTGTGTGGCTTTCCACCCAGTGAGCTGCACATCTGCTCCAGCTTTGGGGACAGAGATAGATTGTGAGTGAGAACAGTACAGCTGTTCAGTATTTGGACCTTCCAGCGCCTGGAGGGGAAGTTTCACAGATGAAGTATTAGGTGCAGAGCGGTCCTCGGGAAACCTCGTGCCCCTTTCCGTCTTCAGAGGAAACAGAGTCCTCGATCGGGCTTTCGAAGCATCAATCTCGGAAGTCAAAGCATTTTTGAACCAGAGAGTTGGCACTGCTCTGCACTTGCCTCTGGAAGTCTCTGAGTCCTTGTGAGAAGCCAGTGATGAACAAGGGTCCTTCCGCTCAACGAGGGGACATCCTGGTGAAGATGGATCTGTGTACAGTCTGTGTGCCTTCTCTTCTAGGAGTGTGGGGCCTGCCAGCTGACAGCTCTGACAGGCATCCCAGGGCAGGCTAGGCATGACCTGGACAAGCCCACCTAGAGCCCCAGGGCCCGTGACCTGCCTATCCCTCCCTGCACGCCTTGGAGCAGGAGAGACTGAGTCATCTTTTCTTTCTGGAATCTAGTAAGAAGGACCATCTAGTCAGCTTCAACAAAGTATAAACCAAGCTATTTCTTCCTAGGAGTCCCCAGAGATAGCCTGGTAATCCTATTCTCCATGGGGGCTCAGGGAACCCACAGACCATCACAATAGGAAGCCCTTATGAGGGGCTTGCTCCATGCAGGCGTGGCTGGGATCACTTCCCAAGTACTCACTCACTTTATCTGCACCAGATCCCAGTGAGGCATCAACGTTCTTACCCCCATTTAAAGATGGGGAAACAAGCGCAAGGGGATTAAGTTATGTTTCCCAGGATCACGTGACAGGTAAATGGTGAACTGAGATGTGAATAGAAGTCTCTGGCTCTTGAGATCTTGCGAATGTTTGCTGTAGGCACAGCCACGGGTGGAATGTTCCAGAAGGCACAGTCCCAGGTCCTGTGGGAGTCAGAGGCCCACCCCATGGCCCTGCACAAGGCCTTCAGTGTCTCTCCAGTCTCCAGGTGTGCGTTTTCTCCATCAAGGAAATCTGGGAGGCAGCCTGCAGGGCTGTCTGGTGGGAACCAGTTCACCGCAGCTGTGTGTCTGTTATCCTAGCTAGGCCAGCTGTGCAGGGCTCGGGTGCCAGGACTGGCCACACATGCAAGGCCTTGGCGTTGGTTTGTTTTCTGAATCTGGATGTCCTGGTTATGGAGGATAACAGCACTTTTTCTCTTTGAGATACAAAGGAACTATACAATTCTTTCTTCCCCAGCCATATACTTAGTAATGACAGGCATTCACAAAGTGATTATGTATGCCAGCCACTGTTCTGAGGGTTTTAGGTGAATCAACTCCTCCCACCATGTTCCTAGAAAAAAGCGAGCCTCAACCCCATTTCTCAAGTCATGAGATGCTGGCAGAGAGGCCAAATGACCGCCCAGCAAGCATCTCACAGCTGGGAAGCCGGTAGGGGGAGGTGGGATTTGAGCCCAAATAGTGTGGCGTGGAGCCCTCCCCAATCCTGAGACAAGGCTGTGAGCCGCAGGGAACCCGCGGGGTCCGCGGCTCCACCTTTCCGAGCCTGGTTCTCCTCTCTGTGCCATGGGGAGGGCCCCTTCTCGCACCGGTGCCCCGGGGGATTGCAGGTGATGCCCAGACCTGGCTCAGGTGCAGAGGGCTACTGTCATTACCACCTTGACCGGAGTCACATGCACCTTACTCCTCAAAGAAATAGGAAGTAAAACAAACCAGGCCAGTGGCACAGGGTGGAAGGAAACCATACACCTCTCTCTTTAGGGCATCAACGGAGTGAAGCTGCCAGGCAGCGGCTCCCCGGGGAGGTGGTTTTGTTCTCTGATGCCCTCCTGGCTTACTTCAGGGTCTTTCCCTGTGTGGTCGCCTGCAGGGGTGGATCACTGCGCCGAGCAGGACCACGGCTGTGAGCAGCTGTGTCTCAATACGGAGGACTCGTTCGTGTGCCAGTGTTCGGAAGGCTTCCTCATCAACGACGACCTCAAGACCTGCTCGCGTGAGTGCCCTTCGTGCTTCTCTTACAGGGAAGAGCTTTGCCACTGGCGTGGAGAAC
>NW_011495050.1:23868420-23893423 GCF_000754665.1 Bison bison bison | reverse complement strand
TACTGCTTGCTGAGCCGCCACGGTTGCGAGTACTCCTGCGTCAACACGGACAGATCCTTCGTCTGCGAGTGTCCCGAGGGACACGTGCTCCGCAGTGACGGCAAGACCTGTGCCAGTGAGTGTTGTGACGTCGGACGAGGGGGGCGCGGCACGGGCGATCGTGGGTGGGGTGTGCCGAGGACAGTGACCACGGGTGGGTCTGCGCCCCCGGGTTCGTGGCTGAACGTGTGCGAAAGCCCCCTCCCAGCGATGTCAGCCCTGGTGGCTGCCGCTTTCCTGCCCCAAGACAGCTTCTGCCTCTTCCGGTCTGGCCTGTGGTCATTTCGGAGCGGGCATGAGTTATAGTGAAGTAGATGCCTTCCTGACTGCGGACTTCCGGCGGCGCTGCACGCTAAACGCGTGCTTTCTCTGGGCCGCAACCTCAGTGGAATCCTCACCTTCAGACTAAGTGAAAAGCCTAAAGTGACCAGCTGTTATGGGGTGGGTTCAGACTCTGGACTCTTGTGACTCCAAAGTCAGTTCTGCGAGAAGGGGAGGCTCCTGAGAACCCCGTCCCCTCCCCCAATCCTGATAATTTGGCAGCAGATTCGGGGGGGGGGGCGAGGTTGGCAGTGAGGTTTCCTGGGGACATATTTCCCGGCAGCTGGTCCCAATTCCTGTCTCCATTACTTTTTAAAAAAAGCTCCCAGATGTCCTCCTCTTCACTCAAGGAGGCTATGTTTTCTGCCCTGCAGTCCTGTTTCCAAGTGGACCAAGATAAAGACTTAAAAATGGTCATTTCGAGAGAAGGGGTCAGAAGTGGAGGAACAGGATTGCCATGTACCTTGCGGGTCCTGCTAGTCTTTCCAGTTGTAGGACCAGGTTCCCTGACCACTGATACTACTGTGGTCACAACCTAACATGTCCACCTTTTTATGTCATCTGTTCACTTGGGCAGGTGCCCTGATTGCATAGCTGGGTGTGCCTCTCTAACTCCGCCGGCTGTGAGAAAAGGTTTCCCCCATTTGGGATGGAGTCTTGAGTTTTATGGCTTGCTTGTGGCTGCCTGCCCGGCTGTCCTGGCCAGCACAGGGAGGGGCTGGACATCAGGGTGCAGAAAGAGAGTGGGTGTGTCCAATTGCATGTACATTTGACTGCATGCCAAAGCCAGAAGCCTGCTTTTTAACGGATTTATTTTAATTCTAATCATCTTAGATTATCCATGCATTTCTTTGGACCTCCCCATTGCTGTGATAACCAAGAACTGACTATAAGATAATCGCAGGATGTCTAAGAAATTTTCATGACCCTTCCAAACAAATGCTACCCCTCCTCCTTACAATTGCGTGTCCCACTCCCTCCTTCCAGCCGCATCTGTTATGGCCACTGACACTTTCAAATGTCCATTTTCTCATTTATAGGGCTTGTAACTGATGATACAGTGATATTATCCATTTGAGTAAATGTGCAACAATGACATTAGAAGTGAATTTTGATATGTATTTGTTTATTATATATGGTGTGTCTACATGAGATGATCAGATGAGTTAGAGTTATCCTATTCTCAGGCAATGGTTGTAGTAGGAAATGGTGAAAGAAAGTGAAGTCACTCAGTTGTGTTCAACTCTTTGCAGCCCCATGGACCATAGCCTACCAGGCTCCTCCGTCCATGGGATTTTATAGGCAAGAGTACTGAAGTGGGTTGCCATTTCCTTCTCCAGGGGATCTTCCCAGCCCAGGGATCAAACCCGGGTCTCCCACACTGTAGGCAGACACTTTACCATCAGAGCCACCAGGGAAGTCAGGGCCCCCTGATAGCTCAGTTAGTAAAGGAAATGGTAACCCACTCTAACACCCTTGCCTGGGAAATCCCATGGACAGAGGAGCCTGGAGGGCTGTAGTCCATGGGGTTGCAGAGTCGGACATGACTGAGCACACACACAGGCAATGGTGGTATTTGTAAGAGATGCATTTTACCCGCCATCTGACACATATCTGTTGAGCTTGTCCCCTATTTGAAGCCTGTGTCTGCCCCGGGTTGATTCTGTCTAGCTGCCCTGTTCTGCAGTAATGCGCTGTGTTTTCAGTGTGGCCATAGTAAACGGGGGTTGGGAAGGTGTGTTTCCCAGCTCCGTCCCAGATCACAAAGAGCCTGACACCCTGACTGCATCTTTTTTGTAAATCATGCTGGGCTGTGGGTGGGGAGCCCGCTGGAGTTCAGCCAGGCCTGCTCAGCAGATGAGGGTGTCCTTGGCCCTTCATAAAGGCAGCCTCCACTTACCACCTTGATAGCAGGTGGCCTGAAGAACACTCTGCTCACTTTCTGGAAGGTTCTCTGAAGCACAAAGAGCAGGTGCAGTTTCCCAGGGCCCTGGAAGGAATGGACACTTATTCTCACACCCCTGCAGGCACCTTGGGCTCTCTGGCCTCTGGAGTGACGCCCACCCTCCCTTCCTCTTGGTCCCCTGACCCCTAAGCTGCGATCACCCCTTGGAGGGTTGTTCCACAACCCTGAAGGGGGTTGAGGTGGGGAGGGAAATCAGGGGATCTGTTCTGCAAGCTGCAGCTGAGAGGACTCCTCCCGTCTCTACCTCCTGGAAATTTCTGAAATAAACTGCGCATCTCAGCATCAGGAAAGACTCTCTAGTCTAAATGTGCGCGGAGCACACAGCCCACAGGCCTGTGAGCTTCTGGGGGTTAGAGACCCGGTCTTACTCAGAGACTGAGTTCCAGGCCTTGCCCACAGGAAATGCTCCATAAAGTTCAATGCATGTTGAGTGAACGGGCAGAGACCACCTGTGTTTTCATCCTGTGGCACCTGGCACAGGGTCCATCTTCTGTTCCGCATGCTTCAGTGGCCCTTGACTTGGCAGGTGGCAGAGAACACCTTCCTCCACCTCCTGAGCCCCACCCAGGTCTTCTTCCCTGTTCCCTCCGGTTCTTCAAAGGAGGCAACTCCCCTCTTCTCTGAGCAGGGCCTGAACCTCCAGCCCAGCCTGTCTCCACTTAGGACAATCTCCATATCCCACCTCTGCTGGCAGAAACCCAGCCCAGGGCCAGCATCACCTCCATGGGGAACTTCCTGCCCTCCTGGCCTGCTGGGAGCAGCTCTGCTCCACCCACTGCAGTGAGACCCCATCAGGACCCTTCCCTGTGGCCATATGTGCACAGATCTAGAATCAGCATGGCAGAGTAGAAAGAACACTAAACTAAGAGCCCAAAGATTGGGTTTAAATCTTGGGAGGAACTGACCTCTCTGGATCTGACTACATGCATGCTAAGTTGCTAAAGTCGTGTCTGACTCTGTGACCCTCTGGATCATAGCCCGCCAGGCTCCTCTGTCCTTGGGATTTTCCAGGCAAGAATACTGGAGTGGATTGCCATGTCCTCCTCCAGGGGATCTTCCTGACCCAGGGACCAAACCCACATTTCTCAGGTCTCTTGCCTGCGTCTAACTGTTCACCTGTAAACTGGGAATGATCATTTCTGCCTCTTTCTCAGGGTCACTTTGTGGCACAGGGAAAGACAGTCACTGAAGTGCTTGGGGAACTTGTGCAATGCCATAAACCTGAAGGTACTGTTGTTGAAATCTTACTTCCCACTGTTAGACGGCCCCACACTAGGAGAGGGCTGAGGTAGCGTCCTGCTTTGCTGCCTGAAGACCCACTCCTGGTAGGCCTGGCCTGCCCTCCTTGTGGAGACTGCCTGGGAGGAGTCAGGCTCAGGAGCCCGGGCACTACCTTCCTCTAGCATGTGGCGGGTGCTGATGCAGATCTGAGTGACAAGCATAGAGCACTGGGAATTTCAGCTGGGGATACTCCTACACTGGCCACCAGAGGTGGGTGGGCAAAGGCTTTTTCCTACCTGATGCCTCCCAGACTGACTTTGCAGGACGAAGCAACCCTGAGCAAGACAAGAGCAGTGTGTTATTGTATTCAGGCAGTCATCAAGAAATCCTGCATGCTTGGTGCCTTAGCAGCAGAAATGTAATTGTCTTGCAGTTCTGGAGGCTGGACATCCAAGATTAAGGCGCCAGTATGGTCAGCTCTGGTAAGAACCCTCCTCTGAGCTTGCAGATGTCTGCCTTCCTGCTGTGTCCTCCCATCACACACAGATACACAGACACACACGTAGAGAATACGCTCTCTTGTAGTCTCTTTTTAGAAGGGCACTAATCCCATCATGGGGGTCCCACGCTCATAACCTCATCTAACCCTAATCACCTCCCAAAGGCCCCACATCCAAATACCAGCACATTGAGGGCTTGGGCTTCAACTCAGAATTTGAGGAGAACACAATTCAGTCCATCACAGAGACTGGAGAGAAAAGACCACTGTACCCTTTACCCTCGTGTATTCACATTAGAGATAGAAAGGAACAGAAGGAAACTTAGAGATCTTTTCTTTCTTTTGTGGCCTGGGGAGAAAACTGATGCCCCCCAAGCTGACCCTGGGGGTTGACGACAGAGTCAGGGCTAAGACTGGGGTCCCCTGACTTCAGAATCTCTTACCCAGGGTGACCTCTAAAAATATGTCTCAGTTGAGCTGCTTCTGGTTTGTCTGAGAAAAAAAAAACCTACAAAGAGTTAGCAAATGAATGGCTGCTGCTAGATTTATTATTTTTAAAAATGCCAGCAAATGGTGTAATTCTGTCTCTCAGCCTTGGTCACCCTCTTGGCAGGCGGCCACTGTGGCTTTCTCCCTCTGGGGTTGGGGTTGGGTTTAATAACCTCCTACGTGGAGCCCCAGACACAGGATTGCTGTCTGTCATCACCACAGAGGTGCGAGTCCTCGGAACACATTACCCCATGATTGCTGCACCACAGCCCGTGCGTGAGTCACCAGATGTGGAATCCAGATGTGAGGAACAGACTGTATCAGTGTGTGGGGCTGTGAGACTCAGGCCCTAAAACCTGTGCTACGTCCTGAAGCGTCTGCTCGTCTTAATCGCAGACCCCCGTCATGATAAGGCTTTAATTAATATGTAGACCTGCCTTCTGACATATTTTTTTTTTTTAAAAGAGGATCCTTCTCTAAAGGGGAAATGTTTCATTCCTGCATCCTGAGATCTCTGCTAAGTCCCTACAGCCACATCACATGAAGTGGTGGTTCCGTCTGTCCACTTTCGTCTCTGGATTCGAGTCTAGGTACTTCTGGTTCATTGCTGCTCAGCCCCTACAGGCACTTCCTGTGGACCTGTGTTGTGCTGGTCATCTTGTGCTGACCCTGGGCCACTGTGGGGTTGATGCAAGTTCAGTTTCTGCCCTGAGAGAGTTTAAAATTTCTCAGGGAAGAAGGATATTAAGGATGGATCTTCCATTCTGTGTGATGAGAGTCATCATGAGGGTAGGAGAGGTGTCACGGGGCATCTGGCAGGGGGACCCTCACCTGGTCCAGAGGAAGTCTTCCTGAGAAAGAGGTGTTTGATCTGACCTTTAGAGACTGATGGAGGGAGCTATGCAGAGATGGAAGGTGTTATGGACTGAATATTTGCGCCCCGCCCCCCCCCGCAAATTTATATGTTGAAAGCCTAACCATGGAAGGTGATGGTGTTAGGAGGCAAGGCCGTTAGGAGGTGATTAGGTCGTGAGGATGGAGCCCGTATGAATGAGATCCCTGCCCACAGAACTATCCAGTTTCTTCTGCCATGTAAGGATACAAGAAGTCTGTGACCTAGAAGAGGGCTCTTGCCCAACCTTGCTGGCATCCTGACCTCAGACTTCCAGCCTCCAGAACTGTGAGCAATATATTTCTGTTGTTTATAAGCTACTCAGTCTGAAGTGTTTTGTTAGAGCGGCCCCAAAGGGCTAAAATGGAGGGCGTGGTCTTCCTAAGCACAGGAAATAGAACATGCCAGCCAGGGTCCAGAGAGTGAACTGAAAGAAGCTGAGAGTACTGAGTACTTAGTAGTAAGTACCGAGTGCTGAATTGAGAGGGAGACTGGAGAGATGTGAGCCTGGAGGAGCCACTGAGACAGACCAGTGCAGCACTTAGAGTTCATTATGCTATTTGGAGGTTTGGCTTCCCTTGAGAAAACTGTTTTAGTTTGCCTTCTGAGAATCTATCAGCCTATCTGAGCAGCCTCTGATGAGTTTGCTGGGCGAGGATGACCCCTGGACCGGGGACCACGGAGGCGACAGACCTGTGATCTAATCACACCTTTGCCCCCAGCACGGCTGAGACTAATCATCTTTGCAGGGTAAGGGGCCTTGGGAAAGTCACACCCACTCTGTGTCCTTCAGTTTCTGTGACTTTAAAGGAAGGTGTTGGATCAGTTCATCCCCAAGGTCCCTTCTAGCCCGAGAATGAGGGTAGAGGCTGGCAGAGTAAGGGTTCCATAAACACTCACTGAATGAATGAACTCTTGTCGGAGTGCCCACCATTCTCCCCAGGCTGAAGGCCCCCCGTAATCGTGAGTCAGGGATGTTGGCTCTCTTTGCCTGTTAGGGAACCACTGACATGCTTTCCCAGCAGGGAGTAACCTTAGCTCGGCAGAGATGCTGATTCCAAGCTGGTTTCCAGACTTGGTGACTGAAAGGCAGCTGAAAGCCTGTGGTCGGGGAGTTAGCTGCAGCACAACTTTGGCCTTCTCTAATTTACCATTTGTGGTTCTTTAATTATGAGTGACAGGAATGTCCCTGATGTGCAGAAACTGGACGTTTTGCTGAACAAATGCGAATCGCACTCTGCAAGGCTGGAAGGAGGGAGAGAAAGGGGAGCCCAGCTGACCGTCACCATCCACATGGCGTGGGTTCTCATTTAAAACTCTCGTGATCCTTGGTTTTCAGAGTAGAAAGCTGAGGAAATGTTTCCTTTAACTCAGCAGGCATTTGCTGAGGACCTGCTGTGGGGGCCAGGCATTAAGTTCGGAGCTGGGAGATCCAGGAGAGGAGGGCAGGTGCAGCCCGTGGTCCCCTGGAGGTCAGAGCCCGTGTGAGCGTGGTCCAGTGAGGAGGCAGGCATAGGTCCAGAGCAACCAGTAAGTGTTTGGTGATAGCTGTGATGCTGGGGTTTCCTATAGCTCAGCTGGTAAAGAATCTGCCTGCAGTGCAGGAGACCTGGGTTTGATCCCTGGGTTAGGAAGATCCCCTGGAGGAAGGGAAAAGCTTCCCACTCCAGTATTCTGGCCTGGAGAATTCCATGGACTCTATAGTCCATGGAGGTTGCAAAGAGTCGAATACGACTGAGCCACTTTCACTTTCTGGCTTGGTCCTGAGGTGCTGAAAGAAAGTACTCAGAGCTGGGGGGAGCGTGGCTGAGATGAGGCAGCGGGCAGGTTCCTGCGAACCTCACCAATGAGTCCTAGCCAGACTCTCAGGAAGCACTTAAGGGTGTCAGGCAGATGGAGGGAAGGATGTCTGCATGCACGCTTTAGAAGAGGACTCCAGCTGAGTCCAGGAGAGTGGGCTGGAGGGGGTGAAGTAGGTTTGTGAAGACCTAGTTGGTAGATGGAGTAACAGCCCGGGAGAAAGATGATGGCAGGTGGTTCATGATGATGGAGGAGCGGTATCACCTCTCTGGACACTTGGGAAGGTCTCTGAACCTAAGTTCTAGGTCCGGCGCTGGCATCTCACTTCAGGCAGTTTGTTGGTGTCATCCGTGGGGCTTTTTAAAACATCCGAAAGTCCAGGCAGCACCCTGGACCTCCCGAAATAGAGATTATCTTACGTTGATTGATGCAACCTCCTTGCAGGACAATTTGAAAAATATTTATCCGGGGCTAAATGTTCCTACCCTTTAGTGAGGCAATCCTACTTCTAGATGTTTATCTTTCGGACTTGCTTTCCCATTGTATGCAAAACTACAGGCATATGAGTATCCCCTGCGGTAACAATTGTAATAGCAAAGCCTAGGAACCACCTCAGTGCCTTTCCAAAAAGAAACTGGTTAAATTAATCACGGTGCTACCTTTAAAAAATAATGACGCAGGGTGTCAAAGGTGAGAGAGAAGAGTACTTTTATAAGATTTTTTTGTCTGTTTAAATTTGATTTTATTTTTAGAATGGGTAAAAGGTATACATAGTTTAAAAATCAAAACAGTACGAAAAGACGTGCATTAAGGAGTTTGGCTCGCACTCTTGCCCATCCTTCCATCCCCCTGCCTGCCTCCCTCCAGTTCCCAGGTAACTGGTGCCCATCCAGGGCAGCCCCTCCTGGATTCACACACATGTATTCCTTCCCTCCTTCACCGTCCGCCTGCGTGACCGACAGCTGTGGAAATAACGGTGCTGTGTCCCTTCTCCAGTGAAGTTGTCAGAAACACTGTGGCTGCTTTCTGGGAGCTCTCTCTGGCTTCTTGAAGTCATGTTGGCTTCACTCTAAGGGAAGCCGTATTGGGAGCAGCCCAGTGGAGAGGCCCACATGTTGAGGAACTGAAGCCTTCCGTCATCCTCCAGGGAGGAACTGAGGCCAGTGCACACACCAGTGAGCTCAGAAGCAGATCCTCCAGCTCCAGCGGAGCCTTGGGATCAATGCAGCCCCCAGGGGACCAGCTCTGCAGCCTCACGAGACACTCTGAGCCAGAACCTCCCAGCCGAGCCCCTGCTGGCTTCCAGACCCTCAGACACTGTGTGACATCACACATGTTGCCTTAAGCTGCTAAGTGTTGGCATACCTTGTTTTGCAGCAATGGATAGCTGCAGCTGCTGCTGCTGAGTCGCTTCAGTTGTGTCTGACTCTGTGCGACCCCATAGACGGCAGCCCACCAGGCTCCCCCATCCCTGGGATTCTCCAGGCAAGAACACTGGAGTGGGTTGCCATTTCCTTCTCCAATGCATGAAAATGAAAAGTGAAAGTGAAGTCGCTTAGTCGTGTCCGACTCCTAGCAACCCCATGGACCACAGCCTACCAGGCTCCTCCGTCCATGGGACTTGCCAGGCAAGAGTACTGGAGTGGGTTGCCGTTGCCTTCTCCGCAATGGATAGCTAACATTCCATTTTATTTCCATTCCTTTCCTGTTTCTTTGGGGCTTCCCTGGTGGCTCAGCTGGTAAAGAATCCGCCTGCAATGCCGGAGACCTGGGTTTGACCCCCGGGTTGGTAGGATCCCTTGGAGAAGGGAACGGCTACCCACTCCAGTATTCTGGGCTGGAGAATTTCATGGACTGTATAGTCCATGGGGTCACAAAGAGTCAAACACGACTGAGCGACTAAGCACAGCATCTCATTGTGTAGAACATTTGTTCAGCTTGTCTCCTGAGTAGTCGTGGACATCTGGGTTGTTTCCCACTTTTCATTATTACAAACGATGCTGCTGTGAATTACTTGAAAGTATATCTCTTCATACGGTGCCAGGGTATCTGCAGGAGAGGATCCCAGAAGTGAAGCTGCCAGGTCAAAGGTACATTTTGTACTTTAGGCAGATACTGCCAGATACCCCCTCCAAAGGGGACGTCTCCCCTTAGTATGTTTGAATTTTGAATCATGGGCCCATTTTGCCTTTCAAATAATCTCTGCAGGTGACTGATGTTCCCCTGAGATTGAGAACCATTGCTCTCTTCTCTTGATCAGATGCCCTGAGCGGGTAAGAAGGGAAAGTTTAAAAACCCAAATTCCCTACATGCTTTTAAAGCATGCACACAACAAAATTTCCAAACAGCTATTAGTACAAAAGCCCAGGAGAGCTCAGAAGCTGGGCTGGGAGCTCCCAGGATCGTCTGCAGCCAATGGTGAGGATGCCCCCTGAGAACAGTGCTTTCAGGCTCAGCAGGCTCCCCATAGAGGAAAGCAGTGCCCCTCTGCCAAGTACAGACTCGTCCTGCAAGAGCCTGGGGGCCAATGTCTTTTCAGGATCCTTGTGGAAAGACTCAGTCACTCTTCAAAACTTCAGCCTGAGATGAAGCTACAGGGACAGGACAGGGCATGGGGGATGCTCCAGAAAGAAGGGGCGTGTTCAGGGGGCCTGTCTGCAGTATGGCTTGACAAGGCTGACCTGAAAGAGTTATAGCTATTTTATTACATTGGAAAATGGAGTATTCTTAATATAAATTCATGGTGAGGAAAAAAAACCGCTCACCTCCACAGCCAGTCGGCTGTCTGTATTATGGATCACTCAATTGTATTTCCACTCAACACTACGTGAGGGATTACCCCAAGCCATCGAGAAATGTTCTGCATCAATAATGAGTCTATATTGTGCCTGGAGAAGTAAGTCATGTTCTGAGCAAAGAGCAAGGGCCAGCTCTGCTTTGACTCTCGTCTGCAGTTATAATTTCAGTTGATACAACGCTTTCCCACTGTTCAGATTTTGGCGGCCCTTCTGCCCAAACGAAGACAAAATACCCTTCGTGTTTGGAAGCTTAGAGTATAGCAACGCAGTGTAGCTGGGGAAAACATGGGATTTATTATCAGAAGATTACATTTTTAATCTGGTGCTGTCACTTATTAGCAACTGATGTTGGCAAGCCATTAACCTTCCCAAAGCATAGTTTCCCTGGCTGGTAAATGAGAATAACAACAGCTGCTTTAATTAACCCATAGGGTCGTTCTCAAGACTCCCCTCCAAGAAAAATACTGCAAAAATGCCTTAGAAAAAAGTGTATGGTCTGTGCCTGGCTATAAAAGTGATTATGCGCATTCATTTTAAAACCTCACTTCAAAGCCACTATAGAAATTCCGCTCCATCTGAAATGATAGCGTTGACTCTCAGAATTCTGTTTGGTTCTTAGAAAAAGTCCCTTCCCATCTGTCCTCAGTATCAGGCTTTAGCATATCAGCCTGGTTTTTACAGCCTGCTGTCACAGAAGCTGCCCAGCCCCGTCTATGGCAACGCCATTCTTCAGTCGCTCAGCCCTAGGACCTCAGGTCACCCGTGAGTCTTCTGTCATATCCATGTGAAGATGGACTCTTTATATTAACCCCTCAGCAAAGCTTGCAGGCTCTGCCTTCAAAGGCCAGCCTCAGTCTGACCCTCTCACCCGCCTGTCTGAGAGGTCAGGCAGTGGCTCTCTTCCCACTCTCCCTGCTCCAGCCTTACCCGTGGCCCGTTCTGTGCACAGTGGTCCTTTAAGAAAAAAGTCAGTTCATGTCACCCCCCCCCACACTGTTCAGAACCCTCCAGTGACCCCTTCTGACTTAGATGCAGCCACTGCGTGTGACTCCCACGAAGTCTGTCCTGGCTCATCGCCTGCCCGGTCCCCTGATCTCCTTGCCTTTCCTGAAACCTCCCGACCCGCTCCTGCCCCTGTTTGCAGATGCTGTACTTCCTTGGGTGTCATCCTTTTCAAACACCACGCATTCACTCGTCTCTTTCTCCAGGGCTCTGCTTAGTGTCACCTTCTCTGACATGGCATGGAAAATAATAAGCCCTCTGCACACTCCAAATCAGCAGACCCTCTCCATCACCCTCATCCTGCTTTTCTCTGTAGCACCTTCTCCTGACATACACATTTGTCTGTCTGTCTTGCCCCTCTTTCCTTCCGCCCCTGCCACCACATGTAAGCTTCACAAAAGCAGAAACTTGGTTTTACTCATTGTTACGTCCCCAGAGACTGGAAGAGTGCCTGACTCAGAGAGAGGGGACTCACGAAATATTCCACAGATCAGGGAACAAATGAATGAATGAATGAATGGATGGAGGGATGACCAAAGTAGGACACATACATGCATACATAAGCAGATGTGCAGATAATCATGGTTATCTGATAATCTGACATTATGGTTACATGATGACCAATGATGTGGAACTTATTTTCTAATATTTATAGGCCATTTCTATCTCTCCTTTTGTAATTTGTCTTCCGTGTCTTTTGTTCATTTTTCCTACAGAGATGATAGTATTATTTTATTTTATGTGCTTTTTATATATTAAGACATTTTGCTCATAGACATGCTTTCTATTTTGAAATGTACCCTGTAGGATAAAGTACTGTTTTCATTTAAGGTGTCTAAAATACCTTAAAAGATTAAATACGTGACTAATGTATGAATCATTTCCTTCTTTTGTGTCTGTTTCCACTTGGATTCTCAGAACTGGACGCTTGTGCTCTGGGCAAGCATGGTTGTGAACATTCGTGTATAAGCAGTGGAGACTCTTTTGTGTGCCGATGCTTTGAAGGGTATATACTCCGTGGAGATGGGAAGACCTGCAGAAGTAAGCTCTTATTGGAGTGGGTTCCCATTATTATGTCTGATCTCTGCCTGAAATCCACCAGCCTGATCTCTGTGTAAATCAGTTACTCTCAAAAACCATTGCCACAAGACCAGTAAATGTAATGTGGGCTCATAGATCAGGAAAAAAAACTGACTTCAGGTTGAAAACTAAGGAAATGTAAATCAACTATGGGCTTTGATATTACTGTATCAGTATCGGTCCATTCATCCTAACAAGCGTATCACACTACTGTAAGATGTTGATACTAGGGGAATGTGGGTATGCGGTTTACAGGGGATCTGTGTACTGTCTTCTCAATTTTCTGTAGATCTAGAACTGTCCTAAAAAAAAAAGAAAGACTATTAAAAAGAAAACAAACCAATGAACAAGTGACAAAAGTCAAAGCCAGAGCCACAACTGAAGGTGATACGCCCGGTGACAAGAAGCAGTGTGCTCTACTGGAAGGATGTCCAGCCTGAAATCCAGATTCTCTCAGCTTCTAGCGCTGCCATTTATTAGCTAGGCAAGCAGCCTAACTTCCCTGATCCTCTGCTTCTTTAACAATATTGTTGCTATTGTTTCTGGTGACACAAATCCCTCTTAGAGACACTCTTTTGATGAGGCCATTCTTACATCTCAGAAAGCAAGGTCTCTTCCATAGGGCCAAGACACGTCTCTGTCAAGTCAAAGGGGAGTGGGTAACCCTGAGCAAATGATTCCTGCCCTTGTCATCTTCTCAAGCTTCTCAAAGCTCTCTTTACTAAGAGAATCTCATATTGATGCATTTGAAGAAAAGATGGGTACCTGGAAGTATTACTCTCATTTTTCATAAAGGAAAGGGAAGCCTGCAAGAGGTTAAGTGATTCTCCAAAGTCATGTTGTCAGGAAAAACTCAAAACTAGATTTCAGCATCACCAGTCCAAATGAGGTTTAATGCCCTAAGTAATCATACCAATTCCTGCAGAAGGCCCGTGATGGACTGCGTTTTTACGAGACACTGAAGTAGGTGCTGGTGGATGGCGGTGGCTGTGACAGGGAGGAAGCTCAGAGAGTGAACCCGAAGTAGAGCTGCTGAGCTCAGATGGCCCTGGAGTCCAGGGGCTGAGAAGGATGGATCCTCCCAGGTGAAGCCCAGGGAAAACTGACGGTGGTGAAATTTTTAACTTTGCTGTCCTCAGGGAAAGATGTCTGCCAAGCAGTGGACCACGGCTGTGAGCACGCTTGTGTGAGCGCTGGGGAGTCGTACGTCTGCAAGTGCATGGAGGGATTCCGGCTGGCCGAGGACGGGAAACGCTGCAGAAGTAAGTCGCTTCGACTCAGGACAGTTAGAGAGTTTCTTTTAACGTTGGAAGTTTTCTGTTATAGTCAGTGTCGCTATTGTAAGTCCCTGCCTTGGATGCTCTGCAACTGTTGTGCTTGTGATCAGTACACTGGACCCTCAGTGCTTCAGGAACTTCTCACCCAGGGTCCTGAGTCGTCAGGCTCTTCGTTGCTTTCACTTTCTCCCAGTTGTAGCCCCTTTCCACAGGAGTTGTATGGATGCGCAGAGCCTAGCAGAGTGCCTGGCTAGCCATTGGAAAGGATTAGAATCTGGGTCAGCAATCGCGGTGAGGGTCAAAGCATAGTTGTAGAGCTTTTTCTTCTTGGAAAACCTTGTAAGTAAGGGCAGAAGGTGAGAGAAGGGATGAAGGGGTTTTTTGGGGGGGTCTGGATTATCCATTAACATTTACTTCTGTGGGTCACTCAGAACAGATTATAAGAGCTTTCTTATAAGGTATATTGCTCAGGGTTCTCCGGAGAACCAATAAAATGTGTGTGTGTGTGTGTGCACGTATGTGTGTGTGTATGTGTGTTTGTGGATAGATGATAGATCAATAGGTAGATAGATAAGGAATCTGTTGGGGACCCAGGGAAGAGCTGATATTGCAGCTCCAATCTGAAGGCAGTCTCGAAGCAGAATTCCCTCTTCTTTGGGGGAAATTCAGTCTTTTTTTCTCTAAAGGTCTTCAAAATAGGGCCCACCCATACTATGGAGGATATTCTGCTTTACTCAAAGGCTCATGATTTAAATATTATCTTATCTAAAGAAGTACCTTCATAGCAACATTTAAACCAGTGTTTTATGCAACAACCAGGTGCCGTAACCTAGCCAAAGTGACTCATAAAATGAACCATCACAGCCCTGAGAAGGAGAGATGGGGACACGTGAGCTCAGTGAAGTGGGCAGGAGATGAGCATGGGGTCAGGATTCCACCCCCTGTGAGATTTTGAGGTGTTAACCCCTATTTTCGGGGGGTCTTGACGTGGTCTACTTGTTTTTGTGATACTCTGCTCCAGTGGGCAGGATGGCCCTTCTTTAGTTTAAAAAAAGAAAAAAAACTCATCTGCGGTGGAGGTTGATTTGGGGGAATTGATGCTTTTGAACTGTGGTGTTGGACAAGACTCTTGAGAGTCCCTTGGACTGCAAGGAGATCCAACTAGTCCATCCTAAAGATCAGTCCTGGGTGTCCATAGGAAGGACTGATGTTGAAGCTGAAACTCCAATACTTTGGCCACCTGATGCGAAGAGGTGACTCATTTGAAAAGAGCCTGATGCTGGGAAAGATTGAGGGCAGGAGGAGAAGGGGATGACAGAGGATGAGATGGTTGGATGGCATCACTGACTCAATGGACATGGGTTTGGGTGGACTCCGGGAGTTGGTGATGGACAGGGAGGCCTGGCGTGCTGCAGTTCATGGGGTCACAGAGTTGGACATGAGACTGAACTGAACTGAACATCACAGATTGCTGAGATAACTTGGGGCTTCCACAGGTCAACACTGAGGGGTAAAGGAGAACTCACTCCTCATTATTCCTCCAGGAGGAGGGGCTTTTCTGCCTTTAGCAGGAAGTTCTGTTTGCAGGACCGATTTCTGGGATGCCCGTGGGTCCATGGGCTGCCTCTGCGGGGCGCCCTACGCAAGGCTGTGTTTTGCCTTCACGCGGCGCTGTCCTTCTGCGGAGACCATGGCTACAGTTCTGCCATTATGTTTGCCTGAGCCGTTCATTCATGCTTCTGTTTTTGTAAGCATGGAATGCACGTGTGCATCATTTCCACACTCAACACGCTTTTTGCTCAATAGGTTGAGCTTGTACAACTGGTACACAAGGCTCAACTTCTTCCTCTGAAATTTGATTGCTAAATCAAATCCTTCCAGAGGGATCTGTAGTCACTGATTGCAGTTTTGCAGGAAGCTTCTTAGGGAGCTAAAGACAGGAAGGAAGCAGAGAACAGAACACTTTCATGCTGTGGAGGAGGACCACTCAGGACACTTCCTGACTCAGACATGTCGCCCAGTGGCTGTATGACCTTGTATCAAACTTTGCTTCTTCATGTATCCATTGGGCGTGACTATCCCTGCCCTCCTCTCTCCACAGGATGCTGTGAAGATTAAAGAGCTGTCGCTACTGTGAAGAGTCTGAAGTGCCTCACACATGAGAACTGTACATTAGACAATTGAAACTGGGATGTCTATGGGGAAAAATCAGAAGGGTGGGAAAATCAAACCTCAAAGTACATTGAACAATTCTAAAAATTATTAAATCCAGGACACCTGATCACCCAGCTTACCATTCAGTTTCGTGGAAACTAGAGCTTTCTAAGAGGAGATTTCCTTTACCATGCCCTCTCCTGAGTATTAGACTGAAAGGGGGATGTTATAGAGGAGGTTTGAATGAAGTTTTAATGGTTTATTTCCATGATCTGTCCTGACATGACTGTTCAATCCAGCTCGTTTCTACTCTGATGGGGTTGCTTCACTTCCTATATAACCCTCAGGGAAGGATGTCTGCAAATCGACCCACCATGGCTGTGAACACATTTGTGTTAACCGTGGCAATTCCTACATCTGCAAATGCTCAAAGGGATTTATTCTAGCTGAGGATGGAAGACGGTGCAAAAGTAAGTAATCTGAACTGGGGTTTGTTTTTGCTTTAATTTGGTTTGGGAGCAATTGTTTTTTTGGAGTATTTGCAGGAAGTAAAATCCCTCACCTCTGCTTCTACCATAGATATAAATGTGTATGCGTAGATACAGAATGGGGAAGAGAGCTTAACTGCACCTGTGAAAACACTTTTGGTTTCAGTTGACAGTAAGTTCACTGTCAGCTGAGAGGCCAGAGTGATCCTAGCTGAATAAGAATATCGGGAATGAGGGAGGTAAGACTTGTGTTCTTAAACTTAAAAAATAGTATCTCTAAAGTGGCAGAAAAAGCCTTGAGAGAGGTATTTTATAATCTCAGGGTAGAGAACTTTCTAAACATGACATGAAACATAAAAGAAAAAGGAACATGTGTAATAAGAGATTAAAGCTACAATACATTTTTTACCTTTTAGTTATCAGAGTTCAGTAAGTTCGATGATTCCTTATGTTAGCAAAGGTATGTTGTAATAGGGAATTGTAAATTTATCACTAGGTGTCTGAATTGGTACAACTTTTAGGAGGGCAGTTTGGCAAATATTTTAATTTTTAAAAATATTTTAAAAATAAATGTTTTTTTAATTTTTTTTAATAAAAAATATTTAAAAAATTTTTTTAAACCAGGACACTGGTCCTGGTGTCTGAGTGATTCCCTGGCCCAGCAAATGGACCATGTTTCCAGAGCTCTGAAGACAGGGGGTAACACCCCAAAGTATGCCGAGCAGCTGCCAAGAACAAAGGCCGAAGCTCCCAGCTCCCAATACCTGGCAAACAAATGCGGGACTGCCTCAGGAACTGGTTGCTTCTCTGAGGTAACCCCCACTCCCAGTGTATTTGGGGAGGAGCTTTGAAAACAAGTTGGGGAGTGGCTGTCCTTCTCTGAGACTGGAGAGATTCCACAAAAGAATCTGGATGTCGTGGAGGAGACAGTGGTTCAGGCAGAGGAAGCAGCTGATGAGATTCCTAGAAAGCGGGAGAAACAGGAGAAGAAACGCTTGAAGACAGAAAAGACTGGCTGCCATTGCCCTGGCATCACCAGAAAAAAGCAGTGTGAGGAGTGTGAGGAGACAAGTGAAAGACCCAAAGGGAAGCAAAAGCCCCAGAAGGCGCCTCAGGAAGATGAAATGGAAAACCCGTCTGTCTTCTTCTCCAAACCCAAGAAAAGGAAACCTTTTTCCAAGAAGGAGCTGGTTAGTAGTGATCTTGAAGAGACAGCAGTGGAAGTCTTTCCAAGTGGAAGAAATCTTTCCCCAAAGAGGAACCAGTTAGTGACCTGAAAGAGTCAGGAAACAAGAGGGTCCCTGAGAAAAAAGAGGAAAAATTATTTTCCAAGGGGAAGCCACCCCACAGTGAACCTGAAGACGCTGCTGCCAGCAGGCGCGGTAGCTCCAAGAGAAAGAAAACGCTCTGAAAGCTATCCCAGGAAAAACAGAATGGGCATTTCCCTAGTGGGGCGTAACTTGCAGAGTTATTTCCCTAGTGGGGCATAACTTGCAGAGTTATTTCCCAACCATCCCCCAGAGCCCAATAAAAATAAAAACAAACTCACAAGAAAATAAAGGAGGGCAGTTCCAGTTCTAGGAGTTTATGCCGCAGAGAAGTGCATGTCTTCACAAAGCCACATATGAGGGAATATTTTGTACAGTGTTATTTGTAGAGCAAAAATGGGAAATAAGTGCCTGTTTATATGATGCTGATTAAATAAATCATGGTGCATCTGTACATTAGAATACTATACAGCTGGTAAAAGGAATGAAGCAAAACTTCCCTGGTGGTCCGATGGGTAAGGATCCACCTGCCAATGCAGGGTTTACGGGTTCGATCCCTGGTCCAGTAGGATTCTACATGCTGCAGGGCAACCAGGCCCTGCATCACAGCTGCTGAGCCCACTTGCTGCAACTGCTGAAGCCCAAGCACCTAGAGCCTGTGCTCAGCAATAAGAGAAGCCACTGAAATGAGAAGCCCCGAGCACCGCAACAAAGAAGAGCTCCAACCAGCCGCAACAAAGACCCGGTACAGCCAAGAATAAATAAATAAATATTAAAAAAAGGAATGAAGCAGCTCTAAATATATCCTCAAGATATTTTAAATGAAAAAAGCATGGTATCGAGTGGTTTTTATAGTGCTACCATTGATGTATTTTGCAAAAGGCTCCCTCTAACAAACTCTCTCTCTCTGAAGATAGGTATTGTTATAGAGGTTTACATAGAGAGATATAGATATAGATAACCTTTGTAGTGTTTGAACTTTGTTCCATTTGTAATATTTTTTAGAAAAAAAAATGAAAGATAAAGGATAGAGACAAAATCTAGAAAGTATCATGGTGAGGAAGTTCAGTATGATGTCAAGCGAAAAATAAAGGAAGAAACTGGGGATCTATGTAGAAAAAAAAGACTTGAGGTACCTTTCAAATACCAAAGTGACAGTCACCTCATCCATTATTTATAGGGCATCCCCTAAACCCTGGGGAAAGAAAGGACATTGGAGAAAAGCCACAGCTTGGTACAGGGACAAAGACCCCTTATCTCAGAGAAACTGTGTGATTAATTAGTTAAGATCATGAGCTTTGATCTTAGGGATTTTCATGAATTTGAACCCACTATTCCTACATTCATGTGACCTTGGAGAAATTATTTAACTGCTCTTGAGTCTCAGTTTCTTCCTATGATATCAGGATAACACCTTACAGAATCGTCATGAGAAATATATGGCATGGTGTGTTTACAGGTGTTTAGCCCAGTGCTGGCACCGTGTCTCAGTGCCTGACAAATGATAGCTACTGTCATCCTCACCGCAGAGCTGTGAGCAGACGGGGCTTCCGTGGTAAGGCGGTGAGTTCCCTATCAGAAGAGGTGTTCAGGCCCAGGCTGAGTGAATGGCTATAGAGATACAGTAAAGATGTGAGCAACAGGGGGGCTGGACCAGTGACCTTTAAAGGTCTTGTCCAAACCCGAGTTTCTGAAACTCTGTGAAAATTAAGCTCAGAAGGCAAATCACAGCTCTGCTCCAGTCTCACTGACTCAACTACCAAAAGAAAACATCCAAGGAAAGCTGAGTGACCTTCCTGCAAATAGGTAGCCAGCAAGCTGGGCTGTCATTAAAGTGAGAATAGGGCACCTCCCGCCCTGGTGCTGTTCCGCTCCATCTAAGATTCTTGTCTCCTGCTGAAGTCGTCTGCTCCGCTCCCTGCAGGGAGGCTGCAGGTGTTCGTTTTATTCTCTAAGAAAATAATATATGAGGGAAAAGAGAAAATAGATTCGCTGCTGAAAAATTATTCCACTATTTCTGAAATCTGCTAGAGAGCCAGGTGCACACTGCCTGAGATTCAGGCTATGAATGTAAATGAAGTTCTGAATTGGCCATTTCCTCTTTCACTAACAAGAGGTCAATAGGTTGAGTAATGAGGACAAGCGCTTAAAAGGGGAAAGACAGGAACCCAACTCTTCCAACACACATATACAATTATTTTAGCATGTTAGTCAAGCCAAGAATAGACATATTTTTGCATGTGTGTGTCTTTACTTCCTAATATTGCTGTGCTTCACTTTCAAGTATTAGACAGCTGCCTTGATATGTAAAAGAGAATGTTATATTGCATACTGCAGACTGTTTGAAATGAGATCATCCATTTGGGATCTGTAAATTTTTCTTATGCAGCCCTAAATAACAAAAAAAATCTCTCTATACCCAGCTTGCTAACATATTTGCATAAAGCTTTTACTGTCAGCCATCTGAGGTGCCTGGAAAACGTCCATGTAGGTAAAGAATTCACAGTGATAATTCATTTTAAAACTTCAAAAGGTCAATGATGGGGCCCTGGCGGTCCAGTGGTTGGGACTCCTGCTGTCACTGCCAAGGGCCTGGCTTCGGTCACTGGGCGGGTGGGTAGGATCCCTCAGCCTGTGCAACAGGGCCAAAAAAAAAAAAAAACCGGTGAAGAGGGTACTTAGTGGTTGTACTACCGAATGGATACCTCCTCCTTCGTGTATTTTCTCAACAAGCATTTATTGAACAACTATTGTGTGCCAGGTATTGTAAGTACAGAAATTAATGAGAAATGGCTCCTGCTGAGCAGGAACTGGTGGACTAGAGGAGGAAGCTGACACTCAGCTAGCCGGCTGCTGTACGGTGTGGAACGATGCCCAGAACACACTGGACTGTGAACAACACGGAGTGGGACTCTGCCTGGGTCACTTGCAGTCCTGCCGCACTGCCTGCCTTACACAAAGCAGCAGCTCAATAACAATTTTTGTTGACCAGATTAGTAGTGTGAAGGCTACACAGAGAGTAACGAACACAAGCTGGGCTACGAGGAAATCTCCCTAGAAGATCGAGATGACTGAGCTGAACTGGAAGAATCTCCAAGTCTATTGTGTGTGAGACGCCAGCACTGGAGTGATGTCACTCTCCTGGAGTAAAGTTTTTGGAATCTTTTGGGGGTATCAGGCCCTGCAGGGTACTCTACAGACAGTCCCTCTGAGGCCTGACTCCTGGTGATCCGGGGTAGAGTGTGGGTTTCAATTCGTATATCTGCCATGTGTTTTTGCTTGTGGAAAATACTATTTTTAACAATTTGACAAGCCACACATAAAGGCAATTGTGAACATTATGGTTGTTTGTGACTCCCCCGACACTTTCTGTCTATCCTGTGTTACTGTCTAAAGAATAAAGGTAGCTCTCCAAAATAGTTATGCCTCCAGTGGAAGTATAATTTTCCTCTCTTCTTGTGTATAATGATTTTTTTAATCATTTAACCATTACAACTTTCCTTTTATTCCTGTAGGATGCACTGAAGGCCCAGTTGACTTGGTTTTTGTGATTGATGGGTCCAAGAGCCTTGGAGAAGATAATTTTGAGATTGTGAAGCAGTTTGTCACTGGAATTATAGATTCCTTGGCGATTTCTCCCAAAGCTGCTCGAGTAGGGCTGCTCCAGTATTCCACGCTGGTCCGCACAGAGTTTACCCTGAGAAACTTCAGCTCGGCCAAAGACATGAAAAAAGCCGTGGCCCACATGAAATACATGGGCAAGGGCTCTATGACCGGGCTGGCCCTGAAACATATGTTTGAGAGAAGTTTTACCCAAGTAGAAGGGGCCCGGCCTCTCTCCGCACGGGTGCCCAGAGTGGCCATCGTCTTCACGGACGGACGGGCTCAGGACGACGTCTCCGAGTGGGCCAGTAAAGCCCAGGCCAGTGGTAACGTGGGATGGGGGTGTGTCTTACCCCACTCAGGTTCAGGTTTCTTAAACTCGCTTGGTGTTCACATTGGGGTGGGGGAGCATGGGAGTGAGATTCCTTGAGGGGACAGAATGGCTTCCTGTCACCGCGGTTACACACCTTTACTAAGCTGCCACCTAGTGGCGTTAAAGGGACCCCACAGGGATGCCAAAGTCTTGTGGACTGTAAGGGGGTCTGCATACAGGTCACACCTGAGTAATCATCTCCTGTGATGATTTACCAGCCAGGCTGTGACCTCCAGAACAGAGACTCAATCCTACATGTGCTGTTTAACCAGAAAAATAAACAATACTTCCCAGACACTGGTCTGGTTGTTTTAGAATCACCTGAAGAACTGATAAAAATAGATTCCTAGTAGGAGGAGCTCTTACCAATATATTTTTTTAATTTTTAAAATTTTTATTGGAGTAATATACCTTTTTTTTTAAGCAACGCTACCAGTGAGCATACTGGGAGTGCAGTAGCCTTAAGACAGTGAATGGTCTTGTGTTTGCAGGAGGCAAAAGTGAGCTTTTGAGAAAATCAAAATGTCAGATGAGATCATGACTCTTAAACTCTGTTGCTTGGTAAAGCTTAGCCTCTTTGAGGTTTGTCTGACTCCATGTATAATGCAGGGGGGACTTTAAGTTGCTTTAGATGTTTGACTATGTTGCTTTTGAGGTTTGACTATAGATGTCAAATGTGGCAGAGGAATATGGCTCTTGGCAAAAGGAAACCCCAAAGCTAGGACGGTTGGTAGACAGCTTGAGGGAAAGTGTCTGGATTCCTTGGGAAGATGGGAAGACCTGGGGGTCGTGAAGCAGTTTGTTTGAACGCTGCTTTCTTTAAGAACTTGTTGAGAGCACATTGCTTCAGTAGCTCCTATGAGGGGGAAAGTGTGTGCACCAACTTGATGGACTCAGTGCCTCCGTCAGGCCTGGAATATAATACTTGTGTGATTAATCCTTGCTGAGTGAAGGAACAAAGGATCAAAGTGCTAACGTGCCGCTGGCGAGCTCCGTTCCTCCTCACAGAAGGGCTGGTTCACGTCACCCTTCAGTCACCGTCTTAGTGAAGGGGGCCACTTCACTGATATTGCTTATTTCACTCTTTATTCTTTTTTTTCTGAGCCCCCAGAAGTGTCCTGCCTGAATCAGCTGGGCAGATTGTAAAACTGGCTGCTCACACCTGGTTTCCCTGCTTCTGGACTAGCTTAGCTGAGCTCTTGTCAAACCCACCAACCCCTCTAGCCTGTATTCTTAGAATGTACTGGGGCAACACCTTGTCTCCAAAGACAGTGGTTAGTCCTCTTATCTATCTTATGGAAGCCAACCTGCCTTACTCTCTCCCCCACTCAAATTTCCACAAATCCTCCAAAGGCGGGTGGTGGGAGAAACATATATGCTTGGTTCTTGAATCAACAAGACTTATCTGAAGTGACTTCCTCTGATTAACTTAGTTACTCCTATGTATAATGAACACAATCTTAAAATAGTAGTTATCCTTTTTAGGAGACTGTGTGTAAAGTCACTGGGCTCTCAAACAATTATGCTGAACTTGGCTGTTGACCTTACAGAGACTTTAGAATGAGGCACAATTCTTGCCCTTTGACTTAAAGAGCCATTTTTATGTCTATTTTTAAAAAAATCTAGTTTAATGAATTAGCCAGAGTACAATATCTGCTGAGAAGTGTTGAAAATCAAGCAGAACTTAAGTTCTTATTAATGTTTAATTTTCAAATGAAGAGGATATTGGAGAAGGGAATCTAATGATTAATTGTTTTTATAAAAAACTTTTGGAACAATCTCATATGCCTGTTGAAATCTAAAGTTGATACTTGTGTTTGTTCTTCTTTTTTTTTTTTTTTACTTAGGGAATTTCCAGTGGTCTGCAGATTCTCCTTTTCAGCTTAGCACCTTCTTACAAGGCTTTATCCTCCCAAGATGAGTGGGCAGAATAGTTTCATTTGGCTGCAGGTCACTTAAGGTTACTATCTGTACCTTTGACAAGTAGAAACTAGGTTACAAGGTCATAAACTGACCTGTTTCTTAAGAATTCTCCCAGAAGAGATTCTTATTTAGTAAGCCATGAGATAGTGTTCTTTTTTTCCTTACCCACAAGACTAATTCAGGGGAAAGTTGAAGATTTGCGAATGACCTTGTCCGGAGCTGCGCAGGTCGGTGGTCAGGTTCCCCAACCTCTCCTCAGTGGCCCCCCTTCCTCTCTGGGGTCACTGCCTTTTGCTCACAAGGCCAAAATAAAAATGGTGGAAAAGAAAGGGAGGCTGACACGGATGCCTCACATCCCACCAGTTATTAATATCCAGCTGGCTCTGAGTGCAGAACACACAACTTCCAGATGCTGGGAACACAACTCTCACTACTGTGTTCTTTTTTTTTTTTTTTTTTAAAGTTGGCTTACAACGTGTATTAGTTTCAGGTGTACAGCAAAGTGATTCAGATAATACACACATATTTTATATACGTGAAGTGAAGTGAAGTCGCTCAGTCGTGTCTGACTCTTTGCGGCCCCAGGGACTGTAGCCTACCAGGCTCCTCTGTCCATGGAATTTTCCAGGCAAGAGTACTGGAGTGGGTTGCCATTTCCTTCTCCAGGGGATTTTCCTAACCCAGGGATCGAACCCGGGTCTCCCGCATTGTGGGCAGATGCTTTACCGTCTGAGCCACGTATGTATATATAAAGTAGACAATAAGCTCCTACTGTATAGCACAAGGAACTATGTTCAGTGTCTTCAGATTCTTCCCCATTATACAAGATATATAGTAATGTGTATATCTGCTATATACCCAAGCTTCTACGTTATCCCTTCCCCTTTGGTAACCCTACATTTGTTTTCTGTGTCTGTGTAACTACCCTGTTCTTCATTTGCTTTGTACCTCAGGTATAACTATGTATGCTGTGGGGGTAGGGAAAGCCATTGAGGAAGAGCTACAAGAGATTGCCTCTGAGCCCACAGAAAAGCATCTCTTCTATGCAGAAGACTTCAGCACAATGGGCGAGATCAGTGATAAACTGAAGAAAGGCATCTGTGAAGGTACTGCAGGTTACGTCTAGGAGAGACCTTAGCAAACAGCAGCGTGAACCCTTGAATGAGAAATTCTTAATCCGTTCCTTCAAAGTGCTCAAAAAAGTGCCTCCCTTGTGGGCAGGGCCCAGTGCTGTCTGGAAACAGTAAGCACAAAACGTAGAATAGGGGAGAGAGAAGACAATAATAGCTCACATAGAAAATGAAAGTATTAGTCACTCAGTCGTGTCCGACTCTTTGTGACCCCATGGACGGCAGCATGCCAGGCTTCCTTGTCCTTTACCATCTCCTGGAGTTTGCTCACTCATGTCCATTGAGTTGGTGATGCCATCCAACCATTTCACCATCTGTCATCCCCTTCTCCCGCCTTCATCTTTCCCAGCATCAGGGTCTTTTGCAATGAGTTAGCTCTTTGCAGCAGGTGGCCAAAGTATTGGAGCTTCAGCATCAGTCCTTCCAATGAATATTCAGGATTATTTCCTTTAGGGTTGACTGGTTTGAACTCCTTGCTGTCCAAGGGACTCTCAAGATACTATGCTGCTGCTGCTAAGTCGCTTCAGTCGTGTCTGACTCTGTGCAACCCCATAGACGGCAGCCCATCAGGCTCCCCCGTCCCTGGGATTCTCCAGGCGAGAACACTGGAGTGGGTTGCCATTTCCTTCTCCAATGCATGAAAGTGAAAAGTGAAAGTGAAGTCGCTCAGTCGTGTCAGA
>NW_011495050.1:23850013-23868320 GCF_000754665.1 Bison bison bison | reverse complement strand
GCTCAGTCGTGTCAGACTCTTAGCGACCCCATGGACTGCAGCCTACCAGGCTCCTCCGTCCATGGGATTTTCCAGGCAAGAGTACTGGAGTGGGGTGCCATTGCCTTCTCTGCAAGATACTATACTTATTAGCTATTATTAATAGCTAATAATAATGCTAATAAATTGCTTGAGCATTTGCTCTGTGCTGAGCAGTGTAGTCAGTGTTTTAACACATGGCATACTTAATCCTCACAAAAACCCTATGGAGATGATCATGTAACTACAACCGACAGTTATATAAATCAGGAAAGCTGATGCACAATTTTGGGATACACCTGTAAGTAGAGTGGGAAGGGATGGTAGTCCTTCCAAGCCCACTGATAAAAATGTAAAGACTGCCTCTTGCATGGACTGCTCCAGTTTACAGAACATTAGGCTGCCCTTTGGAACTTAATGTTCTTATGTATAGGAGCCCCCTGTGCTCTTCTCCGGTTCACTATGGTGCCGGTGTGCTTACGTAGAGCAGTTCTCCCAGGTTTGACTGACTCCATGTGTAAGGCAGGGGAACCGGAAAAGCAGTTCTGCCCATTTTTCCTTTTATTCCTGTCCCAGGTTCAGTGGCCAGTAAAATCCCGGTCAAAGTGATGTGTCTTATTCCTCCCCAGCAAAGAGCACTGGGATGAAGGGGGCCAGGGAGGGAAGGCCTCTTGGATTTCTAATGCAACTTGATGTTTAGCCTCCAAGCTCTTTTATTTAAGTGGAGCTGCTGCCAATGCAACTTAATAACTGGACAAACTTTTTTCCCACCCTGCTTTCTAGACATAATATTTAGGGGGACATTCTTAAGTACGAAGATGCATTTAAGGGGTCCAGGCTTCTCTTACAGGAGAGAATGCCTCTGGAAGGTCTTGGGTGGTGTTACCGAATCAGACCAGAACATCCTGGGTGGTGGCAGGCAGGTAAACAGTTGGTCTGGGACCAGTTTCCTAAGAACATATGCACCCATGTGGACAACTGTCACTCTTCTGGTCGTCTTTTACCTCTCAGCTCTGGAAGACTCTGATGGAAGACAGGACTCCCCAGCAGGGGAACTGCCAAAGAGGGTCCACCAGCCAACAGGTATGTTTTTTAAAAGCAATATTTTTAGAATCTTCAGTGGCTGTTTCCACCATGGTTTCCCCTCAGACAAATGAAGTGTAAGTAAGAAAGATTTGAATTACGTTAACTATGGCTTTTCCCCCTCCATCACATAGGAAACATTTACTCTACCCTTTTTTAGCCATAGTTGCTAAGAGCCTCTCTGCTGATGGTCTTTCTGCCATAGTATGTCCTAAAGTAAAGCTATGTACCTCATTCTAGGAATAACAAGTACCCTACTCTGACAGCTGATGGCTGTTTTATAACCACAACCATGTTAAACAGGTTTGACTTCAGTTTTCTTTCTCTTTACAGAATCTGAGCCAGTCACCATAAATATCCGAGACCTACTTTCCTGTTCTAATTTTGCAGTGCAACACAGATATCTGTTTGAAGAAGACAATCTTGCACGGTCTACACAAAAAGTTTTCCATTCGACAAAATCCTCAGGTAATTCCAAGTAAAATATTACTATTAGGTAGCTTGCTATCAAGCCTCTCAACTTGCCAACAAACTCAGCTTAAGGGAGGACAGGAAAGGAGCAAGTAGGCGGTAGGTGGGGTGGGGAAGAGAAGAACTTAAGAAAAAGGAGGACTAAAAAAATAAATGAGAAGAAACTGCAGCAACCTTCCCGCAGTCCACAATAAAAGCCATTTCAGCAGTGGACACATATACAGCTCTTTGCTATTATCTACTGGATCTTGCCACGTGGAAGAAGTTGAACATTGCTTTCATTATGGTTTCCTCCATGTGCTGATTCAGTCCTATCACAGTGTGTCTGCAAAGTCTGGTGGGTTATAGAGGTGAACACTTTCCATCTGCTTTCTTAGGAAGTCCTTTGGAAGAAAAACAGGATCAATGCAAATGTGAAAACCTTATAATGTTCCAGAACCTTGCAAATGAAGAAGTAAGAAAATTAACGCAGCGCTATATCCTTTTCTAATATTATGCCTCTGTATGGAATGCAAAGAATACTATCAAAACCTCAAACATTTCTATATATGGGTATATCTCAAATGAAGTCAATTCTATAAAGTCAAGAATAGTGAACTCCAGGAAAGCTATTTCTTAAGCAGTCTGACAGGTGCTTGAGAACCAAGGGCAAGCCAAACTGCTGACACGGGTCAAGCTATCTGTGGTTGGTTCTAGGAGGCTGATCAGTAAGGCCAGTTAGCCAGTCAGTACGCAAAGTAAAGAAAAAACATGTTTACTTAATTCCCTCTCTGCTAGGAGGAAATGAAAGATAAATCTGAAGTGCATCAAAGATACAGTACATGTAGGCAAAGATAGAGATACAAATCTGAAGTGCATCAGAGATACAGTACGTGTAGGCAAAGAATGCTGTAGAACGAAGAGGTTTCAAATTCTACCTAAATTCCAAACCTCTCCTTTGGCCCCAAGCCACCCTGCAGCCACATTTGGTCAGTGCGTAGTTTCTAGAGGACTGGGGTTGGGATTTTTTCATTTGGCAGCGGACAGATTTTATATCAGCACTCTAAGATGAAACATTCTACCTAGGGAACAGCAGGATCCAGTGACTCATTAAAATAGTATTACAAATAAAAGGAATGCTTTGGGATGGTGGAGAAATGAGATTCAGTGCTTTTATGCACTGAACACTCTGCCAACTGTTCTGAACTTAAAACTATAGTAAGCTTACTAAAACTGCCCGATATCTAGCTCAACATATATCAACTAAAGGGAAATGGTTTAATTCTGAACTATTTCTGTGCCAGTGGGTTTATAAAGAACAGCTTATAGCCATTTTCTTCCTGAAAACTGGAAATATGCTTCATAAAGGAAAGCAAAATAATCTGACCATGGTTAATCTTGATGATGAATCCAGGCTTTCATTCTGCCATGCAGGGGGCAGGTGGAGGGTACTAAGCAGCTTCAAGAAGGAAGACAAATGTTTATTCTAATGCTGCTCTTATTGTTTAGTTGCTCAGTCATGTCCAACTCCTTGAGACCCCATGGACTGTAGCCTGCTAGGCTCCTCCGTCCATGGGATTTCTCAGGCAAGAATACTGGAGTGGCTTGCCATTTCCTTCTCCAAGGCATCTTCCCAACTCAGGGATTGAACTCCTGTCTCCTGCATGGGCAGGTGGATTCTTTACCGCTCCAGGGACGCCCTAATGCGCCTCTGCTCTGCCTTCTCCCGGCCTGCCTCCGAGGGTTTACTTCACAAGGTACTAAGGAAGTTGTGTCAGACGTCCTCAAGGCTGCTACCCTATGGTCTCATCCGGCCTCATGGGTGAAAATTCCCCACCTTCTTCTCTTCTGATGTCATATCTTACTTTCCAAGACCTAATCCTTTTTTTTTTTTCCTCCTCTCCTCATTCCCAGCATTATCAGTTCAGCTCCCAGAGGTGTGCTATGGTAAATTAATTTATAAGCAACAGGGGAATGAGTAGAATTGAAATTTTTAAAAAGAAAAATGTGAACTGAGCTATCTGGATTTAATGTTAAAAAAAAAAGTATTTAACCCAACACAGATCTATAGTCTTAATAGTATGTACTAATGGGTTACTATAAACTTATAAGTCAGAATTATAGAAATGGAAAAAACCAAAGCCCTGTATTTTGCAGGACACAAATTCTTTTGTAGATAAATCAAGTTGTATTTGAATGTAAATAGGCCATTCAGATTCCTCTTCCTTAATTTGAGATTTACTAGAAGAAATGACACAGAGAATGGAAGCCCTGGAAAACCGCCTGCGATACAGATGAAGATTCACAATGCTCTACGTATCTGTACGTCATTGTGTCAAGGGTTACAGTGAAAACAGTTCGGAGCCCTCAAAGCTCAGGCTATCATTGATTCTGTAAGGTTGTAAAGTAAAACATACCAAGAGTTGAGAAAGCTGATTTGCTACAGAACAAAGGCAAAAAGTACACACTAACTTGTACGAATTCACTGAGAAAAAAAAAAAAAACAAACCCGTCAGAATCCTAAAAGGAGTTTTATCAAGTGAGAACAAATAAGCTATGCAAGATACTCTGTAACGTACTGTGGACACCATTTGCTTTGGTCTTGTTCTGCCTTAGTGGTACAATATCATTCGACAACAACATAAAATCTGCAGTTTTACAGACTTAACTTCCGTAGAATACTGGCCATGGGAAAGCTATTTTTTTTTAATCAGACTTTACCTTGATATATGTATATGGATGTATGCATAAAATCATAGAACATATGTACTTGTATAAGAAGTTGGATTTTTTATACAATATTAAAATTCACTTCAGAGAACAGTATTCTGTGTAAAATTCTTAATCTTAAATGCAAAATATGCATACATGAGAAATGGCTAAGATACGTATGAAAAAAAATGTTGAAGCTCACCGATAATCAGGAAAATGCAGGTTAAAGCAATCAACTTGGCAAGTTACTGTGTCTGACGACAGTGTTGGTAAGGCTGAGGAAACATGGGGCTCCCACACACTGCTAGTGAGAACACAAATGGGCAGTCTCTGGAGAATAATCTGTCCCTACCTAGTAAAACTGAAAATGCAGCCCTACCCTGTACTCTAGCAACTGCACTTACAGGTATCAAACTAGAAGATTTTAACACATACATGCAAGGAGGCCTGTATGAGAATGTTACTAGAGTTTGTAAAATTAACAAATTACAAATAACCTAATCATCACCAGAGGGGGAACAGATAAACTGTGGTACGGTCCATAACTCAGAAATACCATGCAACATTTAAAAGAATGTACTCAATCTACATGTCCATGGTAAAACTCAGTCTTATGGACTCTGTTGGAGAGGGAGAGGGTGGGAATATTTGGGAGAATGGCATTGAAACATGTATAATATCATGTATGAAACGAGTTGCCAGTCCAGGTTCGATGCACGATACTGGATGCTTGGGGTTGGTGCACTGGGACGACCCAGAGGGATGGTATGGGGAGGGAGGAGGGAGGAGGGTTCAGGATGGGGAACACATGTATACCTGTGGCAGATTCATTTCGGTATTTGGCAAAAGTAATACAATATTGTAAAGTTTAAAAATAAAATAAAATTTAAAAATAAATAAATAAAGATGAAAAAAAAAAAAGCCAATGGGAGGACTTCCCTGGTGGTCCAGTGGTGAAGAATCTGCCTGCCAATGCAGGGGACACAGGTTCAACCCCTGGTCCGGGAAGATCCCACATGTCTCAGAACAACTAAGCCCACGTGCCACAACTACTGGCTTTCCCGTGCTCTAGAGCCACAGAGCCGCCAACGACTGGGCCCACATGCAGCAACTACTGAAGCCCAAGCGCCGAGAGCCTGTGCTCCGCAACGAGAGAAGCCGCTGCAGAGAAGCCCGAGCACTGCAATTACAGAAAGCCCACCCCCAGCAGCCAAAAAACCACCATAATAATGAATAAATTAAAAAAAAAAATCTTCCCAAAGGGTGATGTAGCAGAATAGGAAGACCATCTCTTAGACCTCAATCTAGAAACCATCTAATTCTTTCCAAGTATAAAAGTTGTGATTCGAAGTATTAAACTTTCAGTGTATATTTATATTTGAGTCCTCCATATGATCCTGAAAACGGGTTTTCATCCAAAGTGTGGATTTGGGTTGGCACTTCCTTTTGAGACGTAATCCTACTTTAGCCGTTGCTTCCACTGTCTCCAGTCTACTTTGCGTTGAGTCCTGGCTCCCCCTAGTGGCTCTAGGCGGCATGCACACAAACACACGCGGCCGCTCCCCCTGCCCACCCCCACGTACGCTTTAGCTGTTTAGTACATTTCACTGCACCGTTTTCAACTTTCTCCAACTTGGGAAGGAAGGTGCCTTCGTGGAAGACAAAACCTCCAACTAATCCGTCAAATTCACATAGTAACCCAAGATATTTAACTTGAGAATTGTTTAAAATTTAAAATAGTTCCCGGGCTTCCCCGGTGGTACAGTGGGTAAGAATCAGCCTACCAGTGCACGGGACACGGGTTCGATCCCTGGACCAGGAAGATCCCACATTCCGTGGAGCAAGTAAAGCCTGTGCACCGCCAACTACTGAAGCCCGTGCGCTAGAGCCTGTGTTCCGCAGGAGAAGCCACTGCAATGGGGCAAGAAAGACTAGCCAACATTCATTGCAACTGGAGAAAGCCCGCGCACAGCAATGAAAACCTAGTGCGACCAAGAAGAGAAAGAAATAGTTCTCCATTTCTGTTTGCTCTCTGTATGTCTCAGGTACAAAGGTTTTGCTTTCCACTTTCACTACTTGTGTGACCATCCCTCATCTAATAGTAGTAACTCAGGGCGCTAATCAAGACGGTGGAGTATAAGGATGTGGAAATCATCTCTTCCCACAGGTTCATCAAAAACACACTGACATACTCAACAGTTCTCACAGAAGACCTACTAAACACTAGCAGAAGACCTCAGACACCTGAAAGGAAAAGACCTCCACATAACCCTGGGTAGGACCAAAGAAAAAGCAAAGAAATAGCAGGACGGAACCTGTGCCCCTCGGAGGGAGCTGCAAGAGTCACCAGGGCAGAAAGGGAGCTTCAGAGGCGAGTGTCACAACTGGTGTGTGACAGAGAAAGAAAGAGCTGCAGTCCGTGGCGTCTGCCTGTGCTCCCCAGCCCGAGACGCACGTCTACGGGCACAGCTGGGGCCGGGTGCTGAAACTTGGGTTTAGAGCACAGAGCTGGGGAGAGGGCTGGGGCTTGGCTGCTCGGAGACAGCCCGAGAGGCCAAGTGCCGTTGTTAGGTGGGGGGTGAGGGCCCGCTGGAGCAGCCTCTTTCCTCCCTGCACTGGGCCGTCCCGGCAGGCTCTGGGATCAGGTGCCAGAGGGTTGCCCAACGTAGGAAGCAGAGCTCAGGTCTCTCCAGGTGGCTGTGCCAGACACAGACAGACATCCACACTGCGAGCTTTGTAAACTCAGCTGCAGGATGCTGTTCAGTCACCCAGTTGTGTCTGACTCTACACCTACACAGCCTGCTTTGTAAACTCAGCGCTGCGCGACATCCAAGTGGACAACAGGTGCTTCCGTGGCCGAGATGGAGCTGCTCTTGGCAGCTGTGGGCTTCCTGAGCGCGTCCATGGGGGGCTAGGCTGGGACAAGGTCCGGGCTGCCTCCGTCGCTCCCACAGACGGTCTAAGTACACGGCTGCCGCACTCCTGGGACCTGCCTGGAGTGGATCCGTGCGGGTGGCCTCGTGAGCCCGCACTCTTGGTGACAGGTGCAGAGCACTCTCCTAGTGGACAGCTCTGGTAGAGGAATACTCTGTGGCTCTTCTCCTGGTGGAAGTGCTCCAATTCTGCCTACCTCACACCACAGCTCAGATGCGACTCAGAAATGGATCTGGGGGCCTCTACTCCAATAACCAGGAACAGACTCTGTCCCCAACAAGGCTGTGGCAACCACAGAGCAAAGAGGAGGCCCCACTCGACATCCACTACAGACTCTGGTCATCACATCAGTCAGACTCCTCACCAAAGGGATATTAAGGCCAAGACACACTGAGAGGCAGCAGGCATTTATACTAAACACAGGCCTCACATCAAAATATTAAATCCATGCAGACTACACAGGAACATTCCCACACATCCCTCCAAGATCACAGTAAGTAACTGTTTCTCCTAAACTCAGAGTAAGAGAAATACAAGTAAAATGAACCAGGACCACTCGCAGTTAAAGTCAAGAGAACTCCCCTGAAAGAACAATGAAACAGATCTCTTCAGTCTGAGAGACACCAAGTTCAAGAAGGAGATAATGAAAATACTGAAGGAATTCAGAAAGTCCATGAATAGAAATGCAGATTACTGTAAAAAAGAATTACAAACTACAAAGAGGAGCCAAGAAAAATCAGAAAATTCATTTGCCAAGATGAAAGCTAAACTAAAAGGCAATGAAAAGCAGATTGAATACTGCAGAACAAAAAATAAGTGACCTCGTAGATAGCATAGAAATCACCCAATTAGAACAGCAGACAAAAAGCCAGATTGGAGGGGGGGAAAAAAAATGAAAGCATTATGAGACCACTTCAGTTCAGTTCAGTCGCTCAGTTGGGTCCAACTCTTTGCGACCCTGTGAACTGCAGCACGCCAGGCCTCCTTGTCCATCACCAACTCCCGGAATTCACCCAAACCCATGTCCATTGAGTCAGTGATGCCATCCAACCATCTCATCTTCTGTCGTCCCCTTCTCCTTCTGCCTCCAATCCCTCCAAGCATCAGGGTCTTTTCAAATGAATCAGCTCTTCGCATCAGGTGGTATAAGCATTGGAGTTTCAGCTTCAACATCAGTCCTACCAATGAGACCGGTAGGATAATATAAAAGTGTGCCAATCTACATACACATAGGAATTCCAGAAGGAAAAGAAAGAGAAAAGGAAGTTTAAAAAAAAAGTATTCTAAGAAATTATGGCTGAAAACTTCCCAAACCTAAGGAAAGAAACAGATATCCAGGTACAGGAAGCACAGAGTCCTTCCAGTATTTTTTCTGACCATAATGACATGAAACTAGAAATCAACAACAAAAGAAGAAATGAGAAAAAAAATGGTTACACGGAGACTAAAACAACATGCCAATGAGTCAAAGATAAAATCAAAGAAGAAACTAAAAAATACCTTAAGACAAATGGCAATGAAAACACACCCATCCAAAATATATGGAATATAGCAAAGGCAATTGTTAGAGGGAAGTACATAGTGATACAGGCCTTCCTCAAAAAAATAAGAAAAATCTCAATCTTACCTATCACCTAAAAGAATTCGAAAAAGAACAAAATCTAAAGACAGGAGAAGGAAAAAAATAATGAAGATCAGAGAGGAGACAAATAAGATTAAAAAAAAAAAAAAAACTGAAAAAATCCATAAAGCCAAGAGCTGACTTATTGAAAGGGTGCTCAGTCGCATCCAACTCTGTGGTTCCATGGACTAACTTTTCAGCCAGACTCCCCTGTCCATGGGATTTCCCAGGCAAGAGTACTAGAGTGGGTTATCATTTGCTTCTCCAGCGGATCCTCCCAACCCAGGTCTCTCGCACTGTGGGGAGCTTCTTTACCACTGTGCCACCTGGGAAGCTCTTGAAAGGTAAACATGGACAAATCTCTAGTCATGCTCACCAAAAAAAAAAAAAAAAGAGAAAACCCAAGTCAACAAGAGGAAGAGGACTTCCCTGCTGGTACAATGGGTAAGAATCCACCTGTCAATGCAGGGGATATGAGTTCAATCCTTGGACAGGGGAGACAGCACAAGCCAGATCAACTATGCCCGTGTGCCCCAACTGCTGAAGCCAATGGGCCTAGCGCCTGTGCTTCGCAACAGAAGTCGCCGCAATGAGAAGGCCACAAACCGCAACTACAGTAGCCCTTGCTCTCTTGCAACTAGACAAAGCCAGTGCCCGGCGACAAAGATCCAGTGTAACCAAAAACAAAAATAATAAAAACAAAGGAAGAAATGAAAAAGAAGTAACAACTGATACTGCAATGGGACAGAATACAGAGCCCCCAAATAAACCTACCTGCCAGGGGGCTTCCCTGGTTGGCTCAGACACTTGCAATGTGGGAGACCTGAGTTTGATCCCTGGGTCAGGAAGATCCCTGGAAGGAACAGCTACCCACTGCAGTATTCTTGCCTGGAGAATTCCATGGACAGCGAAGCCCGGGGTCACAAAGAGATAAGACTAAGATACCAATATGCTGAATTTAAGTTCAGCAAATACTCGACTTTTTGGATAGTGTATTGAAGGCATTCACAACTCCTGTGTCTCATTCCTCTACCATCAAAAACTGCCTGCACAAGTTGACTGGCTCTAAAGTCCAAAAAACATTTCTAACACTTCTGCAAACTTAGAACCCAACACAACATATCCTGGGTATACCCTACCAGCAATATTCAACTCAATAAAAACCTGAGTCACAATTTCCCCCTAATTCCTTTCAGTGTTTCAAAAGGTATTATTAGATGTGAGAAAAGGGTTACACAGGACATACTTCGGAGATGTAGTATGTGGTATCCCCCCAATCATCTTTTAGGACTGAAAATATATAAAACACACTTTGTGAAACTGTGAAACACTGAAGATCTGACAATATTCTGCAGTTGTCCCAAGTACATTTTTTCTACAAAGGCTTCCCAGTGACAGACTTTTATTCTCTTGAACTCTAAAATTATTGCAGATGGTGACTGCAGTCATGAAAATTAAGACACTTGATCCTTGGAAGAAAAGCTATGAACAACCTTGACAGTATATGAAAAAGCTGAGACAGTACTTTGCCAACAAAGGTCCGTCTAGTCAAGGCTATGGTTTTTCCAGTATTCATGTATGGATGTAAGAGTTTGGACTGTGAAGAAAGCTGAGCGCCGAAGAATTGATGCTTTTGAACTGTGGTGCTGGAGAAGACTCGAGAGTCCCTTGGACTGCAAGGAGATCAAACCAGTCAATCCTAAAGGAAGTCAGGCCTGAATATTCATTGGAAGGACTGATGCTGAAACTCCAATACTTTGGCCACCTGATGTGAAGAATTGACTCATTGGAAAAGACCCCGATGCTGGGAAAGACTGAAGGTAGGAGAAGGGGATGAGAGAGGATAAGATGGTTGGATGCCATCACCAACTTGATTGGCCTGAGTTTGAGTAAGCTCCGGGAGCTGGAGATGGACAGGGAAGACTGGTGTGCTGCAGTCCATGGGGTCGCAAAGAGTTGGATACGACTAAGCAACTGAACTGAACTGTACTACCACAAACCCTTAAGTAAGACCTTGCTTCATTAAAGTTCAATAGAACTTCTCTCACCCTATGAAAATCTGGAGGTGGAAGGAACATATTTCACTTAATCCTCTTTGCTACTCAGATTCAGTGGATTTAAGGTGGACTGTAAAACTGCAGTTCTGGTTAGATTCTGGGAATTGACCCTTGTTGCCTCTGACATACTCAACAAAATGACAACAATACCAGAGACTTCTCTAGTGATCCAGTGGTGAGGAATCTGCCTTGCAATGCAAGGACACAGGTTTGATCCCTGGTCATGGAACTAAGATCCAACACGCTGCAATTAAGTCTGTGCGTAACCACCGCCAAGACCCAACGCAGCCGAATAAACATTTTAAAAAATGACAGCAATATCCTGGGACTGAAATTATGAAAACTAAGCTTTAAAAATCTAGTACTGGAAAGGAACTCAGTGCACTCCCTTTACAAAAACAGGGCAAGTGAAACTGGGATATCTGGCTCTTAACCCACAAGTTTTGCCACTGCATCTTGATGCCCCATCGTCACTAATCTAGCTTCAGGCAAATATACTGGGACAAGAAGAAATAAAAACAAATAAATAAATAACTGCAATGAGTACAGTGTTTTTAAAACAAGCTCTGGCCAGTTTTATTAAAGAAAAATTGTACATGATTTACTTTTCACCAGTCTGTTCTGGCATGCTTCTAATAATATCAGAATCACCTAAAAAATAAAACACAATAATTTTTACAACTTATTTAGTGGCAACTGGTAATCATCAAACTAGCAATGGTTATCTTCAAAAGTTATCACACTAGCTGTGCTACCATTTCTCAAGGTTGATCAGACACCTAGAGTCACAGACATTTCCCACACAAGACGTGTCATGTAAATCGGACTTGGTTTATCACCAGCATTTATAAAGCCAGACCTAGGCAGAGAACTAGGTCTGGGGACACATGCATGGTCTTAATATAGCGAATGTTTAGCCTGCCCTGATTATTACAAAATCAGAACAGCGAGAATATTCGCAGTAGCTTCATGAATTAGAAATTCTTAAGTTCAAAACATGACCTGTATTTGTAGGCCCTTTTCTCTCCCTCAACCTAATTTTACCCATCTATTCTCAGGCAGCCAGTAAGGATTCCTTTCTTCTACTGTTTCACCTGATTATTCTCCCCCTTTATAATTTCACCTTTTACCAAAGCCCTAAGACATAATTTCTTAGGTGCGGTATGAAATTAAATTCATCATCTCAAAGTAAAAAGAATTTCATTTATGACAAAGATAATTATGTACTGACATTTACTACTAACTCTCCATGACATAAGCCTGCAGGATATCCCTTGCTATATACAAATTCTCAGACTGAACTTAGGGACCAAAGACATTTGTATAGTAAGAAATCCTTGTTATTACATCATAAAGAAAAAAAGACTTCTTTTATGACTGAAAAAGCATACCTGGATCAATGATAGCCAGTGTGCATACTCTGTAGTATTTTCCACATGCTGTGCCCAATTCAATATTATTGCCACTGTAGTGATGGACACCAGTTTTGGCCAACATGGCGTAATACTCTATTTCAGATTTCCTTTGGGAATAAAAACAAAAAAAGGCAAATAAACACCATACCAACTGACACAGATTAAACGTTACTGCTCTCATTAGTTCCAATGTTGGTAAGGCCTTCAAATAGTAAGCCATTTATTATTCTTAAAAATATCATATTCATTATCCAACACCAAACATCCTTTGGATCCTCTACAGTACATATTTGTGCTCATGGAAAAAGAGGGTACAGAATAAAATCATCATTTGCTTAGCATTTACTATCTGCCAGACACTTTACAGAATTCCCATGACAATGTCTCAGCCATTTATATCACCCTCTGGTGCTCTGAGTCCTAGATGGAGAGTAATAGAACAGGTATACCTCAGGTACTGCAAATTCCTTCCAGACCACTGCAATAAATCAAATACTGCAATAAAGCTAGCCACAGGGATTTGTTAATTTCCAAGTGCATATAAAGTTGTTTACCCTGTATGTAGCCTCTAAGTGTTCAACAGCATCATGTCTAAAAAACCCCCCCAACGTACATACATAAATATTTTATTGCAAAAAAAGAAGAAAACAACAACAACAACAACAACAACAAAAAACCAACCATCACCTGAACCTTCAGGGAATTGTAGCAGTAATATCAAAGATGACAAATCTTAACAACAAAGAAAAAGTCAGCACCTACAGACTTATACAATGCAAGGTTCCACAAACCTTCAATTTGTATTAAAAACAAAGAGGAACTAATTAAGTGAAGAAAAGCTAAATCCAATAAAATAAAAACAGGCATGCCATAGGCTTGCACTTGCCCAAAGTTAACGTTTCTTGTGACCACCAAGTAGGTAGAGAGCCATCAAGGAGCTTGTTAAAAATGCATCAGGCCCCAATCCAGATCCATTAAATCTGACTTGCATTTAAACCAAATCACTTGCGACTGAATGTACATTCATGCCGAAAGCCACTGCTCTAATAGGTAAGTGTGAATTCTGTGAAGTAAGACCAAAGTTTTGAGATGAGATGCAAGAGAGCTCTCCAGGCTTTGCCCATTAGGTACAGACACCCTGTATGAAATGCTGTGAGTTTATGCATTACGGTAGAAAATCAACAAGCACAGGACTGAAAACATGGCTGATACTCTGCATGGTCCAACTTGAACTTATGTACACCACCTCATAAGATCAGTTTCAAAACAGTGAATCAGGCAAAAACTGGGTGAATTGGAAGCGTGCAGATCCACAGGCCAGCGTGAACTCTTCTGATCTTAGCTTCTCTATGCTATAAGTAATTCATAAAACGAAGTCCTTTTAAAACACCTCAAAGTAAAAAGAACAAGCAAAAAAAGGCAGGACATAAGGAAAAGCAACTTACGTTTCTGCACTACCCTCAAACTTTGCCCTTCTTTGGTTTCTGTCACACATTTCTCCCAAGGAGAACCACATAGGAGGAGAGACTATGAAGGGGAGAAAAATCAAGAGCCAAACACAACAGAAACCCTTAAATTATCCTGCAAATGTGCCCCTGTAATACAAATTCTACCTGACACCCAGTTCACGCTACCCAGATTGCAAGCTCACACTCCTGGATATTTGCTCAGGACGAACTTACAGTGGAAGACACACACCCTCGGGTTCTTTCAATTACCTCAAGGCTGGGCAGTTGTTGGCGAGAATGACCAGTTTCGCTTTGCCTTGTCTGATCATTTTCAGAGTCTGTTTGTACCCCAGCACGTACTTTCCACTTTTCATAACCAGCTGGAGCCTAGAGTTGATCGACTCCAGTGACTTTTTCTACAAAGAAAACATTTAATACGAACTTGATTGAAGGCCTTGTTTGTAACCACTCAAAACTGGATCCAGGGACTTCCCTGGTGGTCCAGTGGTTAAGTCTCCCCCGCTTCCAAGCAGGAAGCACGGGTTCCATCCCTAGAAAGGGAACTAAGATCTCGCAAGCCTCGGCCAAAAACAAAAAACACTGGATCCTGCTTCCTGGAACCGGAGCCCCTTAATAAACCTCCGAAGAAAAGGGTTCCAAAGCACTGAGAAGGTCTCTCGGGTTCTTTCTGGAAGCCTCCAAGGCCAGCGGGAACGCTGTCCGCCCAGAGAGCTCAAAACTGCCCGCCCCGGCCAAGACTCATCTCTCCACGTGAAATAGGCTTCCGGCCCTGGCCTGCTTCACTCACCGTCTTCTTTGCGGCCACCATCTTCCTGCCTTAGATGCGGGACGCCCCCAACCTAGAACACAGAGGACAGGACAGGAAGTTTACGATCTGAAGTCCCAAACCGGCAACTCCCTGGGCACCGCGCGCTGCCAAAACCTCGGCCCGGAGGAGCCCACTCACCAAAAGCAGCCGCCAAGATGGCCGGGGAGCGAGAAAGGAAAGAATTCCCACAATGCCAAGCTCTTCACGGCGGGGCGGTGTGCCGTCACACCGAGACCGGAAGCGGAAGCAAATGTCCAGCGGAAGGGGCGGGACAAGAAGAGGCGGGCCGGTGCTGGTTACTCTGGCGGCTCAGTTGTGTTCGACTTTTTGCGACTGTATCCCGCCAGGCTTCTCTGTCCATGGGGATTCTCCAGGCAAGAATACTGGCGTGGGTTGCCATTTCCTTCTGCAGGGGGTCTTCTGACTCAGAAGTCGAATCCAAATCTGCATTAAAGGCAGATTTTTTTTTTTAAACCGCTGGAGCCACCAGGTTTTGCAGCCGAGTGGTCTGAAGTCTTACCTTGCTGTGTTCTGCTGCTCTGAAGCGGCGCGCTGCGGAACTCAGGAAAGTGGAACAGGACGGGAGTTGGAGAAGCCGACTGAGAGTGAAGCGGAAGGGGCACTGAGAAGAGGCGTCTGGACCTCGGCCTCAGTGCCACAGAGCGCACCTCTGCCCGAAGCCCCGGCTCTTAGGAGACGCGGGGAGGACCCAGGTGCGCCTGAGCTCCCGGGACTACCCTCTGCCGCTGGCTTCCTTGAACTCACCTCTTCTGTAGCGTGTAAGCTGAATTTTCGGAGACAGCGATAGAACAGGTCTAACTAAAAATCTTTTTGTTGTGAACGTTGGATATTGATAAAAAAAAAAAAAGTCCAGTGACGAATCACTCAGAATATTAGGCACAGAAAGTCTCTCACCACCACACATGCAAGCAAAAAAAAAAAAAAAAAAAGTCCAGTGACGAATCACTCAGAATATTAGGCACAGAAAGTCTCTCACCACCACACATGCAAGCAAAAAAAAAAAAAAAAAAAGTCCAGTGACGAATCACTCAGAATATTAGGCACAGAAAGTCTCTCACCACCACACATGCAAGCAAAAAAAAAAAAAAAAAAAGTCCAGTGACGAATCACTCAGAATATTAGGCACAGAAAGTCTCTCACCACCACACATGCAAGCAAAAAAAAAAAAAAAAAAGGTAAAAATCAGACAAATAAATAAGCTATCATCATGTGTCAACTTTTAGGAATCTGTCCTAAAGAGGCAGTCACTCGTGCCCAAAGACATGAGAATAGGGCTATTTGTTTCAGCATTAGTTTAAATAGCAAAACAAAAATGGAAATATCAGATGTTCATTATTCTTAACAAATGTATGTGTTTGCATGTGCAGGAAAGTCATGTCTTGGGACTTCCCTGGTAGTCCAGTGGTTAAGAATCCACCCTGCGGTGCACGGGACACTGGTTGGATCCCTGGTTGGGAAAATTGGAATCCCACCTGCCACAGGGCAACTAAGCCCAGGCACCACAGCTAGAGAGCCTGCACAGGGAAAGGAAGACGCAGGCTAGGACAACAAAATAAATAAATAAAATAATCTTAAAAAAGAAAATCCAAGTCTTGGGAATTCCCTGGTGGTCCAGTAGTTAGGACTCTATGCTTCCACTGCAGGGGCACGGGTTTCATCCCTAGTCAGGGGACTAAGTCCACATGCTGAATAGCCAAAAAAAGAAAAAGAAATTCAAGTCTGGAAAGTTAATCATTGAAACATATCTTTGGATGAGAGATGAGCAGAGTAGGTGGTGAAAAAAGAACATTTAATTGTACTTTATATGTTTCAGCATTGTTTGAATTATTTAAGCATTCATTGTTATGTAGAGAGCTCGTTTTTAATAAAATAGTGGTTGATTTAAATAAATCTTATGAAACTTCACTTATTTCTTAAAGCAGTAATTTTCAAAGTATGGCTTCCAGATCACCAGATTCAGAATCATTTTGACTCCCAGGTGTGTGAAGAAATCCTTCCTTGGATGTGGGGCCTGGAAATCTGAGCTTAATAAGCAACCTCTATGTTTTTTTTTTAATGTATTTATTTGGCTGCATTGGGTCTTAGTTGTGGCACATGGTATCTTTCATTGGGGTGCCTGGACTCTAGTTGTGGCTTGGGGTTAGTTGCTCTGCGGCATGTGGGATCTTAGTTCCCCTACCAGGGATCAAACGCGCATCCCCTGCAGTGCAAGGTGGATTCTTAACCACTGGGCCACCAAGGAAGTCCCTCCATGGTTCTTAGAAATACTAAAATTTGAGAAGTAAGAATGAAACAGCCTAGTTGGTTTTGAGGAGTGCATGCTTAGATAGAGACACTAATGATGCCTTACACTTTTATAACGAGCTCTGTACTTTGAATGTTTTTTAATATCTACTTGTCCTGAAAGTAATCAGCATAAATATTACCCCCATTTTAGAAAGTCGATGATTAAAACACTTGAGGTGACTTTTCTGATGCTTTTCATTTTATCATACCAAGTTTCTGGTCCTTAATATATGTCATAAAAATACTTTTTTGTGTGTAATGTCCTCACTGTATTTTAAAGGAAGGTCTTAGTTGCTTTCTCACAGGGATCTTACCATGGTTTTGTACTGGAAGCCAGGGATAGACATTCATACACTGATATATATGAATCATGACCACAAAATGTTTGAAAATTTTACCTACAGAGTCCTAACTGATCTTGTTATATCTCTTTGGAGATAGGTTTAGGTTCTTGCTTTTTCTATTTAATACCTGAAAGACTTGGCTCAAACTGTCTAAGTTTCAGTTTCCTTATCAAAAAGCTAGAATGATAGTCTCTACCTCGTGGTATTGTGAGGATCGCAGTAAACGTAACGGTGTGTGAAGCACCTAGCACAGGGCCATGTGCAGTGGGCGTTAGCTTTCTTCCTCAGTCCACTCCTGTCTCCCCAACCTCCCCACCACAACCACTCACACACACCTAAACTCATGCACGGCATTGAGAAACCCAAACACTAGTGGAAGAAACACTTCCCATGCAAGAATGACAGTCAAATCCTTTGGCTTGTGAAGATTTCATAACTATTTCCACACTTGTATTTATTAGAGCTGGAGTCGGCAAGCTTTTTCTGTAGAGAGCCAAATAATAATAAAGATTTTAGACTCTGGCTGTATGGTCTCCGTGGCAACTACTCAACTCTGCTGATGCAGCACAAGAGCAGTTAGAGACAGTATGTAAATGGATGAGCATGGCTGTGTTCCAATAACACCTTCTTTACAAAGTCAGGATTTGGCCTGCAGGCCATAGTTTGTTGACCCCCTGTGTTGGAAGATTACTATTACTTTTACTTATAATAGCTACTTTAAGTCATCCCTTTTCTAAAGAGATAAATGTTGAAGTATTTTATGGTGCCCCCTTCAGTGGAAGCCCAGAGTCGGCACCGCTGGACCACCAGGGAAGTCCCTGCAACTTTCAAATTGTTGAATAAATGTAAATAAAATCCTAGAATAAATGTAGATAAATAGATGGAGTAAATGCAGCAAGTGAAAATACTCAGTCATGTCTGACTCTTCGTGACACCATGGACTATACAGTCCGTGGAATTCTCCAGGCCAGAATACTGGAGTGGGTAGCCTTTCCCTTCTCCAGGGGATCTTCCCAACCTGGGGATTGAACCCAGGTCTCCTGCATTGCAGGCAGATTCTTTACCAGCTGAGCCACAGATCAGATCAGA
>NW_011495050.1:23841659-23849913 GCF_000754665.1 Bison bison bison | reverse complement strand
TGTCCGACTCTGCGACCCCATGAATCGCAGCACACCAGGCCTCCCTGTCCATCACCAACTCCTGGAGTTCACTCAAACTCCTGTCCATCCAGTCATGCCATCCAGCCATCTCATCCTCTGTCATCCCCTTCTCCTCCTGCCCCCAATCCCTCCCAGCATCAGAGTCTTTTCCAATGAGTCAACTCTTCGCATGAGGTGGCCAAAGTACTGGAGTTTCAACTTTAGCATCAGTCCTTCCAAAGAAATCCCAGGGCTGATCTCTTTCACAATGGACTGGTTGGATCTCCTTGCAGTCCAAGGGACTCTCAAGAGTCTTCTCCAACACCACAGTTCAAAAGCATCAATTCTTTGGTGCTCAGCCTTCTTCACAGTCCAACTCTCACATCCATACATGACCACAGGAAAAACCATAGCCTTGACTAGACGAACCTTTGTTGGCAAAGTAATGTCTCTGCTTTTGAATATGCTATCTAGGTTGGTCATAACTTTCCTTCCAAGGAGTAAGCGTCTTTTAATTTCATGGCTGCAGTCACCATCTGTAGTGATTTTGGAGCCCAGAAAAATAAAGTCTGACACTGTTTCCACTGTTTCCCCATCAATTTCCCATGAAGTGATGGGACCAGATGCCATGATCTTCATTTTCTGAATGTTGAGCTTTAAGCCAACTTTTTCACTCTCCACTTTCACCTTCATCAAGAGGCTTTTTAGTTCCTCTTCACTTTCTGCCGTAAGGGTGGTATCATCTGCATATCTGAGGTTATTGATATTTCTCCCGGCAATCTTGATTCCAGCTTGTGTTTCTTCCAGTCCAGGGTTTCTCATGATGTGCTCTGCATATAAGTTAAATAAACAGGGTGACAGTATACAGCCTTGACGAACTCCTTTTCCTATTTGGAACCAGTCTGTTGTTCCATGTCCAGTTCTAACTGTTGCTTCCTGACCTGCATACAAATTTCTCAAGAGGCAGATCAGGTGGTCTGGTATTCCCATCTTTTTCAGAATTTTCCACAGTTTATTGTGATCCACACAGTCAAAGGCTTTGGCATAGTCAATAAAACAGAAATAGATGTTTTTCTGGAACTCTCTTGCTTTTTCCATGATCCAGTGGATGTTGGCAATTTGATCTCTGGTTCCTCTGCCTTTTCTAAAACCAGCTTGAAAGCCCAAATGCAGCAAAGAGTTAATAATTGTTGAATTTAAAGTGGAAGATAAATGAGTATTCATTGTACTATTCAACTTTTTGTGAGTTTGAAAATCTTCATACCAAAAAGTAAAAATACAATGTATCTTCTTTTACACTTACATCATATCTCATTTTGGAATAACGACATTTAAATATTCAGGAATAATTTCAGATTACTATAGAGATGGGCTTCCCAGGTGGCACTAGTGGTAAAGAACCCGCCTGCCAATGCAGTTAGATGTATGAGATGCAGGTTCCATCCCTGAGTTGGGAAGATCCCCTGGAGAAGCATGGTAATCCACTCCAGTATCCTTGCCTGGAGAGTCCCATGGACAGAGGAGCCTGGTGGGCTACAGTCCATAGGGTCGCAAAGAGTCAGACACAACTGAAGTAACTTAGCACACACGCATGTGTTTTTATTTATTTATTTTTTATTGAAGGATAATTGCTTTACAGAATTTTGTTGTTTTCTGTCAAACCTTAACATGAATCAGCCATAGGTATACATATACCCCCTCCCTTTTGAGCCTCCCTCCCATCTCCCGCCCCATCTCGCCCCTGTAGGTTGATATAGAGCCCCTGTTTGAGTTTCCTGAGCCATACAGCAAATTCCCGTTGGCTATCTATTTTACCTATGGTAATGGCACCCCACTCCAGTACTCTTGCCTGGAAAATCCCATGGACGGAGGAGCCTGGTAGGCTGCAGTCCACGGGGTCTCGAAGAGTCGGACATGACTGAGTGACTTCACTTTCACTTTTCACTTTCATGCATTGGAGAAGGAAATGGCAACCCCCTCCAGTGTTCTTGCCTGGAGAATCCCAGGGATGGGGGAGCCTGGTGGGCTGCTGTCTATGGGATTGCACAGAGTTGGATATGACTGAAGCGACTTAACAGCAGCAGCAGTGCAAGTTTCTGTGTTACTCTTTTCATACATCTCACCTCCTCCTCCCCTCTCCCCATGTCCATAAGTCTAGTTTCTAGTTCTGTTTCTCCACTGCTGCCCTGTAAATAAATTCTTCAGTACCATTTTTCTAGATTCTATATATATGCATTAGAATACGATATTTATCTTTCTCTATCTGAATTACTTCACTCTGTATAATAGGTTCTAGGTTCATCCACCTCATTAGGACTGACTCAAAGGCTTTCCTTTTATGACTGAATAATATTCCATTGTGTGTATGGACCACAACTTCTTTATCTATTCATCTGTCAATGGACATCCAGGTTGCTTCCATATTCTAGCTATTGTAAATAGTGCTGCAGTGAACAATGGGATGCATGTGTCTTTTTCAATTTTGGTTTCCTCAGGGTATATGCCTAGGAGTGGGATTGCCAGGTCATATGGTGGTTTTATTCCTAGTTTTTTAAGGAATCTCCGAACTGTCTTTCATAGTGGCTGTATCAATTTACATTCCCACCAACAGTGCAAAAGCATTCCCTTTTCTCCACACCCTCTCCGACATTTATTGTTTGTAGACTTTTGATGCTGGCTATTCTGACTGGTGTGAGGTGACGTCTCTCTGTAGTTTTGATTTTCACTTCTCTAATGCATGCAATGCATGCATTGCAAAGAGTTTTGAGAGTGTTCACTGAAGCACACTGTCAGAAGTTTAATGGCTCCACTGCATCGCCAAAGAAAGAAACCATGTGTTCAATTGAAATATGGCTGACTAATAAAAAGGAATGAGGGCTTCCCTGGTGGTCCAGTGGTTAAGATCTGCCTTGCACTGCAGGAAATGGGTTTGAGGTATACAGATATTCATCAAACTATTCAACCATTTGTGAGTTTGAAAATCTTCATACCCAAAAGTCAAGGAATGTGTATGTTTCAAGAAAGGACTTTATGGACTTCCCTGGTGGCAGGGACAGTGGACAGAAATCTTGCCAAAGCAGGGGACACAGGTTCAATCCCTGGACTGGGAAGATTCCACATGCTTCGGAGCAACTAAGCCCATGTGTTTACAACTACTGAAGCCCTCATGCCTACAGCCTGTGCTCCATAACTCCACAAGAGAAATCACTGCAAGAGGAGCCCTCACATAGCAACTAGAGAAAACCCATGAGAAAAAGCAACGAGGACCTGGTACAGCCAAAAATCAGTAAATATAAATAAATTTAAAAAAAAATAAAGGACTTTGCCATCCAGACTTTATTTTATTGTTCCTGGATGCTGCTGCTGCTGTTGTTGCTAAGTCGCTTCAGTCGTGTCCAACTCTGTGTGACCCCATAGACGGCAGCCCATCAGGCTCCCCTGTCCCTGGGATGCTCCAGGCAAGAACACTGGAGTGAGTTGCCATTTCCTTCTCCAATGCATGAGAGTGAAAAGTGAAAGTGAAGTCGTTCAGTCATGTCCGACTCTTAGTGACCCCATGGACTGCAGCCCACCAGGCTCCTCCATCCATGGGACTTGCCAGGCAAGAGTACTGGAGTGGGGTGCCATTGGCTTCTCCGTCCTGGATGCTAGTCTGAAGCATTTCAGAGTGATTTAGAAGGAATACCAACAGGTCAACGTGACAGGACAGGCTCTCTAGTTCTCCTTCAACAAAATTGCTGCTCCAAGTTTCTGACAGTTCTCCAGGCACCTGCGTTATTGTGCTTCTAGTTTTTACTTGGTGTGAGAATGAGAAGTGACAGCCTGCATTCCCTGTTAGAGCAAATACTAACAAGTTCATCTGATATTCATTGGTTCAGTACACTGGCCCATCCCCTTATTGTGAAGCAGTTAAACCTATCATGTTCATTACCATCAACTATTACTTACTCATTGTCCAGATTAGGAAGGAGCTGGTTAGTTACTTGGAATTCTACTTGTCTAACTCAACCGTCATATTCTTCAGTCACAATAGATGTTAAAAATGCTCAGAAATATAGCAGGAAGAGGGAGGCACAGTGAATCCAAGTGAAAAGACCCCGTAAACTCAGTGAATGTTGATGGCCTTTCAACTAACTAAACACACATACACTGATACATGAATTCTGAACCTACAGGGGACAAGAAGGAATGAATGCTTACATATTCCTCTCTACCATTTCTGCCTCCACAATAATGAAGAATCCAAAATATTTCTTCTATACCCATTTCCATTCAGACTGGGAATACTCCAGACTGCACTGGATTAAAAATAGACCAGAGAAACACTTTCTCCTATTTCCTTAAAAATCATTTGTCCATTTCTCAAAAAGCATACATTTTTTATACTCTTGGATACAAAGAGGTCAGAGCGCTTTATTCACTATTTTACTGTGGAGAAGTGACACTTTTGGAAAGTAGATTGGTGTCTATAAAGGTTGGCCTTTTGCTTACTTTGTATTTCTTAGAGTCAGTTGTTGAAATTTTAGTAGAAATGGAATTCCTGTCTAAATGTTCACAAAAGAATGACACTTTACATTTTATTTTTAATAATTTGAAAAGTCTGGCATTTGGGACCTCCCTGCAGGGGGTGGGTGTCCCTGCACCCAGTGGTTAAGATTCCATGATTCCATTGCTGGAGAACTAAGATCCCTGGTTAGGAGATTAAGATCCCAAGTGCTGAATTGCTCAGCCAAAAAAAAATTTTTTTTCTTAGATTTAAAAAAGAAAAGTCTGCCATGTACTGTTATCCTTAATAAAGCTGTAATGTATAGGCTAAGACATCATTTTTTTTTTTTTTTTTGCTTTTAACTAGAACTTAATTCTGTAACACCATGTCAGGCTGATCAGAAAATGTCACTGATACTTAATGGAGAAAAAGAGAACAAATGCAATTTTGTGACATCAAAACATGAGTATGTCTAGCAAAAATGGCAAATGGAGTCCTTGAAGGTAAGAAGATTCATGAACTATATCTCCAAGATATAACACCTTTAAAATCACAGTATCAGTTATGATTCAGTATTATCAAGAAAAGACTAAAGGAATGAGTGTGGTCTGTGAGAGGGAAGATAGTAGGCATTGTATCTCCGACTAGATACTTAATTATAAGCAATAAAAACAAGTTAGCTCAGTTAAGCAGAAATGTGTTTTGTAGTCTACCAAATGAACAAGACCCCATCTATGTATACTGGTTATGGGGAAGCCACACTATTTATTAGTCATTACTTCAGAGCAAGCCACAGGAAAGCACCCCTTCAAAAGTGCTTTGTCTTGACTACGCCATAACTGAGAGCCATCCCATCATTCTACAGGTTTGCCTTCTTCTGGATGATGAGATATAATGAAAGACCAGTAAATCACATAGAAATTAACCTATTACCTTACTTGTCTCATGGTAAAATGAGTTTTTGATAAGATATGATACTAAATAATGTCTTGATGGATGTGTGATGTCCCCTAAATTGATGATGCTGTTAGAGGCATGATGAGCAGGAAATGCAAACCTAATCCAGTGTCTATTACAATAATGATTCTCCACTGTCCCCAAAGAGGGCCAGTCACTCTTCCATGAAGAAGATCTTAAAAAGGAAGCATACCATTTCAGAGGCTTACAGTTGGTCACTCTTGTTGCTGCTGAATTAGGCACTCAGTCAGGTAAACCATGGAGTGGTTTGAGGCCATACATGGTTTCTATCCCTGTCATTTTGTCCCTGAGCCCACTGAGCAGGCATGGGGATGGCCCATGAGAAAGACTTCCTAACATACACAGGGCACCTGGTGGCTCAGATTATTGTTCACTTGATTATAAAATGCTTCCTCTGAAGGAAATGGCTTGACTAACAAATTATCTCTGAGGAAAAGTAAGATACCCAAGTCTACTCCTAAAAAAATACTTAATAGGCTCAGTAAGCCCTGGTTACTCCAATACTTTGGCCACCTAATGTGAAGAGTTGACTCATTTGAAAAGACCCTGATGCTAGGAAAGATTGAGGGCAGGAGGAGAAGGGGACGATGGAGGATGAGATGGTTGGATGGCATCACTGACTCAATGGACATGAGTTTGGGTGGACTCCGGGAGTTGATGATGGACAGGGAGGCCTGGCGTGCTGCAGTCCATGGGGTGGCAGAATCGGACACAACTGAGCGACTGAACTGAACTGAAACCCTGGTTTAGCATGAAAGCATTAATATTCAAGTTATGTATTTATGTTTAACTAATCTGTGAGTTATTGCATCTCTCTCTTTTTTTTTTATTTCTTTGGCTGCAGGGCATATGAGATGTTAATTCCCTGAACTCATACCCCCTGCAGTGTAAGTTCGGAGTCTTAGCTCCTGGACCAGCAGGGAAGTCTCTTACACCTCTTTTTGTGACAGTGGAGTTTTGAAAATTTTCATTATCTAAATAAAATTAAATGTGACTTAAAAAAAAAAAAGAAACATCTGAAGTGGGAAGAATCATCTGAAGTCAGCTGTGAGCTGACTTGCACCCCTACGCCAAAGTCCTATTTCAACCTAACCCCCACTGTGGCTAGTTAGGGTTTTCAGGAGTTAATTAAGGTTAAATGGGGTCATAAGGTTGGGACCCTAATCTGATCTAACTTAATGAGAAGAGGAAGATCTATCCCCTAACCCCTCTTATGAACACACAGTGAGAAGGCTGCAATCCACGAGGTGGAAAGAAATCAAATAGGCCAGCATCTTGGTCTTAGAAGTCTAGGTTCCAGAAATGTGAGAAATAAGTATTTGTTTAAACCACCCAGTTTACGGTATTTTGTTATGGCAGGCCAATCTAGTACAGGGCCTTCTGATAACATTTACATAGCACACACATATTTCCTAAATATAGGCCTATTCCACATTCCTCTCCCCTAAACTTCCTGGTACCAATCCTATAATCATGCTCTTTCCAAGTTTTTGACTTGGAATCCAGCCAAATCATTAGCCATTTTCAAAAAACTTCTCTTTCCTTGGGGCACAGTAACCCCAGACAGAAGGAAGGAGAAGATTCACAGTCTATATTTGTAATGCTGTCAAATGTATTTCCTCATAGATACCCAGTCTCTTCTTCCCTTGAAGGGATTTGTGAACTGATTGTTGCGTGGCCAAGGCATCAATGAGGCTTGCACTGCAGAAGGGAGACAGAGATGAAGATGGAGAAAGAAAAAAAGTGAAGGGACAAGGGAGAAGAAGGGAAGATGGGAATGAAGGGAGGGAGGAGGGAAAAACCTCTAAACATATGCTAAAGACCATGGCTGTGTATCCTATGACCCATATAGGGAAATATGACACATTTCAGGCAATTTGAGCATCAAATAAGTAAAGATGATGTTATGGACTGAATCATGGCCTCCCTCCAGTTCACATGTTTAAGCCCTAACCCTCCTATACCTTGTAATGAGGCAGTATTTGGAGTTACTGTCTTTAAAGAGATAATTAAGGTAAAATGATGTCAATTCAATATGACTGGTATCTTTATAAGGTTATTGGGACACAGAAACAAATGGCAGGAAGACCATGTGAAGGTACTGCCATTGACCAGCCAAGGACACAGGCCTTCAGAAGAAACCAACCCTGCTGATACCTTTATTTCAGACTTCCAGCCTCAGAAATGGGAGGAGATAGATTTCTGCTGTTTAAGGCACACAATCTGGTACTTTGTTAAGGCAGCCATAGCAAATTAACACAGATGGTAACATAGCTCACTGAATAATGTAAAAATAAATGAGTATTTATTACTATAAATAAATGAATAATAAGTGGAGGGAAAGGGAAGTGCTTCCTCAGAGTAGCATAATGAGAGATTAGGAAATTACAAAAATAACCATTTGATAATCATAGTTGTAATTGATCCAAGCAAGACTATTAATACATGCTAAAAGTAGCATATAAAAGTTTGATAAGATAAATGATATTTAGTTGTGTCCGACTCTTTGCAACCCCATGAACTGCAGCACGCCAGGCCTCTCTGTCCATCACCAACTCCCAGTGTCTTCCCAAACCCATGTCCATCGAGTCCATGATGCCATCCAACCATCTCATCCTCTGTTGTTCCCTTCTCCTCCTGCCCCCAATCCCTCCCAGCATCAGGGTCTTTTCAAATGAGTCGGCTCTTTGCATCAGGTGGCCAAAGTATTGGAGTTTCAGCTTCAACATCAGTCCTTCCAATAAACACCCAGGACTGATCTCCTTTAGGATGGACTGGTTGGATCTCCTT
>NW_011495050.1:23762098-23841559 GCF_000754665.1 Bison bison bison | reverse complement strand
ACCCAGGACTGATCTCCTTTAGGATGGACTGGTTGGATCTCCTTGCAGTCCAAGGGACTCTCAAGAGTCTTCTCCAACACCACAGTTCAAAAGCATCAATTCTTTGGTGCTCAGCTTTCTTTATACTCCAACTCTCACATCCATACATGACCACTGGAAAAACCATAGCCTTGACTAGACGAACCTTTGTTGGCAAAGTAATGTCTCTGCTTTTTAATATGCTCTCTAGGTTGGTCATAACTTTCCTTCCAAGGAGTAAGCGTCTTTTAATTTCATGGCTGCAGTCACCATCTGCAGTGATTTTGGAGCCCAGAAAAATAAAGTCAGCCACTGTTTCCACTGTTTCCCCATCTATTTGCCATGAGGTGATGGGACTGGATGCCATGATCTTTGTTTTCTGAATGTTGAGCCTTAAGCCAACTTTTTCACTCTCCACTTTCACTTTCATCAAGAGGCTCTTTAGTTCTTCTTCACTTTCTGCCATAAGGGTGGTGTCATCTGCATACCTCAGGTTATTGATATTTCTCCTGGCAATCTTGATTCCAGCTTGTGCTTCTTCCAGTCCAGCATTGCTCATGATGTACTCTGCATATAAGTTAAATAAGCAGGGTGACAATATACAGCCTTGACGTACTCCTTTTCCTATTTGGAACCAGTCAGTTGTTCCATGTCCAGTTCTAACTGTTGCTTCCTGACCTGCATATAGGTTTCTCAAGAGGCAGATCAGGTGGTACTAAGTGTAAAATAGTAACTTTTCAGTGGAGAAACCTGGCAGACACTACCTTAACTAACTGATCAAAGTTAACATCACTAATAATAGGGGAAATTGATATTATGGGCTCGTTGATACGAATCCACAGACGACATAACAGTATGCCAGCCAAAACTGCATAAACCGAAAACAATCTTGAGGAAACATCAGACAAACTGGAACTGCTGCTGCTGCTGCTAAGTCGCTTCAGTCGTGTCCGACTCTGTGCGACCCCATAGACAGCAGCCTACCAGGCTCCTCCATCCCTGGGATTCTTCAGGCAAGAACACTGGAGTGGGTTGCCGTTTCCTTCTCCACTTACAAAATAAATAGCTTATTTTCTGGGGGGTGGGGTGGGGAAAGTCACGGTCAGGAAAGAAAAAGACTGAAAAACTAGTTTGCTTTAGTTCGTTAAAGCAAACTCAATGCAAGGTGTAGTGAAGGACAGGGGACAGGGAACCCTGGCAAGCCGCAGTCCATGGGGTCACAGAGTCCGACAGGACCGAGCGACTGAACAACTAAGTCCTGGGTTGGACACTTGACCACAGTTGAATAAGGAGTGGATTAAATAGTATCTTCTCAACGTTAAACTTCCTCGTGGTAACAGTCCTGAAGTTATGTAAGAAGCCTGTCATCACAAATCCAGTCACCAATCAATAGCCACTGGCCACCATCGCCTCCTCCCCTCCCCAGCTATTTAGGGATGACTCAGACGTGATCCCTCCCAAGCCCTTCGCCCCCTCTCCCAAAACTCAGCATCTTTATCCCTGCTTCCCAGGCAACTTTCCTCTCTGCCTTTACCACCTTCTCCACCTTCGCCCTACCTGGCTCCTTTCTTGTCTTTGTCCTCTTCTGCGTCCCCGCTGTCCCCTCCCTGGCACCTTCTCCCAACGAGCGGCTCGCTTCCCTCTCCAGGTGCGCGCCCCCACCCAGCGGTGCGGGCCCTCCCACGCAGCGGTGCGCGCCCCCACCCAGAGCTCGGCTGCTCGCTTGCGCTCTGTAAGCGCCGGAGCTGGCCGCTCGGAGTTGAAGGAACTTGTGCCGCCTGAGCGTTTCGCGCGGGATCCCGGCTCAGGGTCCCCAGCCAGCGCGGTCGCAGCGCTCGCCCTCCGGGCGTCCTCCTGCCCGTGATGGGCTGCTCCAGCAGCGCCCTCAACAAGGCCGGCGACGGCAACAGGCTTCGCAGCGGTGAGCAGGGGACCCGGCCCCACCGCCACCCCGCCCGCGCCCTGGGGCTTGGGTGGGTTCGCTTCCCCGGGGCCCGACGGGTGTGACTCGTGCCCACCCGACCGGGCAGGGGGCGGCTCCTCCCTAAGGATGCGAGTGAGACCCGGAGCGGCGCTGCCGTGGCCCAGGATGCGGCGGTCCTGGTGCGCTCCGCCGCCCACGGTGCCCCACGCGGGAGGGAGCCCAGGAGTGGAGAGACCCCGCTGCCCGTGGCAGCGCGGGGAGTTGGCCTTAAGTCCCTAACGCGGTCAGCCACCGCGCTCTGTTAAACAGATGCAGAATTTCTTGTCCTTCAGCGTACAAGATTTCAGATTACTATGCAGATGAGCATATACTCAGCGCACAGGTTCCTGAATTTTTAAAGAGGTCAGATGCACTGTCCACCATCCTTGGCTTAAGTATTTCTCAGTGAATACGAGTGTGATGAAGAGTGGTCCTCACTGAAACTTACGTGGAAATGCACCACACGCTTCTGTCTCTATACAATAGCCAGGTGCTTGGCTAGGTGCTGAAGATGCAAAGACCCTATTCCTGGGGTCTGGGATGGGGGTGGGGAGGAAGACGAACATCAGACAAGTTGAACAGGTGATTGCCATAGTTTCTGACCGTGATAAGTGCTGTGAAAAGAATGAAACATGAATGAACCAGAGAATAGCTGGGTTTTATAGCAGCTTCACTTCTTAGATTTTGAGTGGCTGTTGCTTTGAACAAAGCTCTGAAGGTTAAGCACATTCCTTCAGGTTAATTTACAGTCTTCTTCAAAGCTAACTTTATGAGAAATTCTACACTCTGGCTAATTCCTTCTCACAAGTTTTCTTTTAGCACCTTGTGTTATTCCAATAATACGTCTTTCTGATTTTGTAGTAGGGAGCGCTCAGGCTTTTCAAGAATGGTGTTTCAAAGCTCAGACACTGTGTCTAGTCAGAAATAGGCCGTGTTACAGTCATTTTTGTGGTGTGTGATAATTTATTTTTAATTTCGTAGACAACAGAAAGCAATAGAAATGTGGAAGTAGGCCAAATATTTAAAGCCCTGTATAAAAGTGATTCCAAACCCCTGGTGAACTGACAACAATGTGAAGAGATGGAAGAAATCCATTTCTAATGTACAGGGCTTGCTGACCTTTCTCCTAAAAATGATGAATGCCTCTGTCCCCAAAACCTGCTCTCTGGAGGCCAGGGCAGGAAATAATTTCTTTGATGTTTTATGAAATCAGATGGATTCTGTTTTTTTGCATTCTGTTCCATGATCAGTCCTTGTTGGTTTTAGTATGAAAAACTGATGCTTCAGGAAGATATACTGTATTACTTTGGTTTCTCTTATCCCCCAGCCGTGCCCCCAGATATCCTAGGAATTTAAAAAGCAGAGCACTAAATCATCATTGTAGATTTTTTAACTGATAAAAACTTGTAGGGAATGTTACTCTTGGGGAGGGGCAAAATGTTCAGTGGCTGGAAGGGTTTTTTAATCCTCTTAAAAAATAATGAATAACCTTGTTTTAATAAACATTTTATCACCAATATAAATAACTATCCACATGAGTCATGCTGTTTCATTTTTTTTATTCATGCTTTCATTGGAGTTTTAAGTTTTCACAGATGTTGTTCTGAAAGAAATGTTAAAACAACTGACAAAAAACCAGGTTTTGAGCATAGAAAATTAATAAATTGCTTGATGCACATATTGAATCAATCAACAGGTGTATTTTGCATCTGATCCTCAGACAGTATTCCCTTGTAATTAGATACTATTGTATGTTCATCAGCTTTTCAACTCCATGGACTTGGAGGCCCCATAAATAATTCATTCGTATTTCTGTAGCTCAAAACTTCTTTAAATTCTGTATACAACCCGAAGCCTGTGTGTGTTTGCTTTTAGATTAAAATAGTCCAAGTTTATTAAATGTCCGGCACATGCATTTACTCACTGTATCCCCAGTGCTTAACAATGCTTGGCACATGATTGTTGAATGATTACATTTAATCCTTATAACAATGCTTTGACTAAGTTTTATGATTGTTCCCATTTTACAGAGAAGAGTAATTTGCCAAACCTGTGGGGCTCCTTGAGAGTCAGAGCTGAGCTTTGAACTCAGGTACTCTGATTCCATAATTTGACTTCTTATCTGTTCTCTTCCTCCTTAAATCTGTTTGTGACAACTTGATTTAAACCTCTTTTTGTCTCACATTGTTCTGGAGCCCCATTAGGTGTATGGTCATTCACTGTGCAAACAACAAAAGAAACACAGGAAAGTATAATCGAGTATCTAACTATGTAAATTGAATATTATAATAGAGTTTATTATAATCCCTAAATGAAATATATAATAAATATAATATTCACCTAGTATACTAGCATGAGTAAAATATTTATCCCTAAATAAGAATCAGTGAAATATGAAGTTATATTTGCTTCCAAGTTTAAACTAGGAATATTTGGAGGACATGTAGCCTTAGAGGTATTTTCAGCAGCTACATCGATATAGAGAAGTTTGCAGTGGCCTCCCATAGAGATACAGATAATCTTCATATTGTAAGAGATTCTTTTAAAATTCACAATATTATGAGTTAAAGCTGTGTGGGTGTGTTAGTTTCTCAGTCGTGTCCGACTCTTTGTGACCCCACGGACTGTAGCCCACCAGGCTCCTCTGTCCATGAAATTAGCCAGGCAAGAATACTGGAGTGGGTAGCCATTCCCTTCTCCAGGGGGATCTTCCTGACCCAGGGATTGAACTTGGGTCTCCTACGTTGCAGCTCATTCTTTATTGTCTGAGCCACCAGGGAAGCTGCTGCTGCTAAGTCGCTTCAGTTGTGTCCGACTCTGTGCGACCCCATAGACCGCAGCCCACCAGGCTCCCTCATCCCTGGGATTCTCCAGGCAAGAACACTGCAGGGGGTTGCCATTTCCTTCTCCAATGCATGAAAGTGAAAAGTGAAAGTGAAGTCACTCAGTCATGTCCGACTCTTCGAGACCCCGTGGACTGCAGCCTACCAGGCTCCTCCGTCCATGGGATTTTCCAGGCAAGAGTACTGGAGTGGGGTGCCATTGCCTTCTCCGGAGTTAAAGCTAAAACGTATAAAATCGGCTGCAGACCGTATTTGTGTTTGGATAGTTCTGCTTAACAATTTTCTGTAACTGGTTTAAGAACTATTATATATAAGGTAGTATTAACCTGGAAGCAGAAGAATCATAAAATAATGGGTTGGACTAGATTACCTCTGAGATCACTTACAGCTCAATAATTCTGTAACACTGAATATGGAGGCACTTATTTTCTGGGCTCCAGTGAATCAGATAGTTACTGCTGGTTAGGTAGCTGTTAGGCTAAATAGGAATAACCCATTCTGTTGATCACATGGAGATGTTTGCTGTGATGCATGAGATAACAATTCCCCCTGAGCTGCTTTTCATCACCCCCAAAGATGACTCACTAGGAAGAGATGGTTGGTGGGGGAGGGGACGGGGTTGGAGGGGCAGTGTGGAGACTGGCTCTGATGTAAATAATTACCCAATGCTACTCAAAGTGCAGAACACTACTACTACTTACGTGGTAGTCATCACACATAGATTTTGAATGCCCTGTAAAGGGTGAGAAAAGAAGCTTTTCTTTCCAAAAGGACAACTAGACAGATTGAGTTTGGAATTTCTTGTGTTCATGGAAGCATGTTCTACATATTAGAACAATTTTTGTTCTCTTCAGTGCCCCTGGAGCTTATGAATCTGAACACAAAGATTTTGATGACTTCATAGGCGTTAATGGAACTCAAAAGTTTCCAGGCCTTTGGCATCGAACCTTCCTCTCCATGCTGCCAGCCCTCTGCTTCTCAGTGTAATTACTGTCCCACTCTTTCCTGATAAAAATGCCACCCATTTCTTGCAGACTTCTTCCAGAAGTTTTATAGCTTAAACACCAATGCTGCTGCTGCTAAGTCGCTTCAGTCGTGTCCAGCTCTGTGCGACCCCATACACGGCAGCCCACCAGGCTCCTCCATCCCTGGGATTCTCCAGGCAAGAACACTGGAGTGGGTTGCCATTTCCTTCTCCAAAACACCGATGTGGACAGAGTAAATAGGTGGTAATTATTGACGAATTCATCGCTAGGTTCATGTGTACATTTCCACTGACAGCTGTAATCATGTGTTTGTTCTTATCTGAACTCTCACTAGCTGCTTGGAGTCCACTGTCTACATAATAAATAGGATGAGGCTTGAATTTCACAGTTATGTGAATTGACCTTTGTGTAGCAGAAATACCTTTAGTTATCAACCAGTATTTTCACACAGTGATATTTCAGTCCTGAACACTTCTCCTCTGTAATTGAAGAACAAAAATCATTAACATTAAAGTAAGTTTTAGAGGCTTTTCTTGCATACGAGTATTATATAAATGGGATTTCTTTGGTTCAAGTGCAGAGTCTCTGGACTGAGTCTTGTATGTCTTTGTGTTGCCTCTAGAGCTTGACATAGCATGCTTGGTAAGTCTTTGGGTGGGCTGATTACATACAGCTAATTGTAATGGAATAGTCATAAAACTGAAAACATCTGAAAAATGCACACAGTGAAAAGTCCACCTCCCACCCCAGCCTCACCATCTGCTCAATACAATCACATCTATGGATAAAAATTTTTATTAGGTTTTTTTTTGGATATATTCTCCCAAAGTTTCTTTATACATTTCAAATATTATTTCCCTCTCCCATCTTTATTCATAAAATGTGGTGTATTATACCCACTATTATTCTTCACTTAATTTCTTTCACCTAAAAATATGGAGCTCTTTCTATAATCTCTTTGTAATATAGAGAACTTTTTTCTCTTTTTTTTACCCTTGGTTAAGAATCCACTGTGTAATTTATTTAACCAAACCCCCAGTGAGGCACATTTGATTTGTTTCCAGCAAATGAGGCTGCAGTGAATTCCTTTACACATACATCATTTTGAAAGTGCACAAGCGTAACTGTAAGACCATTTCCCAAAAAGTGGCATTACTAGGTCAAAGGGCAAGCACATTTATAATTTTGAGAGCTAACTACCTAAATGCCTTCATATGGGTTGTACCAAATGACACTCTCATCACCAACACATCTTTTTCTAAAATTGAAGGCTTTTGACATTTAGTATAGTTGCATCAAAACATGGGCATGGAGCAGAAATCAGGAGACGAAGTAGGAGCACCCACTTGGTTCCAGATACTTGAGCCTGTATTCTCATATAATCCTCGTAAGAATCTTAGTTTCACCGAATTCAGCTAGAAAATTGCAGCCTGGGGAGGATAAGTAACTTGCCCAAGGTCTCAGAGCTAGTGAATGATGGATCTTGTTCTTTTCACAAACTCCAGTCCCATCCGGGTCCAGGCCCAGTTCTGCTAGAACTCATCGTGTGGCCGTCAACATAGAAGACATGCAGTCCATATCGAGGGGGTGGCTGGGTGAATGGATGGACTGACAGAGATGGGGATTCAGGGAGATGAGAGTGCTACTGAGAAAAGCAGAGGGAGGGTAGGCATCAGGACCAGCAGAATAACAAAGACTGGAAGGTAAAGTTGGTCCAGGTGGACTTGAGAAGACAGGGTCGGGTTGTGAAGGGATTCCTAGGTTATGCAGAAAAAGACCAACACAGCAAAACAAAGCTTTCTTGTGTTCTCTGAAATCATGCTTCTGCAAGGTTGCCACACGTCCCAGTTCATGTGTACACTTTCACTTTTGTGTTAATGTTTTACAACAAGTTTAAAATAAAAACCTAGTACTTGAAAGGCTTACCAAAACTGATAAATAAAACATTGAACTTGGCCAGGATTTGAATCCCAGTGTATAGAAATGTAGGTAGCCCAGGTAATGATTTTGTTTTTTTAAAGCGAAATATCCGAATGTAACTCTCCAATTGAGTGTTAGTGTCAGGAAAGTACCATGAGGCTTCAGAAGCTTCCTTACTTCCTCAGAGCTGTTACTGTTCACATTCCTTAAACCCTTCCTTGGGAATAGCCCTCTGGCCCTAGACTTGATTCTTTTGTGTACATTCTGGGATGTCAGAGCTGTGTCCTTTAAGGATGAAGATTGGGAGGGAAGCCTCCCCAAAACCCAAATCAAAAAACCTCACATCATTTTAAATAGCTAAAATGCCATGGGCATTACACTTTATGAAAGTGGGTGAAATAAGCCAGGAACTGCTAGCATGCTCAGAAACAAGGGGGGTCATGGGAGATGGAGAAAAGGGCAGTCAGTGCCATGGGGTCAGGTTCAGATGACACCATTTTCTTCCCCAAGGAAGGGCCCACGGGGCTCTGGGGTCCTCGGGGTAACCGGGCCGGGGTCTGGTGAGGTGCGGACTGGGTGCTGACAACCCGGGAGGGACGACCCTCTTTTCTTAGATGTCACACTCAACCTTCCTTGCAGCCCCTCCTCCAGCCTGGTTTTTCAAATAAGACAAAAGACCCCGCCTGAGTCCCGATAACATGCTCTTTATTCATACCAAATACTTTTTGACTTTCAAATCTGTATGATTTTACTTGCTTTGAGACCATCAGATTGTATTAGGTCTGTTTAGATAAGTTCAGTTCAGTTGCTCAGTTGTGTCCGACACTTGCGACCCCATGAGCTGCAGCACGCCAGGCCTCCCTGTCCATCACCAACTCCTGGAGTTTACCCAAACTCATGTCCATTGAGTCGGTGATGCCATCCAACCATCTCATCCTCTGTCGTCCCCTTTCTCCTCCCGCCTTCAATCTTTCCCAGCATCAGGGTCTTTTCAAATGAGTCAGCTCTTCGTATCAGGTGGCCGAAGTATTGGAGTTTTCAGCTTCAGCATCAGTCCTTCTAATGAATATTCAGGACTGATCTCCTTTAGGATGGACTGGTTGGATCTCCTTGCAGTCCAAGGGACTCTCAAGAGTCTTCTCCAACACCACAGTTCAAAAACATCAATTCTTCGGCACTCAGCTTTCTTTATGGTCCAACTGACACATTCATACATGACTATTTAGATAAGAGACATGTCCAAATGGACATTAAGTAGGAAAGTCAAGACATAAAAAGATGTAAGAAGCATCGTGACACATCTGCCCTATCTATCTACTTTCCGGGTCACTGGAAGTCAAATTTCATTTACATACTATTTACTCTATGGCCATGCAAGTATAATTCAGAGCGGACATCAGGATAGCACCAGTTATCATTATCTAAGACAGATAAGTACAAAATGAACTTGATGTCGTAGGCTAAGGTGACTTCCTGTCAAGAGACTGCTCTACAAGCCTCTTCTATGACCAGAGCTCTTTGCCTCGGCCAGCTCCATTGTGGCTGTTCCAGGTCCCCCCATGCCAGGCCCCTGGGAGGTCAGTGATAGACCTGCCTCCTGTCCACTGAAAGAAAGGCTATCTGCTTCCTTCCCTTACAGGCATAAGGATGTACCATCAAATCAAGTATTTATTTATTTATTTGTCTATCAATTAATTTTCTGCTCCCTTCACCAGGACACTCATTTCAAGGACATACTTTTACAAGCCTCTAATGTATTTGTCTTCACACTCCGTGAAAAAGCCCTTTCTGCTCTCCCCAACAAGCAGCTTTTCTTTCAAACGTAGTCCTAAAGGGCCCTGCAGGATGAGAGAGTTCCACTCTTGGCAGACCACCTTGCTTCGTCTGCCTTCTCAGCCTTGCCTGGCTAATGCTGGTCTGGTCTGTCTTTGGTGATTGAAATATATCTTTGTCCCCTGTGTTGTGTGTATGAGCGCTTCCCAGCCTGTGAGCGTGGGATCCAGTGTGCCAGCCTTCCTCCCGGCCTCTCGGGCCGCAGGGCAGGGTCCAGATGGCCCGAACCCTCTCAGCGTAGCTTCCTCCACTGCTCTGTGTGCGGCACAAATACCGTGTTCCGTGTGTGCCGTGACATCAAAGAGATGGGAAGCCCTGGGCTAGGCATTCCAACTGCTCTGTCAGTTTCACTAGTGGTTTTTCTTACCAAGGAGAACACCTGCCTTTTGTCTTCCCAGTGAGGACCTAAGTTGCAATGTCCTCCCCAGTTGCTCTCCTCGCTTCCTTCTCACTGTCATCGGTAATGATAAGGAACTTTCCCCCCGCTACTTATTCTAACTTTTTTCATTTCCCTAAAACTAATAGGAACCCCATAATTTCTTTTGGCTAATTTCCTTTTCCTTTGTTTGCCCCGGAGTAGCCCCTACAGACTAGATACTTATGAGAGGCTGTGATCACCTTTGGGGGCTTCCCTGATAGCCGGTTTGATTCCTAGGTGGGGAAGATCCCCTGGAGAAGGGATAGGCTACCCACTCCAGGATTCTTGGGCTTCCCTTGTGGCTCAGCTGGCAAAGAATCCACCCGTAATGCGGGAGACCTGGGTTCGATCCCTGGGTTGGGAAGATCCCCGGAAGATGGAAAAGGCTACCCACTCCAGTATTCTGGCCTAGAGAATTCCATGGACTATACCCATGGGGTCGCAGAGTCAGACATGACTGAGCAACTTAGTGTGTGTGTGTGTGTGAAAGAGGTTTAGAGTGGAGGGCACACGTGAGAGAGAAAATTTCAGCATGCTAAGAGATAGTATAGAGTTCCAATTTAAAATGTGGGTCTGAAGTGAGACTGGGTTCAAATCTGGTTCAGGGTATCAGAGGGTCATTTATTAGTTGTGTGACACTGGGCCACTCAACCTTTTTATGCCTCAGTGATGTCATCTGTAAAAAGGGATTAACAATTGGTTCCTATTTCCTCATTTGTTCTGAAGAATAAATGAATTAATATGTATAATGTACCTGGAATGTAGTCTAAGTATTGCCTGTAGCAGGGGTTGGCAAAGTGGCCTGTTGGCCAAACCAGCCCACTACCTGTTCTTATTTTAACACCTATGTTAGAAAAATTTATTTAGCTGCACCAGGTCTTAGTTGCATGTGGGATCTAGTCCCCAGACCAGGGACCAAACCTAGGCCCCTACATTGGGAGTGCGGAGTCTTAGCCACCGGACCAAGAGGGAAGTTCCCCCACGACATTTTTTTGTAAATAAAGTTTTTTTGGAACACAGACATGCCCATTCATTTACACATCGTCTAAGACTGCTTTCTCACTGTGATGACAGGTGACACAGTTGAGTAGTTGCAATAAAGACCCTTGGGGCTCAGTGGTAAAGAATCTGCTTGCAATGCAGGAGCTGCTGGAGTCTTGGGTTTGATCCCTGCTAGGGGAAGATCCCCTGGAAGAGGGTATGGCAACCCACTCCAATATTCTTGCCTGGAGAATCTCATGGACAGAGGAGCCTGCTGGGCTACAGTCCATAGGGTCTCAAAGAGTCGGACACAACTGAAGTGACTTAGCATACACACATGCAAATAATCTCCCCATGCCTGGCAAAGCTGAAAATATTTACTCTCTGTCCCTTTATAGAAAAAAAATTCTGACCCCTGGCTTGGAATATCATCTAATAAGTCCTTAATAAAGATGATTTCTCATTGATATCAATTTTAGTAAACCTCAATTTTTCTTTATTGCTTTTCCTAGATAACAATTTGATTTTTTTTTCCCCCTCAAGATCAAGTTCTAGATCTCTAAATGTTTTGAGTTGCTGGCCTTTTTTTCCTTTCTGGTAAATTTGTTAAAGGAAAGTGTCAAAAATACTGTTAGTAATAGCATTAATGGTACCAAAATATTAAAAAATCATAAAAATGGTTATGCAGATGGCTAAAGTTTTATGAAACAGTTTTTCTAAGGCTCCTAGAGCTTATTTTACTTGCTTTTATGTTTTGCTACTACAATTTTAAAAAAACAGATGATTTTAGAATAGTTTTAGATTTACAGGAAAATTATGAAGGTAATATAGAAAGTTCCACATCTACTTCACCCTATTATTCCCATCTTATATTGGTAGGGTGGCTTTGTCACAAACAATGAACCAAGCTTGATACATTATTATTAACCAAAGTCTATACTTTATTTGTAAGGAAAGTTATGACCAACCTAGATAGCATATTGAAAAGCAGAGACATTACTTTGCCAACAAAGGTCCCTCTAGTCAAGGCTATGGTTTTTCCAGTGGTCATGTATGGATGTGAGAGTTGGACTGTGAAGAAGGCTGAGCGCCGAAGAATTGATGCTTTTGAACTGTGGTGTTGGAGAAGACTCTTGAGAGTCCCTTGGACTGCAAGGAGATCCAACCAGTCCATTCTAAAGGATATCAGTCCTGGGTGTTCTTTGGAAGGAATGATGCTAAAGCTGAAACTCCAGTACTTTGGCCACCTCATGCGAAGAGTTGACTCATTGGAAAAGACTGATGCTGGGAGGGATTGGGGGCAGGAGGATGATGACAGAGGATGATATGGCTGGATGGCATCACCGACTCGATGGACGTGAGTTTGAGTGAACTCCGGGAGTTGGTAATGGACAGGGAGGCCTGGCGTGCTGTGATTCTTGGGGTCGCAAAGAGTCGGACACGACTGAGCGACTGAACTGAACTGAATTGATACTTTATTGGGGCTTTCCAGGAGGTTCAGAAAGTAAAGAATCAGCCTGCAATGCAGGAGACCGGAGTTCAATCCTTGGGTCGAGAAGATCCCTGGAGAAGGGAATGGCTACCCACTCCAGTGTTCTTGCCTGGGAAATCCCATGGACAGAGGAGGCTGGCAGATGCGGTCACAAAGAGTGGGACATGACTGAGTGAATAAGCACGCATGCATACTTTTAGATTTCCTTAATCTTTCTCTCATGTCCTATTTCTGTTCTGGGTTCCATCGCCTGCATTGCATTTGGTTGTCGTGGTCATGTCTCCTTACACTCTTCTTAACTGGGACATTTTCTCAGGCGTTTTGATGACCTTGACAATTTTGAGGCAGTCTGGTCAGCTACTTTGTAGACTGTCCCTTAGTTGATACTTTTCTGATGTTTTTCTTATGATAAACTGGGATTATGGGTTTGGGGGAGGAAAAGAGCAGAGGTACAGGACCCTTCTCATCACATCATATCAGGGGTACGGGTTCTCAACATGACTAACCACTGCCTCCTAAATTTCTCTGACACTCTTTGGGGACTCTGAGCCTTGAAGAGGTGGAGAGTAGATGTTTGTTTTATACTCTAATCTTATTGAAATCTTCCAGTTGAATTGTTTCTATGATTCTTGTTTCAACCTGCTTCTTCCTAGGTCCAAACCTGTTTAATGCTCTGCTTAAAACGAGAAGCTCATTCAATTCAGGTTCCAAGTGTCTGGGCCAGAAGCCCAGTCTGGCCTAAAAGTGCCTAGGCCGGGGAGAGGAAGACTTCTGCTTTTTTACAAGTGACTTTTCATTCTGGGAAACAAAGCCCCTCAGTTCCCTTAATATGATCAGTACTGACCATGGCAGCAAGGTCATCTGAATTGCATATGGATCCCTAGCCTGAGATCCCTAACCCAAGAGATGAGTAGCAGCAGTCAGCTAAAAGGCCTGGGCTCACAGTCCTGTTTGGTCTGCCCACTGCTCTTTCTAGAACTGGACACTCTCAGGATGTGCTAACCACCCAGACTTGAGGTCCAGATATCTGAGGTAACTGACTGCTCTGTTGCAAAATTTAAGCATTCCATCCCAGCCATGGACTCACTAACTGAATACTTCCTTCTTGAGCGCAGACCCCTGCTCTTGGCCACTGATGCCTTTGTACATCACAGGTTGACACCCTGATGAGGTCAGACATGGACTCAGTGGCTGAGCTGGGAGTTTGGCCACCACTGTGAGCGTCAGTGGAGCCCCTTGGTCATTGCCCTTAGAGAGCAAGGCACAGCAAGTGTAAACTTTCATTTCAGATGAGAAATTAGAAGACCTCTTTGTCCTGACCTAGCTGAGATGGAGGCTTAGCAAACCCACCCAGCTCTGTGGTATGAGGAAGCTTGAGGGAAGGAAGTCTTGCTCCCCAGTGTGGAGCTCTCTTAGACCAGCTCTGACCCTTGCTTCACTGTTGAATTAGTATATTCACCTCATCATCTGTGCTGCCCATGATATGCTAGCGTGAGGACAGAGACCAGGCCCGACGTCTGAAGCTGGGCAGCAATGCCAGTGGTTCTGGGGTCGGGCCTGCGAGTCAGCACTGAAACAAAACCCCAGAACCTCCCAGGAAACACTGATGGTACAGGTTATGGGGCCACGGTTTGCCTGAAAGCACGTAATCTTCCGGGCAGAATCCCACTTCCTTGGGCTCACATCTGAGGCTCTGCCGCCTCTAACTGGGAGCCCTTCCTAGATAAAGGTTCTTAGTCTTTCAGTGTCATATTTCCTCTGCTGTATAATGGAGATAATAATGACTTACCTTGTGGAGTTGTTGGGAAGGTTGAATGAGATGGTCCCTGTAAAGCTCTAGGCACAGTGCCTCAGTAAATGTTAGCCACTCTGGTTCCAAGCAAAGCATCATGGGTGCGACCCATTTAGGTTGGTGAAGGGTCATGGTGTGTGAATATCAGAGAGATAATCTCCACTTTTTCTCTCTTCTTCCTTGTTCATTGAGATGTCTTTGATTTTTTTAGACTGCATTTCTGCCCAAACATTGGATCCCCATGTGCCAGTAATGACCATCAATCAATGAAACTTGCCTTTTTAAGTGCAACTACTGTTGATATTTTTTAATGTGATGTTTAATGCAACACCTTTTTTGAAATAAGAGTTCATCTTATAGGATTCTAGAGGAAACCAAAGACAATGAAACTGGAAAGTCATACCTGAAGGAGGTGACTATTCGTCATGGCTTGAGGACTGGCTCTGAAGCTCTTAAATGTCAGCCTAGGCGGAAGCCCCCCGCCCCATCTCCATGTGTACTTATCAAATATTCCAGTAGTATCTTTCCAACTGCATGTTCTTGTTCCTCTGTGCTTAAATTTCAAAGTTAGATTTACCTTCAGACTTTAACGCATTTACCTTGTGATGTCAAAACTAGTTTTAGATACGTCAATTCCTGTAGTACTACTAAAAAATGAAGAGTGGTTTGTCTGACTTTTATTTGCCCTCTGTAGGGTTTTTTGGCTAATGGTTTCACACTCCAGTTACGTGGGATGTAACTCTTCAAAATGAGTGCATTTTTTAAAAATTTGTGTTTATTTATTTGTTGTCTGTGCTGGATCTTACTTGTGACCCACGGGATCTTCGATCTTCATTGCCGCATGCAGGATCTTTAGTTACCGCATGTGGGATCTTTAGTTTCTGCGTGTAAACTCTTAGTTGTGGCATGTGGGATCTAGTTCCCTGACCAGGGATGGAACCTAGGCCCCCTGCAGTGGGAGCACTGAGTCTTACCACCAGACCACCAGGGAAGTCCCCAAATGAATGCCTTTTTAAATATCTATTGACTGATAGAACATACCCTTGTGGATTAGCATTTGTGCCATGGCACCCAGGGTCAGTATCTTTACCTACTTTGATGAGGGAAAAGGGCAGAAACATACAGTATAGCCCTACTGTTAGCTCCACAAGAATTTGTTGGATGGGTGGAAAAGTGATGGAATGGAATTGAGGAGAAAGCAAAGACAGAACATGAGAACACGAGTTGGACTCTTCCTTTAGAGTGGATTCATGCTGCATCCCTGGTTCCCAAAACTCAGAAGCTACCAGAACCTAGAAATGGTGGCAGCAAGGGAAAATATGAGGATCCCGCTGTTCACTGATTCTCTAGAAAACTCAGCAGACCATCCAGTGAGATCTTTGGGATGGTTGATACATTCTGGCCACGGAATGGGAAATATTGACCTCAAGTTTTTCTCCTTGCTGGATAGAAACTTCATTTTTTATTAGAGTAACGAACGGAGTAGAAAAGCTTCCACCATAATGTGAATTTCAGGTATGTTAGCTCTGGTTCTAATCCCTTCTGTAATGTTGCCTAGTATTTAATTTCTTTGTGTGCCTATCACAACGGTGCTTGCAACAAAGGTTCTGTTAGTTCAGCTGTCACAACAAATTTGTGCATGGATCAACTTACAACAGAATCAAGAGAGATAATGAGCACCAAAGAATTACGCCCAGAGCAGTGTATGATTTGATAAAATGTAGGGTTCAGAAAACAGACATATCCTTAAACAACTTTGGATGTGGAAACAATGCATCTGTCCACAATATTTATTACATAATAATACAGATTAGGCATAGAATGTCTCCTGTTTGTGAACAAAAGGTGTAGAACCTTCTACCTCCAGGAGGTATATTGGGGATTCACAAAACCAGGTGGATGGAGCATGGAGATCCTTACATAAGAGATTGTGCCTAGGTACCAAGTTGTGCTTAATAAGGGAATGGATATTATTTGAATTTCCCTGCAGACAGGGAAGTCTAGGATGACAAGGACCAGGTCTTCCTTGTTAACTGCTGTAACCCTTGTGCTTAGCCCAGAGCTGGCATATAGTAGGCACTTCAATAAATGAAATCAAAGCCAGCAAACAGAATGAAGCATATTTATTTATATAGCTCAGTTGGTAAAGAATCCACCTGCAATGCAGGAGTTCAGTTCAGTTCAGTCGCTCAGTTGTGTCCGACTCTTTGCGACCCCATGAATCACAGCACACCAGGCCTCCCTGTCCATCACCATCTCCTGGAGTTCACTCAAACTCACGTCCATCGAGTCGGTGATGCCATCCAGCCATCTCATCCTCTGTCGTCCCCTTTTCCTTCTGCCCCCAATCCCTCCCAGCATCAGAGTCTTTTCCAATGCAGGAGACCCTGGTTCAATTCCTGGGTCGGGAAGATCTGCTGGAGAAGGGATAGGCTACACACTCCAGTATTCTTGGGCTTCCCTTGTAGCTCAGCTGGTAAAGAATCTGCCTGCAATGCAGGAGACCTGGGTTCGACTCATGGGTAGGGAAGATCCCCTGGAGAAGGTAAAGGCTACCCACTCCAGTATTCTGGCCTGGAGGATTCCATGGACTGTATAGTCCATGGGGTCTCAAAGAGTTGGACACGACTGAGCGACTAAGCACAGACACATTTATATAAAAGCTAACATTGGCTTTTATTGATACTAGTCAAGTCCAGTCAAATCATGGCTGACGCGAATACTACTCCATTATCTGTCAACAATCTGATTTAAAACTTACCATGGTAACAACAGAATTTTATAGGTCAACAGTGATAGCTTTGTAGTGTTAAGGGACTGTTTATCCGAGCTCTTTAATGTTGCAGTTCATTCTTTCTGTTGCAGAATTATCTTTAATTGATTGACAGGGCCAGGGCCATCAGTAGCCCACAGAGGACCTTTATGAAATTAGAAAAAGCCGCCCTTCCCACCCCTGAGGGCTGCACCCTTGCCAGTGCACACGGCTGGGGTTCAGGCCTCCCTTGCCCCTTCAGCAGGACACCCCCACGCACTGAGAAACCTGCAGAGCCATTTGCTTCATCCCTTGTTTACTGAGTACCTTCTCTTGTCTCGTACCACGTTGGGTAATGACACATATAACCCGTCTGAATTATCAATTATCCTGACAATCCTGAAAGGCAAAGATCACGTAAGGAAACTGAGGTCCGGAGACTTTGAATTGCATGGTTAAGTAAATGATGGGTGAGGATCACACTTAACAGCAGAACAGTCTGGAACCCCCAGCTCCAGCTGAAGAGGAAGGAGGATGAATAGATCCAAAACGTGTCCTTCATCAGCAGCTGGGGATAAAAACCTTCCTAAGGATAAGAAAGGGAATGCGGTGGTCACCATTGTCTTTTTTGTGGTGTTCTCTGAGAGTTGGTTTGAAACAAGCATTTGTTTTCCAACCCTTTCACTTATCTACTCTGATCTTCCGTCCTTTCTGAATAGGCTCAGAGAAAGGTAGTAGGATTAGGATGAATGTAACGGCCTTCCCTTTCTTTGTGTCCGCCAGGACCTCTTCCTTGCTGTGGCTGTCACGTGAAGTGTAACGCTCACGATGGCTAACTTGACTGATGCTCAGGGGGCACCAGTCACTGTGATGGTGGTTTTCCAGGTGTTAACTCATGTAATCCTCACAACAGTTCAGCTGCCCCTCTTCCCACTCTACAGGTGATGAAACTGAGGCACAAAGAGGCTGAGCAGAGCTAGTAGGTGGAAGAACCAGGATTCAGACCCAGTGCATTAGAGGTGCCATTTTCAGAGTCATAAGATATCTGCTCCCTTTAGAGCAGCTTATTCTCTTCTACCACGTAGGAAAAAGAATTATTGAGTGATTCAGTTCGGTTCAGTTCAGTCGCTCAGTCATGTCCGACTCTTTGCAACCCAATGAACTGCAGCATGCCAGGCCTCCCTGTCTATCACCCAACTCCCGGAGTCTACCCAAACCCATGTCCATCAAGTCAGTGATGCCACCCAACCATCTCATCCTCTGTTGTCCCCTTCTCTTCCTGCCCTCAATCTTTCCCAGCATCAGGGTCTTTTCAAATGAGTCAGCTCTTCGCATTAGGTGGCCAAAGTATTGGAGTTTCAGCTTCAACATCAGTCCTTCCAATGAACACCCAGGACTGATCTCCTTTAGGATGGACTGGTTGGATCTCCTTGCAGTCCAAGGGACTCTCAAGAGTCTCCTACAACACCACAGTTCAAAAGCATCAATTCTTCGGCGCTCAGCTTTCTTTATAGTCCAACTCTCACATCCATACATGACCACTAGAGGTCATTACCTCCAAAATACATTTATTTCAAAATTCAGGGTGCAGTTAATCAACATGAATTACCAAATGAGTGTGTCACTACACTTCCAGCATTTTCTCTAATTTTCGGTGATCATTTTGAAAATGTTTTAGCTTTGGGGGGCTACCCTCCAAAATATTCAAGACAGTGACTTCTTTTGTAATATTTCTCAGCTTGGTTGACTATTTTCAGGTTGCAATATAAGAATATTATATGTCAAGGACATTTTCCTACTTTAGGTCTGACAGTAAGATTAGGAAAAGTATATAAGAATGAAAATTCATGCTGTGACCATGGGCATAAAAATTCTAATTATGGAAGAAATTGATAGATTCCTTGGACACCATTTGTGGATAAATACATTTTCACAAAGCATTTGTTTTTTTGAGAAAAAAATACCTTGACTTATCCTGATAGCCCAAGTTCATGTCCATTGAATCAGTGATGCGCTCCAACCATCCCATCCTCTGCTTCCCTCTTCTCCTTTTGCCTTCAATCTTGCCCTGCATCAGGGTCTTTTCCAGTGGGTTGGCTGTTCAGTGCTGTTCAATGGACATGAATTTGGGTAAACTCTGGGAGATAGTGAGGGACAGGGAAGCCTGGTGTGCTGAAGTCCATGGTGTCACAAAGAATCACATGACTTAGTGATTCAACAACAATCCTGATGGCACAATATATGTTTCAAAACATGAAGCTGAGTGGCTATGATTTGGGTGTGTCAACACATTTTTTTCCCCACGGCTTTCTGCTCTAGAAAAATGATGACATTAGAGTGCACCCACAGCTGGTACTTCTGGCTGAAAGTCGTTTGTCTCATTTAACTGACAGTGCTGATCACTGTAATAACTGTTTTCCCAGAAAATATAATTTGGAAGACATTTGTGATTAGTATAATAGTACATTTCCTTGTCAGTTCCCTAAGGCAACCATCACTGAAACATCCTTTGTGTGGCATCTAAATGAATTGTCTTGTCATAACGAATGTCTTTATAGACCTGAGAAATCACTTTTGTTAAGTTGCCTTCTGTGCTGTTAATTTGAAGACTCCATGCATGATGAGGCCAGAGAAGGGGGAGTGAAGGATAGCCCTCCTCCCAGCTTCGTCCCACGGACCCCCAGGCCCACAGCCTGTGCCCCGTGTCTCACAAAATCCTCCCTAGACTGTGCTTTTCCAGCTTCATGTCTAATCCCTCTCCATGGGGGGATCCACACACATTCTCAGAGATAGGCTGGGAGACTGTTTGATGTGAGTAAATGTATTAAAAAGAGAAACAATTGGCAGTGAATTGAACTCATGAGAATACATAAACTAAGGAAGTAAAGAACCATGACAGTTACTAACTCAGGGAAAAACAAAAAATCGAATAGCTGACTACCTGGCTCAGTTCTTCATTGCAGACATATTTATTATATGTACATATAACTGAATATCGATAAAATCTAAATTACAACATGATTGCTATTTTAAATCAATACTAATGTGCAATTTCTGAATTGAAATGTAATTTGAGAGGGTGAATGTTGATGGAGGCAAGGGGAAAAAATGTTTTTCATAGTGGGAATTAATTGAAATAGCCAAACTAAAAAACAAAGAAGTAGCAATTCTCTTAGAAATATAGGGGGGGAAATCCCTCCAAAAACAGCTAAAAGAATGAAAATATTTAACCCTAGAGAAGAGGAAATCGGAGAGGAGACCTGAGTCTTAGTTTTATATTGTAACTTACATTAGATAAGCAGATAACTCTTTAAACTATGTACCTGTATAACTTAGGTCAGGTTTAACCTAGGAGAGAAAAGAAGAAAAAATATTTTTTGGGGAAAAAAGGCTAGAAGAGGAAATATGTCATCTAGAGGCCCATTTTAACATGCTGGTTTATTTTCTTCAAATATCTCCCTTTCTATTTTTCTTCTGTTTCTCCCTTCCAGTGATCAACACTGTTGTAATTGTACTATGCATAAAATTGATAGCTAACTTATTGAACATTTAATTGCAAAACAAACCTTGTGGTAGAACACATTTGCTATGCATTATTTTATCTGATAATCCAACTGGAAGTGCTGATTTTTAGCTTATATAATCATTATCTTATTTTAGCATATGGTCAGCATAATCACCCTTTTTCATGGCATAATAATATTCCACCCAATGGATTATTGATCTTTCTCCTAAATTATTAGACTTTTAAATTGTTTCCCCAGTTTTGCTATTCAAAAGAATACTGGGCTGATACATTTTCCCCAAAGCATTTTACTGATATTTTTGTTTTTAGGATGAATTTCCAGAAGTAGGATCACTGGGTCAAAGGGTGTAAGCATGTTGCCATGCTGCTTTCTTAAACTGTTGAGAGAACATTTCTGCCTTCATTGTTTAATGTCATATGATGCCTCATGCAACTATGACACAGATGGGAGAAACAGATTCACTGCCATTTTACAGACGTGACTACTAGGAACCAAGTTCCCAAGGAACTTGGGAACAATTGGAGAAAGAGCCAGAAATGCAGGAAAAAAAATGCATTCTACCCAGCTCTCTCTTGAGCTCTCTCCCAACTGGGACCCCCCAAATGAATGAAACTCAGACTGATCTGTGCCTGCTACTTTCTCTCCCAGACATCTCGGTCTTTACATAGTAGGGCTTCTCTGGCATGGGGCATTTTCCATTCACTGAGGGCCATTCTGCTTTCAGTTCAGTCCAGTTCAGTCGCTCAGTCATGTCTGACTCTTTGCAACCCCATGGACTGTGGCATACCGGGCTTCCCTGTCCATCACCAACTCCTGGAGCCTACTCAAACTCATGTCCATTGTGTTGGTAACACCATCCAACCATCTCATCCTCTGTCGTCCCCTTCTCCTCCCACCTTCAATCTTTCCTAGCATCAGGGTATTTTCCAATGAATAGGTTCTTTACATCAGGTGGCCAAAGTATTGGAATTTCAGCTTCAACATCAGTCCTTCCAGTGAATATTCAGGTCTGATTTCCTTTAGGATTGACTGGTTGGATCTCCTTGCAGTCCAAGGGACTCTCAAGAATCTTCTCCAACACCATGGTTCAAAAGCATCGATTCTTCAGTGCTCAGTTTTCTTTACAGTCCAACTCTCACATCCATACATGACTGCTATAAAAACCATAGCTTTGACTAGACAGACCTTTGTTAGCAAAGTAATGTCTCTGCTTTTTAATATTATGTCTTGGATGGTCCTTCTGCTTTAACGGGAAGGTAAGACCTCTCTACCAGCCCAAGGGCCAATACTTATGCTGTGAAATCTACTCAGCCTAAGGAAGAGAAAGGGCAGGACAGAGGAAAGAGCATGAGGAAACAAAATATACTAAATTAGAATATGGGACAGGAGCCATGAGCAGGTACACAAGGAACAAACAAGGAAAAAGAAAGTGATTTTGAAGGATTTCATGTTTAAGATGAGGTATTTGAGCTGAAAACACTAGAGAAACTTGACTTGTGGTGTGTTAAGGGCATGGTATGGCCTCTCTGTATTCGATTCTACCCGAGACTTTCTTGAACTGTTAAACCTGCTTCTTGATAGCAATACACTTTCTCAGGATGCTGCTGCTGCTACTAAGTCGCTTCAGTCGTGTCCGACTCTGTGAGACCCCATAGACAGCAGCCCACCAGGCTCCCCCGTCCCTGGGATTCTCCAGGCAAGAACACTGGAGTGGGTTGCCATTTCCTTCTCCAGTGCATGAAAATGAAAGTGAAGTCACTTAGTCATGTCTGACTCTTAGCGACTCTGACTCTTAGCGACCCCATGGACTGCAGCCTACCAGGCTCCTCCATCCATGGGATTTTCCAGGCAAGAGTACTGGAGTGGGGTGCCATTGCCTTCTCCGTTCTCAGGATAGAAACTTAATAATTATTTGTATTTTTCTTTTCAAATGAATAATAAAAAGTAACTTCAAATATCTATTTTTCAGCCACAGAAGAAAGTGAGTCCTGCTTTGTCCAGCCAAAACCACGTGCACTGGGAAGAGAATCTACTTTGTGTGGCAAAGTACAAAAGGAAAGCCTTCCTCCATTAGACAAGCTCAAGATCTCAGCCGTGTCCACAGCTAATGGTGTTCAGTCCCTCCCTGAACAGCCCCTGGCAAAGGAGGCTGCAGACCCACCAGGAGCCACAGAGGAAACTCAGCCTCTGCAGGGACCGAAGGGGTCTGAGCCACCTCAGCCAGGTGGCAAAGATGGTGCTCCAGGAGCAGAAGGAAAGGAAGAGGATGTGGAAGCAGTGACAGAGGCTCCGCCTTTGAAAGGAAGTGCTGAGACTGAACCTGTAGGAGCGGAAGCCGAGAATCAGCCTTTGATAACAGCGGTAGAGAGGGACTCTACTGGAGCAGTGGAAGGTACTGAGGATCCACAAGCTGCCGGAGAGATGACGCCTCTAGGAACAGCTGAGAGAGTTCCTCTGGAAGCAGCCAGAGAGCCAGGATCTCAAGAAGCTGGGGGAAAGGGTGAACAGTCCCAACTCCCAGAGGCAGTTCCCAAGGAGACAGAATCTCCGGAGATACTGGAAGGTAGTCAGCCTGTGGAAACAGCGGAGCCGCAGCAACTTCAAGAAACAGTTGGAGAAGAGGAGCAGTCCCAACCTCTAGAAACAGTTCCCAAAGAGAATGCATCTCTGGAAGTGTCGGACGGAAGTCAGTCTGTGGGAGCCGAGGGAAAAAAGCAACTTCAGGAGACGATGGGGGAAAATGAGCAGTCTCAGCTTCGAGAGACGATTCCCAGAGAGCATGGCGGACCGGAGATGTCGGACGCAAGTCAGTCTGTGGAGACAGCTGTAAAGGCTGATTCACTCCATAAAGCTCCCGAAGGTCCTGGGAACATGGAGAAGATCCAACCTGAAAGAACAGTTGAAAGCATGGAACATCCGGCAGGAATTCTAGAGACAGGGGCAAAGGTGGAAATGGCCAGGAAAATTCACACTAACGAAGAGGACCAACACATTGAAGGTAAAGTCATGCTGTCAGATCAGGTTGTTTAGACGTGCTCCATAAGAGATCATCTCTGGGGGATGGGGGAGGCTGACACACAGCTCCCCCACCCCGGAGTCTCTCAGTGGTTGAAGTTCCCGTGATCCAAACTAAAAAGTCTTCCAGACTTGAACAACAGGCAACTTGGCTTTCCAGCAAAAGTGTTCTAAAGCATGGTCTTTAGAAAAGTATCTAGATTTTTAACCTAGTTTCATTGTTAAATGAAATGGGATATTGAAGGAATGTTAAAATTTCAGAATTTTTCCAAGTTCACTCTTCATCAGGCCCCATGTATGGTATGAGGATCCAGCGTAAAAATGGTCAGTGGAGGAACTGACTTTTTTTAATATATAATTTTATTTATTTTTGGTTGCACTGGGTCTTTGTTGTGTGTGGGCTTTCTCTAGTTGCAGCCAAGTGGAGGCTACTCTCTATACTTGCAGTGTGCAGGCTTCTCTCACTGTAGTGGCTTTCCTTGACTCTAGGTGAGTTGGCTTCAGTGCTATGGCCCATGGGCTCAGTTGCTCCATGGCATGTGATACCTTCCCAGATCGGGGATCAAACCAGTGTTTCCTGTATTGCAAGGGGGACTCCTAACCACTGAACCACCAGGGAAGCCCAGGAACTGACTTTTTAATGAAAGAACACACGAATAATGCCTCTTAGAGTGTCATTTTATCTTTGCAATCTTATCCTTAGAAATTACTGTCAATCTCCCCTTGTCCTTCTTCTCTTTTTATCTTTATGAGAAGACTAGAGAGATGTACTATGTCTTAGCAAATGGTATTTTTGAAACATGTACATTACCTGTATAAAGAAAATGGAATCTATACTGTTCTTTATTGGAGTTACAATTAAAAAATTCTCCTGAGGCAGGATTTACATTTTGCTAAATTTTAACTTCACCTTACAGTAGAATGAAGTGAACCATTCATCAGTCTATTTCTTAATTATTTCACTCGTTAATGCAGCAGTTTTTGAGTGTCTAATCATTTGCTTGGTGCCCAGTGCGGGAGGAAGGGATAGTCCCTGTTCTCAAGGGGCTCACAGTCTAGTGGGGAGAAGGCAGAATTTAGACAAAATACCACAATCTATTGAGGTAAGTGCTTTAATGAAGGTGTATAAAAGTGCTCTAAAATCAGAATGTAGAAGCAAGTAAAAGCGTATATTTGTTATACAGGCTTGGCACACTCAAGTATTTGGGGCCTAGGGTGATGGCAGTGGGTGAATTGAGGGGCACATGTAATGTTGTGGGGAGCCCCAGGGACCTTGGTGAACAGGACACAATCCTATCAAAACAGGCAGCTGCTTCTTGGCTCCATTCAAAACATAGGGGCCAGCGCTGCCCGAACTGACTTCTTAGGGAAACATTTGTATGTGCAATACCTGGACTTTTAAATGTTTCAGCTCTTTAAAAGTTTGATGATTGTTTTCTTTAAACACCAGAATGACCAAACAAGACAAGTTTCTGGACACCCCTAAACATATTTTGAACTTTCTATTTGTAATATGTTCTGCCATCCCTTCCTGGGTAATTCCGCATCCTGATTTTATATGAGAGTGCCAAGGCTCAGAAACGGTAAGTGACATCGGCCCTCTGAGGATCTCAGAGACCCAGGGCGATTGCCTTTCTTGACATCCCTAGAGAAACCTACTGTTTAGACTTAAAGAGCAAGAGCTGCCCCTGTTGGAAACCAGGTGTGAGGCACTTGGTTGTTAATGCTAAATAAGTATCTCTTAATATCCCCTTTGGTTAATTTTCCAGGTGAGACAGGAGAAACGGTTGAAACAGAGATGGAGAGTGAGAAAGTCAGTGAAGGGGCTGAAACAAAAGAAGAAGAAACAGGAGAAGCCATGGATCTTTCAGCAGCCACGCAGATAGGTATGGATGGAAGGGTGAAGGGACACAGCATGTTATAACAGAGAAGACAGAAAACTGCCGTGAAGTTGTGGTTACAGATTGTATCTTTCAACATCGACATGTTTTATACCAGGAAAATGTGGTTATCATGTTCTTGATTACATTGTTCCATAGAACTACTAAGCTATAAATGGTTTTCTTAGCTACTTAAAATTCAGAACTACAGTAGCCAGAGCTGGTATTGACTAGAGTATATGTTCATTTAAGAATGTGAGGGCATTTTCTTCATTGTGGCAATGGGTCCATTCAGTGTAGAACAGTGAGACCCTAAAAGAAAACATACATCTTTAAGTGTAGGTGGCTGGAGAAAGGAGTTAAGTAAATTTTAGGCAGCTCATGATAATGAAATCATACAGAATTAGGATGGAATAAGAATGATCAACAACAATGGGGCAACTTATATCTAGTATTTCTTTCCTATCACAGAATTTAAAGCCAGTAGGAACCTGGGAAAGTGTGTCATTTAATTATTTCCTTACCTTAAGCTTATCTACTACCCAGGATCCTTAATAATGATCATGGTGTATGAAAAATGGTAACAAAATGCTTGTAAAAGGAATACAGACTCTGGTGCTGTTATAAAATTAGGCATTTTTCACAATGAAAGGCTACACATTTTTAATGTGCCATTTTGAATCATCTGGTGATTTTATATGTATGTGAGGTGTTTCAATTGGTGTTATTCCTTTAACTGACATTAAAGTTATTTTAAATTGACTTTTAAATGCATTTCAGAGGCAACAAACAGCAAGAATTAAAAACTAGATTTGTTGCCTATGTGGAGTCTATTCCTTGGGCTCTATTTTTTTTTTAAGATTACTTTGATTTAATATTAGGCTTTAGAGGTGGGAAAGAACTAAAAAATAAAGATTTAAAAACCATTTATAATATTTCATTAATGTTAAAATGATATAGAAAGTCACCTTTCAAGAATTCCTCCAAAGTTGCCAAGGGATTTTGATAAATTATCTGTGATTATATGTGAATAAAAATAATGATAGCAATCTTTTTCACCAATGAGTGCCTTGTGCTTATGAATATCAGGATAGAATTATATTCTGGACACATTTGGTACCTTTATCTTATTTGTAAATATATAGTTTAAAGATAACTTCTTAGATGAATTAACTAGACTCTTTTACTTTAGCTTCTGTATTAAACTATGAAGATGATGTAATTAATTTTAAGAACATAGAATAGAGGGAAGAATTATCTTTACTCTGATTTTAATGTTTTTATGTTTCTGACTTTAAAGAGTTAAATTGAGGTAGGTAACAAGAGGAGTTACTTGAGTAGATGACCTCATCCTGTCTGCAAAATAAAGAAGCTGGATTGTGATTTTATTAAGAAGGACTTTTGTATGTGCCTTTGAATTCATGCATTTTACTCTTTTAATGGAAAAGATGGATGCTTTCATGAAAATGATAGGTACTTGATAAGTATTTGTCAAATCAGTAAGTGAATAACAAGTACCAAGGATTCCCATTTATACTTCCTTCATTAAAAAAATATTTAAAATATGGATTTGTGCGATTCTAATGTTTTCATTCCAAAGCTGGTCAAGCTTAGTAACACTATATATTTGGTGTAGTTCCAAAACTAGCAATAATTTGGGGTCAGAAAGTTATACAACTCAGAACTGATATAACATCTCTTAAGCTACATTTTGTATCCAAAGGTGTTTTTCCTGACCTAAAGATATCTTTGTATAGGTATCTAGTAAGTAGAAAATGTCAGAGCTTAGTGTAAAATATGAATGATCACCTTAGAAAGTGATTGTACTTTGTATCAAGTACTGAAATAGTAGGATTCAATTACTTAATAGGCATAAAGGTCCGTTCTTCATTGTGTGGATTTTTTTTTAAATCTCTAGCATATGTTAAAGAGATCTATTTAGAACTTATTCTTTGAAGAAGTCTTTCTCAAAAGCATTATTATAGAGTTGTAAATTATAAGTTTTCAAATTATTTATTGATCCCATTTTTTTCCATAATAACTCAGATAATTTATTCTCAGAAAAATTTAGAAATTTGTATAAATTTCTGGTACTTTCTATACTTTTGTTTTTGGCCTTTAATGTGGTTATTAAGATATTTTTAGAAATTGTTCTTATTCTTTTAGATAATATTAATACATTTTAAATTCAAAACCTAGAAAGAAAATTGAAATGTTCCATAATATTTGAATATTCCAAAATTAAAATATTCCATCTAAATAATCTAATTAATTTTTTAAAACAAAATTAAAGTAATAATTGCCTGTAGCAAAAAAACTCAAATACAGAAAGGTATGAAAAGTTGCTTCCCCTTTGTCCTTTAGTCCTTCTATGAAAAGATAATAAAGATTCTTGCTTCTAATTCTTCCATAAGAAGGTAATGTATATGCCAGGCTATATGGATATGCTAAAACAGAAGTGCATGTGTACACACCCACATTTTATAATGTAAATGATAATTTATTTAGCCCTTATATTGTGAAAAAGTGCATGTAAGACCACAAAACCATCCCTTCCTATGCTAAAGTTTTTTTTCTTTTGCCTAAAACTGATATAGCAAAGTACACTCTGATTCTTAGTTCCCAGACTTTGAGAGAAGTTTATTAATTTTGCTTCCAGATTCAAAATGCAGAAGCTGGATTAAGACTTGAGCTATTTAAAATGAATTAATAGAAAAACTACCACCAGGGCTGGATTTTCTTGCTTTTTTTGTTTTTTAAGTTTTTGTTGAATTTGTTACAACATTGCTTCTGTTTCATGTTTTGGTTTTTTGGCTGAAAGGCACGTAGGGTCTTACTTCCCTGACCAGGGATTGAACCTTCACTCCCTGCATTGAAAGATGAAGCTTAACCACTGGCCTGTTGGGAAGTCCCCAGGACTGAATTTTCTAATTCCAGGATGCTGTATAGGCATTTTGTAGCTCAGTTTGTGTTCTGTTTAGATGATTGCAGAATTTTCTGTATGTAACTGGGAAGGAAATGGTGAACAAATGATTTGCCAGTTGGCATTCCCATTTGGACTGCAAAGAGATCAAACCAGTCAGTCCTAAAGGAAATCAACCCTGAATATTCACTGGAAGGACTGATGCTGAAGCTGAAGCTCCAATACTTTGGCCACCTGATGCAAAGAACTGACTCATTGGAAAAGACCCTGATGCTGGGAAAGATTGAGGGGACGACAGAGGATGAGATGGTTGGATGGCATCACTGACTGGATGGACATGAGTTTGAGCAAGCTCCAGGAGTTGGTATTAGACCAGGAAGCCTGGTGTGCTGCAGTCCATGGGGTTGGAAAGAGTTGGACACGACTGAGCAACTGAACTGAACTGATCCCCATTAGGGAGAGAACGTTGGCCTTTACCGACAGGGGGTGCCAGTTGCCAATCTAGGAATTCCCCAATCCAGACTCCAGACTCTTGGTCAGAGGTGCTCTGTATCATCTCCTGGGGGACCCATAGGATAGGAGTGTGTGACCAACCTGTGTGACCTCACTGCTTTTTCCATTCAAACTTTGGAGTAAGAGCCTTAGCATAGCTAATAGCCTTGAGCAATCAAAACACCCACATCATTTATTTTTTAATTTTTTGGCCACACAGAATGGCTTGTGGTATCTTAGATCTCTGACTAGGGATCAAACCTGGGCCCTTGGCAGTGAAAGCATGGAGTCCTAACCACTGGACTTCCAGGGAATTCCTGCATATCATTCTTTTTGTTTTTCTTTTTTTCTTCACACATCATTCTTAACAGATGCTTTATTCCACACTTGGCCTTGAGTTAAGAATGGCTTTTAAAGGAAAAAAATTTTTTTTTCCACATTGAAGTAATCAAAGAGTGTTGGATGGTCATGGTCAAATAATCTGTGTTCTTTTGGCAAATACAATAGATTGTCAGAGCATCTGACATTACAAGCATCTCATTATAAAGTTAATTTGGCGACCCAGTTCTGAATCGTTTCACAAATGTCAACATTGTGAACATCATAAAGCTGTTTCATGTAGCCCATGTGCCTGCCTCTGTTGGGTAAAAGGAGAGTGATCCTTTAATAGCAAGGCAGGGCTGTGTCTGAAAAGTTGAAAGCCTTTGCTCACGAAGTGTCATTTCATCTAAAACTTTGTCAGCTCCTCTTGTCCCCAGAGCTTATAAAGTTAAGGAGTGAGACTGGCTGTAATCTCAAGATTTTAATTGCAGGAACAGAATCAGTATAATCTCAGAGAGCCGTTGACAGATACGGAATTTCTCTTTTCAGTTCTTGTTACTTCCAGCAAAAGTTAAGGAATTCCTTGGCAGTAGTAACCCACATGAAGTCAAATTGGAGACCTTCAGCTTTACTTCAGAAACACCACCCAGCAAATGTATTGGGCAATAGCTGAGATATTGCAAGCTAACCACCATATCATTATTTCTGCACCTACTGAAAGAAGTCTGCAAACATCAAAGCCAGGCTTTAATAACTGTTGAAGGTCGACGTGGGGCCAGTGTGTATTATGTTCGTCTAAATTACCCTTTCAGTTTAATAGTGTGCAACTGATGTGAATAAACACACAACTCTGTCCATTACTAGGACAGAGATCTGCCTGCCTCACCGGTTTCCAGAAAAAGAGTTCTGAGAAACCAGTTAGGAACCATAATTTTGGTTTGAAATTTGTCTCATTTTTTTCTTTTTCCCCGGGGAGGGGGGTGAAGTAAAAAAGAATAGTTTTATTACTTTGCCAGGCATAGGAGGAAACAGATGGGCTCCTGCCTCCATGTCCCCCACCTGGGAGGATTTGATGAGAGGTTTTATAACAGTGTTCAAAGCCAGGGTCTGTGACAAGATTCCAGTGTGTGCAGGGTTTGCACTCCCTTAATCTCGTCTTAGATGGTTGGCCTCCTAATCTTTTAAATTTTTTTTACTTGTAAAATATAGATTGTTGTTTAGTTGCTAAGTTGTGTCCGACTCTTTTGCGACCCCATGGTCTGGAGCCCGCCAGGCTCCTCTGTCCATGGGATTTTTCAGGCAAGGATGCTAGAGTGGGGGGATTTCCCTGGTGGTCCAGTGGTTGGGAAGCTGCCTGCCAATGCAGGGGACACTGGTTCTACCCCTGGTCCGGGAAGATTCCAGTGCAGCAGAGCCACTAAGCCTGTGTACACCACAACTACTGAGCCTGCCCTGTAAAGCCTGTGTTTTGCAACAAGGGAAACCACCGCAGTGAGAAGCCCAAGCACTGAAGCTAGAGAGTAGCCCCCACTTGTTGCAATTAGAGAAAGTTCAAGAAAGTTCAGCAGTGAGACCCACTGCAGCCAAAAATAAATAAAACTTAATAAACAAAAAAAAGAAAGAATACTGGAATGCGTTGCCACTTCCTTCTCCAGGGGATCTTCCCCACCTGGGGGTCAAACCCACACCTGCATTGCAGGCAGTTTCTTTACCACTGAGCCACCAGGGAAACCCAAAATGTAGTTCTCAAATTTTTCTTAACAAAATAGAAGTAACTAGCAAGATATAATAATTCATACTATCATATAAATTTAAGAAAAAAATAATGCATATTATATTGAATCAATATACGTGATCCTGATTCCAAATACTTAAAAAAAATTCTTCAGTGACAAAAGAGGCTGTCCACTGCAGCTGTCCAGTTGTCCAGGGGCTTTGAGCTGGGAGGGTATTTCAGCCCAGCACCTCACCAGGAAGTCATAAGGTTCAAAGGTGAACTCATGGCAGTTCAGTGTGGGGACTAACTAAAAGTTTATTTTCAACCATAGTTATTTAGTGGATCACTATGGATTTGCTTCAAGTTTTCTGGATATCAGAGCTTTGTTAAAGAGTTTTTTTTTTGGAGGGGGTAAAAACACTGCTTTTATCTAAGTACTTGGATGTGACACAGTGATTGCTTACTAATAATCGCAAGAAAGAATTCCTTTATCATTAAAATTTTCTTCTTAGTAAAAAATGGATACATGTTCATATTAGAAACTTCAGGAAATATAAACTCTAAAAAGAGAAAATCTGAACATTACACATAATTCAGTCAAAAATCATGTTGATGTATCTGAGGGATTACTTTTTTGTGTTGCAGTAGCAAGATAGCCAAAGCACAACTATTAACAGAACTTTATGTCTATTGAACCGTGGAGCACAGCACTTCTGAATTGGAATTAATTGGAGATAGTAGGTTACAAAGAATGTTCCAATAATACTTGCTATATTAGTAAATATTGATTAGTGTTAGAGAGAGAGAGCAATTATGCCCAAGCATATTAGCACTTAGCTAACTACAATTTATGAGAACTAATTGATATCTTAGAAACACTGAAACTAAAGTTTTTATTTGAAGTTATTTTTTAATGCATTCTAATTGTTGACCAAATGTTAGCAAAAAGATTTTTAAGCCCTTTGGAGCAGGGAAAGTGCCTTATAGGACTTAGTACAAATTTCACATTCTGAATACTTGTTGATGCTATTTATTAATAAATGCTCTTTATTCTTACATAATCATGGTAATTTCCTCAGAACTAAGTATAATTTGCAATAGGGAAGATATGGCCAAAATTTTTATGAAATTATTTTGTACTACTGGTTCAATATTTATAATTTTGATTGAATGTTATTAAAAATAAAGTGTTGGAAAGCTTCTCTATGTGAATTTTTGTTATAGAAACATACTATATAGAAACATACTACTTTTGGTGTCCTTGAGAAAGAAAAACATTCTTAAAATCACACACTCCATCAAAGGTAAGGAGTATGACAACACAGGGAAATATGGGTGACTTTTTAGACGTCTTGTGATCATTTAATAACACACTTCAAAGAGATTGCTGTGTTTGTATGTTTGAAAGGCTAATATGCAATGTATTCCTTTTCACATTGAACACAATCATAATTTTCCTTAAAGTATGGGAAGAACACTCAAAAATCCCAGCTACTAACAAATCAATCAACTTGGATACCATTTTATTTCCAGTTTTCTCATTGCAGAGTTAGCATCTGAAGTCATGATTTATCTATAAGAATGCCCCTTGGACCCTTATTGGTCAGTTTTATTTGATTTCCTGCCTACAGTGATTGGTTTAGGAATGGGTCCTTATCCTGGGGTGGACCAATCAGAAGCTTCTCAGACTCTCCTGCCTGCCTTTCTGCTGGGGTTGTTACCTTGGTGGTCTCTACATTGAGTCCGCAGCATCCTCCCCTTGAGACAGATGGAGCTGGGAGGTTTTTGGAACACACATGCCTAAAGTCAGCTGTACTCTGGATTTCTGTTACATGATCCTATGAATTCCTCTTTTTTCCCTTTTTATAGTAGTTGGGTTTCTATCACATACAAATAAAGTCTTAATATTAAAAGCAGAAGGAAGTGTCTTATATGTAACTTGGAGGAAATATTAAATACAAGAGCAGAAATTAATGCTTAAAAGAATAAACAAAAAATGATTCTTTAAATAGATTAATAAAATGGATAAACTTCCAGACAAGGCTGATTAAAAAAACAGCACAAATAAACTATATTAGATGAAAAGAAGGCATTGAATACAGATGCAAGAGATTAAAAGGTGAAATTTAGATGAAGTGTGCAAATTCTATAACAAGGTAAATGACCAAAATCTGAATGTTCCCATTACCATTAAAGAAATTGAATCAGTAGTTTAAAATTTTTTCCCAAAGAAAATATCAAGCTCCAACAGTTTTATAGGTAAACTCCATCACAAGTTCAAGGATATTTACAACAATGAACTCTTATGTAAAAGAAGAAAGCCATTTTCACAGATGAACGTAACTGTAAAGATCCTAAACAAAATACCTCATCTTGAATTTGAGTGTATGAAATATGTTATAAATATGTATGTTGACCAAGGTGAATTTATCTAGGAATGAGAGTTGGTTCTGTACTATAAAAAACTCATTACTATGGGTGTATTTTACCATTATTAGCAAACTAAGTGAGAAAAATCGTATGATGATCTCATTGTAGTTGTTGCTAAGTTGTGTCTGACTCTTGGGACCTCACGGATTGTAGCCCACCAAGCTCTTCTGTTCTAGGCAAGAATACTGGTGGGGGTTGTTCAGTTGCTCAGTCATGTCCGACTCTTTGCGACCCCATGACTGCAGCATGCCAAGCTTCTCTGACCTTCGCTATTTCCCAGAGTTTGTGCAAACTCATGTCCATTGAGCCACTGATGTCATCTAACAATCTCATCCTCTGTCGTCCCCTTCTCCTGTCTTCAATCTTTCCTAGCATCAGGGTCTTTTCCAGAGTTGGCTCTTTGCATGAGGTGGCCAAAGTACTGCAGTTTTAGCTTCATTATCAGTCTTTTCAATGACTATTCGTGGTTGATTTCTTTTAGGATTGATTGGTTTTATCTCTAGTCTTCTCCAGCACCAGTTTGAAAGCATCAGTTCTTCAGGCTTAGCATTCTTTATGGTCCAACTCTCACATCTGTACATGACTACTGGAAAAACCATAGCTTTGACTCTACAAACCTTTGTCAACAAAGTGATGTCTCTGCTTTTTAATATCCTGTCTAGATTTGTCATGGCGTTCCTTCCAAGGAGCAAGTGTCTTTTAATTTCCTGGCTGCAGTCATTGTCCACAGTGATTTTGGAGCCCAAGAAAATAATCTGTCATGGTTTCCACTTTTTCCCCTTTTATTTGCCATGAAGTGATGGGACTAGAGGCCATGGTCTTAAGTTTTTTTTTTTTTTTTCTTAATGTTGAATAGTGCTTATGACATTCCTTTGAAAAGGTGCAATTATTATCTTTCAGCAAACTGAGACTTAAAATAGGTTAAATAATTAGCTGAAGGTCATAGAGCTAATAAGTGGTAGATCCGGGCCTTGAAGCCTGTTGGAATTACTCAAAAGTCTGTGGTCTCAAAACTGCTCTTCAGAAGTGCTTCTAACATTATCTTTTGGTGACAAACTTTACAAATTAGCAAGACATTTCTAAGACAACTTGAAACAAATAGGTATATGTAAAATGTTACATGTGTAAGTAAGAATGTTACAGCACCCTGATATGATAATTTTGTGGAGCAATGGTTAAATCACCTAAGGTATATCTACACAAAAGAAGAGTCTGCAACAGCTTTAAAAATGAGGTGGATCAGTATGTGTCTATATGGAAAACCTTCAAGACAAGAAAGCAATCTGCAGAATAATATATACAGTAAAGCTCCATTTATATAAATAAGTCAAAACCAACCTAGATGATCAAGTATGTAATGGATATAAAACTATCTGCTGGTTACACTCAGAATCCTCAGCAGTGGTGGTCTTTGGGGAGGTTAAGTGCAATCGACAGTGAGTGAAGGGAACTTTTAACTTCTCAAATCTATAAAATTCTGTGTTGGAATTTATTCTACAACAGGAGGTATTCATGTAGTAGTTTCTATGTGAAAAGACTTCAAAGAATAAACAAAATGGTTACACAGAGCCTTTACAACAGTGTAAAAATGTAAAGTCAGGAGTAAACTGAGAAAAAAAATAGTGGGAGTTTAAACCTCATGGTTTCTTCACTTTTATTTAGGTAATGTAATTTAATGCATACATTAAACTGTTAAAAAAATCAGTAAATGGAATCACACCAAGGAAAATCTGCATGCTATTTCCACTAGAAAAATATTATCTATATAAAATTTGGTCCAGTTTCTTCTCCTTTATCTCTGCCATTCAAATTTAAATACTTTAATTTTATTCTAGCAAAAATCACATATCTGACATAATAAAATACTTCACATCATTAAATTAATAGGGTTTAGTTGAATTAGGTGTGTTCATCTTTCCTATGTTATTTCTCTACTTTTATTCTTCTGAGTTAACTCAGTAAGGCATGTCTGTTTTCCCACATCCAGCAATACAAGTGTTACAGAAGTATAATTTGTAACATTAGTAACTAGATTCATCATTAATCTTCAATTCATGTTGTTTCCCTTATTATATGGTATTTCCATATTTCTAGATATTTCAATCTTACACTTTCCAACAAAGATTAAGCCATTAGTTTAAAAATACTATTAAATTTCCAGACTAAATAACACTTGGCCCACTTAGAGTGATGCTGTCGTGAGAGGTCCTTGCACAGCTATTGCTTCGATCTCAACACGGCCTCCCTGTTGGGAAAATAACACAGATTAAGAGAGCATCATAATGTCTACTGAAAACATATGCATTTTTAACATTAAACTTTTCAAAGAAGGAAAGGAAGGGGCACATTCACCAAGAATCACTAAGAAAAGGCTAGGCTACCGTGCCCAGCATGTTCATTTATGTTAGCTTGTGTGATTCCCCTAGCAGCTCTGTTATCAGGGTTCTCTCAGTGCAGAGGATGATACACTGAAGCTTAGAAAGGTTGTTTAACCCATCCCAGAACACAAAGCCAAATGGCAGAGGTTCAAACCCATGTCTTATGTCAAGTTCAGAGCTCCTTCTATCTCATTCTGCATCTTAATAAATTTGATAATACTGATCATTCCAAGTAACAGTCAAAGCAACAAAAATACCATTCACAGAAGCTAAATTTCTTTGGTGCAAAATTTCCAGAAGTCCATGAGAATTGCTTCTTTATAGGTAGAAATATAGTGCTGCTAAGGGGCATAGGAAGTGCTTCTAGTTCAATTAGAAAACCAAAGTAAGAACGGTAAGAAATCTACGAGCCATTGTTTTTCAGATGATTTTTCCTAATGGAAAGCTTAGTATTGTCTTTGGCCACACCATACAGCTTGTTGGATCTTAGTTCCCCAACCAAGGATCAAACCCGAGCCCTCGGCAGTGAAAGCGCGGAGTCCCAACCACTGGACCGCCAGGGCATTTCCTAGATATTTTATTATACAATAGAAAATTAAAATTTTAACTGTAGAACTCACAGACCTGGCTCAATTTATAGTTGTTAAGTAACAGTAAAACAATACAGTGGCTGTTTTACTTCTCATAGTTTAAGTAAAATGATTCTGTTGTATTCACATTCATGTGTGGCCTTGATTTTTTCTTTTTTTAAAGATTTATTTATTATTTTTAGCTGTGCTGGGTCTTCACTGCTGCAAGGGCTTTTCGCTAGTAGTGACGAGTATGGGCTGCTCTCTAGTTGCGGTGCACGGGCTTTTCATGGCGGTGGTTTCTCTTGTCGTGGAGCACAGTATCTAGGCACGTGGGCTCAGTAGTTTTGGCACACGGATATAGCTGCCCCGTGGCATGTAGGATCTTCCCAGACCAGCGACTGAACGCATGTCCTCTGCATTGCCAGTGGACTCTTACCATTAGGTCACCAGGGAAGCTTGTAGCCTTGATTTTTAATTTTCTTAATTTTTAAGACAAATGTGTACTTACTTTGGGCAAAGCAGCAACCTGGTAAGCAGCTCTCGCAGGAAAACTACTCTGGAAATCTAATTTAAAAGAATTTCATTTTAGTTTTTTCAGATACTATATTGTAATTCAACACTGCAGGATCAAGAATCTGGTAAGTAATTCAGATCTATGTCAGTTCTTAGATACAAGCCAACATTGGAAAAAAGAAGCTCATGTTCATATTTGTTTGACAAAATACTTTGCCATGAGTCCCACAATATTTAATATTCTTAAAAATATCTTAGCTTTCTGGGAAAAAAATGAAAATATACACTCTTCAGAATCTGTTCTAACATGCATGCTTACATGCTGTATTAACTCATTTAAAATTCTAACCTTACAAGATGTTTTCCACATTTAGGATATGAGGAAACCAAGGCACAGAAATATTAACTAACCAGTTAATGGTTCTGAGAGAGCAGGACAGATCGTGGCTAGACCTCATCACAGCAATAATAAATGCAGTCATGTCTTGAAAAATGATTAGGAGAGTACAGAAAACCTGAGAAGGATGTAATAAAATTAAGCTTAAGGAAAAAGGATTTGTCTGGTTGTGCTATGTTTTTCTAGGGAATGCAATAGAAATAACTTGGATCTTTTTCAAGGGGACACACTTTGTGTTTCTAATCAGCTATTAATTCTTTCAGGACAGGATCTATGACCATTTCTTTAACCTCGCCCAACATTCTTAATGTATTGTTGTTGTTTAGCTGCTAAGTCGTGACCCCATGGACTGTAGCTCACCAGGCTCCTCTGTCCATGGGATTTCCCAGGCAAGAATACTGGAGTGGATTGCCATTTCCTTCTCTAGAGGATGTTCCCGACCCAGAGATCAAACCCACCTCTCCTGCATTTGTATGCGGATTCTTTACCACTGAGCCACCAGGAAAGCCCTTCTTAATTTATAATGGACACTTATTAAGGTTAATATATATCTTTTTAAAATGTTTATTTATTTGGCTATGTTGGGTCTTAGTTGCAGTGCATGGGCTTAGCTGCCCTTCAGGATGTGGAATCTTCTGGGACCAGGGATTGAACTCACATCCCCTGCACTGCAAGGTGGGTTCTTTACCCCTGGGCCATCAGGGAAGTCCAGTAGATACACTTCTCTTTAAAATGCAAAATAGTAATAAAGCCAAATAACTTACATTGTTTGTAGACGTCGTTGACAGTACTGAAGTCATTTATATCAGCCAGTAAAACAGTTGCTTTTACCACTAGGAGATATATACATTGTCATTAGGTTTGTTTAGTTATTTGGTCTGATCTAAAACATTACTTAGAAAAATGGTAGTGATGAAATAAAATTCACATTTTAAGGCAAGACAATAAAAATGTTAACATAAAATTTCTTTTCTCTGCCAATTTAGTCCTCCTGCCTCCCCTCTAGTGTGCAGTGGGTGTCTTCATAGAGCATTAGCCAGACCTCTTCAACAACAGAAATACCTGTTCAACCATAAAGTTCAATTCTTCTTTTGCTGGTGCTGGCCATGCAACTCCCTAGACCATAACATAACTTACTTATGAGCTTATTCATGTCACTAGCTATATTACCTGTGTTCTATTTTGCAAGATTGTTTCTTGCATTATCAAACGTGACCAAGTCTCCAGTAAAAATAACTAGATGACGTGAAATTATTGACCTAAAATACCGTTCTTCAAGATCGATGATTATAATAGTTGTACTCTAGATATAGGAAGCCGCAACAAGAGAGACTTGTTTCCTGGCTTCTGGCTACTATTAATAGAGCTTTAGTCCACTAACAGCACACTGAGTGACATATCAACTAAGTCCTCACCTGACTTGGCAATGATTGAAATTAAGATCAAAAGGGAGCATCCAATTCTATAAGAATCAAGTCATAGCCACTGTAGTCGCTGACCTACAATACATCCTGAAAGGAATTCAGGAAGAAGATCAGGATAAGGCACTTCGTGCTCTAGGGAAACTGGCAGAACCGGCCCCCAGATAGATATTTTTTGGAGAAAATGTTATGAATCTAGTTTTACATATGTTTCCATACCTAGCACTAAAACCATTAACTTAGCTATCTGTTCCTCACGAATAGTACTAACCTTCTGCCAAGATTTGGGCCAGGTCATGTATATACTGGCCTCTCCCCTTACCTCTTCAGAATAGTCCTCAGAGCTTTCTGAAAGACTGTCTGCCAGGTATCAGTCTCAGGTTGGGTCAAATAAAATGTTCCATTTTTTCCCTTAGATTGACTAACTGATTAATTTTTTACTGATATTATGTATATGGCTCTAGATCCACTATATTAATTTTTCATTGGTATTGTGTCTATGGGACTGAAACTCAGCCAACTTCAAACAACAAAAGATACAGCAGGACATATTATTAGATGCCATTTGTTCTTTAAAAAGACCAAAGAAATATCAAAAAGAAATGTGAAATAATTTCAAGTTGCTCACCATTCGTGAAGTCACAGCCTGCTGCTTTCAGAATTTCACCTATGTTTGTAAGAGCCTGTGAACCAAGGCAAGAAAGCCCTTAGGCACTAATGTTACATCGAAGATTTAACTCAATTCAGTTAACCATCTTTTACTAATACTTCCTATGTTGCAGAAAAATCTTCCTTTTCTAGGAAATTCACTCTTCATAAGCCACCTCTATACAAGTAAACTGCCTCTTGGCTTTCTTTGATGGAGTGAATCTTTCTGAAATATAGTGAGAATTTGTCTCTTTTTGTGAGGAGAAAGACTGAAGTCTCTTCCTCAATGCTAGAATTGTGAAATTCTCAATGTCAACTAAGCTAAAACAGAAATAACTACTTGGGCTCCTAATTCTGTATCACTTTCAGGAAAAGTATGAGCTAGTAAGCATTTAAACCTGTTTTCTTTGAAGCAATATTTTTAAAGAGGTTGTTTCCTTTTTCTTAAAAAACAATTATTAGTAAATTTTGTGTATGTTTGACACTTCAGCCTTTGGAAAAACATTAGTTTTTCACTCTGTCCTTAATTTATTGTTTTTCCAATTCACTCTTCCACTTTGGTCACATTATAGTAGTTGATGATTTTAAAAAATTTAACCTTCTAAATGGGTTATACATGGATATGGCAAAAAATTGAAAACCTACAAAAAACATATACAGTGAAAAGATGTCTTTCACCCTCACTCTCCCTCCCGAGCTTCCTTCATCAAAGGCAACAACTAGAAAACTGTTTCCAGTTTCTTGTATATCCTTCCAGAGACAGCCAATGCCTACACCAGCATAAATGTATATATCCTGAGACAGAGACACACACACGGTAACTTATTGTGCAAGCTGTTCTGTATCTTGGTTTTATTATATAACAATTTATCTGGAAGATATTTCCATATCAATTTAGCTGTACAGATCTAGCAGGATTTCTTTAGCTAGTTCCTCATGATGCACATTTTAGGTTATTTTCTACCTTTGGACATCACAAATGACTCAGTGAATGTACTAAATGATAATTTAATTCTATTTATTGGATTAGAATTATACTCCCATCCTTACTAATATTTTTAGAAAACATACTGCATACTGCATGTAACCTTTGATATTTCTCTCTCTCTAACAAACATTGATTTTTACTTCTGTGGTGGTGGATTATTTTTACGGTCACTGGCCTAAAAAAATTTCCCAACTCATGCGGAAGTGGCAAGATGTTTTCACAATTCACAATTGCTTTCACAATTTCCTTCTCATTTCACTGAAATATAACTTGAGATATAACACTGCATTAGTTTTAGGTAAATAACATGATGATTTAATACATGTATGTATTGTGAAATGATTACCACAGTAAATTTAGTTAATACCCAATAATTCAGGTTTAAAGTCACCTTGGCAGGTAAAATTTTTTTTTTTTTTTTTAGGTTGTTAAATGATTCATCACATTTAGAACTTTCTATTGATGTAAAACTGTTTTACGTCAATAAGTCAACAGATAACTTAAAAAGCATCTATCTGATAATCTCTGTAAAATAAATGAGCCAAATGGATTCTTAATATTCCTCAATATGATGAAAAAGAAGTAGAAAAGGGAACTTCAAATGTGGAAAATGACTCACCTGTTTAGCCTCTTCTGCCACCCCTCCTGGCACAAGCTGTCCACTTGCAGGGTCCATGCCTAGTTGTCCTGAAATGTAAATGGTCCTGTCGACTAACACAGCCTGACTGCAAAGAACAGAAATCCAAAATGTGTAAAATATAAAATGTAAAACTCAATGCTAAGAGATTTCTTTGCTAAGATACAAAAAGTACAAAATACAAAATAGTAATCGGACTTCATGGAAATTAAAACCTTTTGTTTATTGAAAGTCATCTTTAAGAAAATGGAAACCCAAGTCACAAATTGGGAGAAAATATTTGTGAAATGCTTATTTAACAATGGATTTGTATTCAGAATATATAAAGAACTCTTATATAATTCAATAATATAAAGACAGACAACCCAGCAAAATACTGGACAAATGATCTGAACAGACACCTCGTAAAAGAAGACATAGAAAGAGTGAAGGAGTAATGCAAACCAAAGCCACTCCACCATACCACTACACACAATAAGGCATGACTGATAATAAGCATGGATGAGGATGTGGAGAAAATGGAATCTTCATACTTTGTTGGTGGGTACGCAAAATAGTACACACACTTTGGAAAGTAGTTGGGAGTTTCTTAAAAACTAAACAGGGAATTCTCTGGGTCTGGTAGTTAGGACTTGGCACTTTCACTCCAGGGGCTGGGTTCAATTCCTGGTCAGGGAACTAAGATCCCATAACTGACAAAAGAAAGCACTGCCAAGCACTCAAGAAAATAAGTAATGAGACAAGGTTAATCATTGCTGAAGGGTCAAGAAGGATACATGGCTTACTTTCCGAACTGATCATTTTTGTAGTAACTAAATATTAGAATTAGTAACAAGACCACAGGGAAAAGCATAAGCTACACTGAGACCTGAAAGAGAGCCAAACAAATCAACTTTCAGTTCAGTTCAGTCGCTCAGTCGTGTCCAACTCTTTGCGACCCTGTGAACTGCAGCATGCCAGGCCTCCCTGTCCATCACCAACTCCCGGAGTTCACTCAAACTCACGTCCATCAAGTCGGTGATGCCATCCAGACATCTCATCCTCTGTCATCCCCTTCTCCTCCTGCCCCCAATCCTTCCCAGCATCAGTCTTTTCCAATGAGTCAACTCTTCGTATGAGGTGGCCAAAGTACTGGAGTTTTAGCTTTAGCATCATTCCTTCCAAAGAACACCCAGGGCTGATCTCCTTGAGAATGGACTGTTTGGATCTCCTTGCAGTCCAAGGGACACTCAAGAGTCTTTTCCAACATCACAGTTCAAAAGCATCAATTCTTCGGTGCTCAGCTTTCTTCACAGTACAACTCTCACATCCATACATGACCACTGGAAAAACCATAGCCTTGACGGACCTTTGTTGGCAAAGTAATGTCTCTGCTTTTGATATGCTATCTAGGTTGGACATAACTTTCCTTTCAAGGAGTAAGTGTCTTTTAATTTCATGGCTGCAATCACCATCTGCAGTGATTTTGGAGCCCAAAAAAATAAAGTCTGACACTGTTTCCACTGTTTCCCCATCTATTTGCCATGAAGTGATGGGACCAGATGCCATGATCTTCGTTTTCTGAATGTTGAGCTCTAGGCCAACTTTTTCACTCTCCTCTTTCACTTTCATCAAGAGGCTTTTTAGTTCCTGTTCATTTTTGCAATTAATTCTCTCTTAGATAAAAAGTCCCACCATTGTTTCTAAACATAAAATCTACCATTTTAACCATTTTAAAGTACACATTTCAATGGCATTAAATGTTTAGAAAATTTTTGATAAAGAGACCTTAACTTCACTTTAAATTTAGAAGTAAAATCTGTTTTACCCCATTTCACGGTTATTCAGAAAATAAGATACTTTCATTTCTAATGTCCTACTTCCCTATATTTTGTTCAACATACTCCCAACTTTCCTCTTTTATTTCATGACGTCTCCCCTCATATCTTTTTTCCTTTATAACTTTAAATACAATTGGTAATTTTATAAACACAATTGGTATTGAGTCTCTCGGTGCATAGCCTGGTATGGTTCAGTTCCAGTGGGCACAGTGAACCCCGAGGCCCGCAGCAGCTCTAACCTGGACTAGCGGCTGCCGTCTATGGGGTCGCACAGAGTCGGACACGACTGAAGCGACTTAGCAGTACCAGCAGCAGCCCAAGCCCCAAACCCCCACCCCACAACGCCCCGAGTGCCCGCCCCGGGGTCGCCACCCCAGACGCCTCGAGTCCTTCTCGGCTCCCACAGCCCTCCTGTACCTGTAGGGACCAATGGCCGCGGGGGCTTTCGCGGTGCTGATTATCTTTCTGACCAGAGACGACATGGTTAAACCCTTTTCCCTTGCTGCCCCTCGGAAACAACTACGCAGAACTCGGTTCTTGCTCGCTCTTCACCTGACCAGCCGGGGCCAGAATCGCTGCTTTAAAGCTTGGCCGGGGATTCGCTCGGCATTCTGGGAGTTGTAGTCTCCGTGCGACTCCGGGCCACGTGGAGGTCGCGGTCACACTGGCGCATGCGCCCTCCAGTTCGCTCTCCGCGCCCGGCGCGTTGGTGGCTGTGGCAGAACCTTGTCATCCGGACTAGGTGGGGAGTCCTGGTTTCTTCACACCGGGCGTCTGGCAGGTAGGTCGTGAGGGGCTGGCGTCCTCCAGGGATCGCGACTGTGAGAGAGAGTGTGTGGCCTCCCACTGCGGGTGCCCAGTACTGGCCGGGCTCCTCTTGGATTGTCCTCACACCCAACTATAACCTACTCTTCTTCCCTTGCTGCTAGCGCTGGGGCCCTTCTTTCCGCTTGGCACCTCCTACTTTTATCAGAGAACTGGGGTCACGTCTTGGTGGGTGTCAAGCCAAAAAAAAAAAAAAAAAACACGAAAAAAAAGGACTCAATGAAGCCAAAGATCAGAAGGAAGGATTTATTACTTGCTTCAAGTGAGGAGAATACCGGGAATCTTTCCCAAAGCAGTGTCTCCCCAGCAGAAAATCCGGGACCTTTTAAGCTAAAGTAAGTTAAGTCGCTTGAGTCGTGTCCGACTCTTTTGCGACCCCTTGGACTGTAGCCTGCCAGGCTCCTCCGTCCGTGGGGATTTTCCAGGCAAGAATACTGGAGTGGGTTGCCATTTCCTTCTCCAGGTTTTAAGCTAGGAATACATGCATATTCATGAAGGGGCTCCAGCGGAAGGCAGTTCAGCATAGACTTGTGGCAAAGGTCAACAGAGTTTTAGTTTTAGTGGAAGAGACGGGGTTGGGGGAGGGGGTCATAAGAAAGGTCAGCATCATCATCCCAGTTGATCTGATGATTGAGTGCCCGAGGGGGTTCAAATTCTGCAAAACAGCTGGAGAAAATGTTTCAGGCTACTCTTGGTCATGGAACTAGAAACGGGAGTTTACAACTGATTTTTATTACTGGTACTTCTCCTGCCTGATAATAGTTGTTTTTTAGGTCCCTTTCAGCTGCTCAGTCAGTGTCCTACTCTCTTTGAAACCCCATGGACTGTAGCCTACCAGGCTCCTTTGTTCATGGGATTTCCTAGGCAGAAATCCTGCATGGGCTGCCATTTCCTGCTGCAGGGGATCTTAAGATCGTTTTTTAAGGTCCATTAAGATCATTATTACTGAGCCATGCTGTTCAGGGACAGGCCTTGTGGCCAGGCTTAGATCACAAAATGGCTTAGGCAAGAAATGGCTTCTCTAATGCCAAGAAAGCCTTGCCTGGTTGTTTTTCTGGGGACCCCCTACTTTATCTGTTTACACTTCAGCCCCTGTGATCTTGAGCCCACTCTGTCATTTCTCTGCATTGCCCCACCAGGCAGAGGCTCTCCTAGGACTGGGCTTGCACTCTCTAAAGGAATAAGATGGGTGATTCGGAGAACCTTGGGGAGACTTGGCACTGTTCACCTCCTCCCTGCCCCCTCATGCTTCCTCCTCTGGAGAGCCCCTCAAGATTTACAAGATGTCTCTGCAGAAGCCTAGTGACTGGCATCTGATTTCAAGTAGGAGATTATTGATCTCGGTGCAGCAAATGGCCCCAGAGCTGTTCTCTTGGCAGATATTCAGTCATGCAGTATCAGAAGCAGTGGTACTTGGCTAAATATTTTTTACTGTTAAAATATGCATTATAGGCACGTTTCACTTCTTATTTTACGCATGCACATGCATATTCAACAGATATATATATTGAGCCCCTGCTTTGTGCAAGACACTCTGCTAGGTCCTGGAGATGCGGCAGTGAAAAAGACTGGCAAAAATCCCTGTCCTCCCCTGCTTCTGAAACAGAATCCTCTGTTTTCCACCTCATTTTGTTCTACATACTGTGGGGTTTTGGCTTTCCAACTCTGACTCGAGAACCTTCAGAGCTTTTTCATTGGTTTAGAGTTTTTGCCTCCAAGCCTTGCCTACTCAGTTTTGTCCTCTCCTGCTGTCTCTTTCCACTCTAGTTATCCAGAGTCCTCACTCCTGAAGTCATGAAGCAGATTCTTAAATACTTTCTTCCCTAAGTTCCGACTAATGAAATCTTATGTTCTCATTGACTTTTCCTGTAGATTCACACTTTTTCTTTCGCTTATCCTGTTTCCTATTGTGCTGTACTGCAAAATTTAGTCTTTTAAAATAAAAAAAAATTTTTCTTTTTTAGTTCATTTTAGACCCCTGTGTTGTGTGTTAGTTGCTGCTGGGGCTTTTCTCTAGTTGCAGCAAGTAGCGGCTACTTGAGTTGCGGTGCGCAGGCGTCCCACTGCAGTGGCTTCTCTTGTTGCAGAGCACAGGCTCTAGGGCACACAGTCTCAGTAGCTGCAGCTCCTGGGCTCTAGAGCACGGGCTCAGGAATTGTGGTGCAGGGGCTTAGCTGCTCCTCGGCATGTGGGATCTTCCTGGATCAGGGATCAAACCCAGGTGTCTTGCATTGGCAGGAGGATTCTTTACCATTGAGCGACCAGAGAAGCCCTTTCATCTTTTACTATATGTGATCTTATTCTCTAACTGTTTTTAAGAATGGTGAATAGAGCCAGACTGCCTGGTTTGAATCCCCGCACAATCACAAGCTGAGTTTCACCTCTCTGTGCTTCAGTTTTTTCATTTATGAAATGAGGGTAGTGCTAGTACTTCCCTCACAGGGTTGTAAGAATAAGTAAGTAAGTATGAGTTAAGGCATGGGGAATAGGGCCTGACACACAAAGTTCTCAATAAATATTGGTGCTTAAGATGAGTAATTCTTTAAGGAAAGAGGCCATACCCATGTGCTACTTTGGTATATACACAACCCAAAGCTATTAACCACATATAGGTACCCCCCAAGCTTATTAAATTTGATTAAACTGGATAATTAGGAGGTGTTTTTAATTTACAAAACACTTCACCATATGATTTTTAAATAGGCACTCTCTTGAAGCATTACAGATAATTAAACTTGAGTAGTATTGGAGAAGACTCTTGAGAGTCCCTTGGACTACAAGGAGATCAAACCAGTCAATCCTAAAAGAAATCAGTTCTGAATATTCATTGGAAGGACTGATGTTGAAGCTGAAACTCTAATACTTTGGCCACCTGATGCAAAGAACTGACACATTGGAAAAGACCCTAATGCTGGGAAAGATTGAAGTCAGGAGGAGAAGGGGATGACAGAGGATGAGATGGTTGGATGGCATCACCGACTTGATGGACATGAGTTTGAGCAAGCTCTGGGAATTGGTGGTGGACAGGGAAGCCTGGTGTGTTACAGACCATGGGGTCGCAAAGAGTTGGACACAACTGAGCAACTGAACTGAAGTAAACTGGAAATATTAATATTTCTTGTGAAACAGCATGCCTGTGTTCATTAGGCAGATTTTATTAAGTCTGAGTCACCAGTTTTTTAGGGTAAAATAAGTCAGAGATCATCTGTTTAATTCCCTCGTTTTCAAACCAGATTCTACTCTACCAAGGGTTGTATCTGATCAGCCAGGGGATAATATGCTGGATGGGAAAATATGACATGTTCAATTTATGTGAATATTTGAGAGAAAACACTTTTATAAAGCCTGGCACATACTTAGTGCTCATTGAAGTTTTGACTAAAATGGCTATGAAAACAAAACTGTGACTGTTGGGAATATGTAAAATTCACGTGAATGTTAAAGGTAATGTTAAAGGAATGTTAAAATTCCTGCTGGAAGCTATTTTAAACTAAATCCTCAGGCTTCATAAGGATGTATTCTACATTCATTCTCTTCTAGCATCAGAACTGTTTGAGATTCCTTGCTAGTTCAATCTGCTCATTTTCTACTCTCAAACCTAAGCTCAGAGATATGATTTCTGGTTCCTAAATTTGTTGTCCCAGCCAGGGCTCCCAGGTAGTGATGTGTTTTACTGGTTAAGTTCTGATTCAAGCATGTGGACTGAACTGTTTTGTAGGATAATTTTGAATGGTTCTTAATACAGTCAGACCTTCACTAGTCAGTGAGTTTTGCAGAGCTCTGTTTACTTACTACATATTTTTAAGTTTGGAAAATATTTTGGAGTGTAGATCAAGTTGTTTTTCATGTAAGTGAAAACAGAATGGAGTGAGAAAGTGAAATGAGATACATTTCTGTGACTTCATTTTTTATTTAAGAGTAAGAGTTACCATTAACTGAGCCCTTAGTTTATGCAGAGCCCCATGCATTGTGTTGGGTACATTACCTTACAACCATTTGTAGATTATTCCCATTTATAGAAAGGGGGACCGAAGCTCAAAGAGGGAAAATCATTTTCCTAAGATTATATGACTAAAAAGTGTTACGGAAGATATTTGAATCCAGGTCTTTCTCACTCTGAAGTAAAGGCTCTTAAACACTCTGCCACATAGATTACTCTTGATATTTATGAAGTATTGAATTGGAAAGAAGATACGTGAATTTAATTCAATGGCACTCATCAGGTGTGGTGCAAATCCTGATGTGAATTTTGAAAGTTTGTGCAGGTGGTCAGCATAGTGATTGGGGTAACACTGCTGCCATTTACTAGACAGGGATCAGGGGTGTTAGCTGTCCTGCAGTGTACGATACCTGACTCTGCTTTGTGTAAAGTAGTGGCTGGATGGATTTAATATGTACTGAGTTTTCCAGGAATACAATAAAAAGGCAAGATTGAACTTTAAAAGTAGGATTTGTACTTTACCAAAGAGTGTTTACGAGTTTAGGGAACCACGTCGCCAGTGGCATTACTGCCCTGACAGGTACTAGTATACAGCTGCATCTCTGCCTTCGTGGTTGGCGCGGGCGTGTAATTCTATGTATCAGATCAGATCAGTCGCTCGGTCGTGTCCGACTCTTTGCGACCCCATGAATCATAGGTGTGAGTAAAGGCTAGTATTAAAACATTTAAATGCTTGGAGAATAGCTTGGTCGTGGCTGCACTGAGCCTTCCGGCCTCCTAGTGTCTCCTTCCTGCAGGACGCTTCCCTCCCTACAGTCAGCAAGGAAAGAGTTAATGCCTGCCCTGTGGGGGCTTCTAGGCTCCGCTCCGCTCCAGCTCTGCAGATCGTGCCCATGCCTCTGTTGGCGCCTGTGTCTGTGATTATCCCCCTGGGTTAAACATACCTCTGTTTCATAATGTCATCTAGTTATGTGAAATACTTACATACAGAAAAGAAATATTATTTTAGTTACTTTTGGGCTTCCCTTGTGGCTCGGCTGGTAAAGAACCCGCCTGCAATGCGGGAGACCTGGGTTCGATCCCTGGCTTGGGAAGAGCCCCTGGAGAAGAGAAAGGCTACCCACTCCAGTATTCTGGCCTGGAGAATTCCATGAACTATATGGTCCATGGGGTTACAAAGAGTCGGACACAACTGAGCGACTTTCACTTCACTAATTACTTTTAGTTCTCCCCTACATCACAATGAGGGCACATATTGTAGGACTTGTTTTGATAAAAATTATGTGTCTAGTAGGTTATGTAATTAATGAATTTCATTTAAAATAGAAGACAGGTGTTTCAAGCTCTTCAGTAAATGAAAGGGGCATTGAATTTGAGAGCTGAGAACCGCTGTGGAATCAAGCTCCACTAGGTTTTTGTCCCTTTGTCTTCTTACTTCAAATTGAAATCTTTTGCAGTTCTAAAGGTACAGCTGGCCTCATCTCAGTAGTAGAAATGAAAATGTTAGTAATTTGTGTTCAGTTTTTGGTGAGGGTGTCATATTGGAATAGTGTATTTCATTTTTCACTGATTCACGTGGCTCTTGTTTCACTTAATTTTGATAAACTGTTTTAGCTAACTAAATTTTTTTACAAGGGCACAGGGATCTTATCTTCATGTTTCATCCTGCCAACAAACTTTATGCAGTGTCAACCCTGGTACGTGACTTGATTATTTGACAGTACAACACAGTTATTTTTTTCTGTTGAATTAAAAGTTTTTGGTATTAATGCTAGTCCCTCTGGTTATAAATCCCTGCTGTAGCTCAGTATCATAGTAACTTTTTTTTTAAGTTTTTTGTTTTTTTTGTTAATGTGGACCATTTTTAAAGTCTTTATTGAATTTGTTACAGTGTTGCTTCTGTTTTTATGTTTTGGTCTTTTGGCCATGTGATATCTTAGCTCCCTGACCAGGATCGAACCCGGGCTTCCTCCACTGGAAGGCCAAGTCTTAACTACTGGATCACCAAGGAAGTCCCCTATGATAACATTTTGGTGTCATTAACCCATCTATAATAGATGGAGATGTATTATGTTGAAGATTCAAATTCTAAGTCACATGAACATTTATTCATTAAATTTATTTTTTATTTTTAAAATGTATTTCAAAATTTATTACTTTCTTTCCAGAAATGTCTAATGCAAAAGAAAGAAAACATGCAAAGAAAATGAGAAACCAGCCCACCAATGTGACTTTATCCTCTGGCTTTGTCGCTGACAGTGGAGTAAAGCACCATAATGGAGGTGGAAAACCTTTCCAGTCTCAAAAAGGTAAGATACACATGGTACTCGCTACACTCGCTTCCCTATGGATCAGATTGCTTTCGTCACTCCTTTTGGTAATCATCATCTAAATGATGGAGGAGCTAGATTAAAAATAGATACAGTTGACCCTCATTATTTGCAAGCTTTGTATTTGCAGATTCCCCTAGGTGCTAAATTTGTAACCCCAAGCTTAATCCTCATGGCACATTGGTGGTCATATCAAGAGTGGGAACATTTTTGATTCCCCTGATGCAGGTATTTCCAGTGGAGTTCCCAGTGCCATCCTGTTTGACCTTCTTACCAGAAGAAGGATTCTGATGGGGCAGGGCCGTGTAGTGTGAGAAACTCCAGCTGTCACGGGGTTTGAATGCCGATTGTGCGGCAGCCCCAGGCAGGTCACTTAACACTTCTGATCTTCATTTTCTCTTTGGAAAAGAAAGGAAAGGCTGAGTTGTTCTTACGATTTAAGACTGTAATCTCTGAGATACATGTAACTCACATACACGCATGGACACATACATGTTTTCTCTCAGAGCAAGGGCTCAGTGTTCACTCGTTCACTGTTGGCTGTGACTTTCTAGAACATAGCAGCTGGGAATAATGAAAACTGGCTGTACGTATTTTAGAGCTGATATATTTTATCTGTACCTTAACAGTTTATTAAATGACACTAGTATGTTTCTTGAAATACACTGCCTTTATCATGTCAGCATTTAATTTTTGTACTGATTTTAGAAATCTTATAAGGTGATGTGAAGGGGATAGCTGTTTATTAGTCAGCAACAGGAAATAGAAAATAGATTGAGATGCAACACTGATGCCCAACAGGCCGGGTGAGAAGCCTTAACACATATCTCATTTATGTCTCACAACGACAGACTTTGCAACATGTTTCTTGATTATAGGGCCTTAATAATTGTCACCACAATGGAAATAAGCAGGAATGCAGTGAAATTCTCTACTGATCTTTCCCTGTGTTCACAGAGAGGGATTTGATGATATCTTGAAGTCAGAATGGTTTGAATGCCCAGGCATATGTATAGAAATTGCCTTTATTTCTTGCTTAGCATAGCGGCTATCGATTGGAGTGTAGCAGAGAATTAAGATGAAAGACTAAATATGCACAATCAGGTGAACTGTAGTATTTAAGGGAACTTGGGTGTAAAATTCACATTGCACTATTTATATAGAGAAAATTTCCCTTGTGTCTGTTATATCCAAGGTTCTTCCGTGTGTCACAGGGACATGGTTAGCTAGCATGCCGCCTCCTAGCTGTGTGACCTCGGGCAAGTCAGTTCACCTCCCCACCTGGAAGCCCTCCTCCTGCAGGGGAGGACAGGAATAGCCACCTTACAGGGCGGTTACAGGACTAAAATCCCCATCAGTGTTGTCACCCAACACTCTCATCCTTATCTCTGATAAAAGTGACCTGTTTCTTCTTGTTTTCTTTTTGAAAACATACTAGAGTCTCATCCTGGAACTTCCCGACAGCGGCAGACCAGAACGACCCACCGTCCGCTGGCTGAGTCTGATGTAAAGGAGCAGCCTTCCTCCAGGGTAACCTTTAGAAAAAAGGGAGGATGGAAAGCAGGTCCCGAGGGCACTTCTCAGGAGATTCCCAAGTATATAACTGGTAGGTGTTTGTACGGAAGCCAAGCGTGATTGGACTATGAGCTCTGTTTCTCCTGCAGCCAGATTTCTAGTGCCCTCTGGTAGCTCAGGTGGTAAAGAATCTGCCTGCAATGCAGGAGACCCTGGTTCGATTCCTGGGTCTGGAAGATCTGCTGGAGAAGGGATAGGCTACCCACTCCAGTATTCTTGGGCTTCCCTGGTGGCTCAGCTGGTAAAGAATCCGCCCACAATGCTGGAGACCTGGGTTGGGAAGATCCCCTGGAGGAGTGACAGGGTACCCACTCCAGTATTCTGGCCTGGAGAATTCCTTGGACTGTGTAGTCCATGGGGTCTCAGAGTCGGACACGACTGAGCGACTTTCACTTCAGGCGTGTCTCACCTGCAGCCTGGACTCACTGCCTGGGCCTGCGTGCTCTCCCCGCCCCCACTCGCCATCTTCTTAGAGGTCCTGATTTGTCTTTTTTGTCTTAAAGTTGTCGTTGGCACCACTCCCTCCTTGTTAAAAAATATAAAATGCCATCCATACTCTTCAACACGCATCTCCAAAGATGCACTGAACCAAATTCAGTGCAGTCTGAGGGCAGCCAAGGCCTGTAAGTTCCTGTCTCCAGGCCCTTTGTTGCCTCGTTCCCTGATGCCCCCTCGTTCCCTGATGCCCCCTCGTTACCCTCACCCCCACTACCTCATAACCCTGTATTCTTATGGTCTCTATGCCTTCCTGGAGGAATTCACTTAAGTGTCTCCAGCACTTTGTTTATTCTTTAGGAAAAAAAAAGTCTATTTTTCAATAAAACTAAAAATACTTATGGTTATATATTTGTAAAAAAGCAGACACTGTTAAGGAAGAAAATCCTTGGAATCAAGACTAAGATTTTGTTTTTTCTTTGTTTTCTGGTGGGATTATAACACTTAAGAACAGTTGTGATTATATTGCATGTAGCCTTCTGTTTTAAAAATAAAACCTTTTAAGCTTATTTTTTAAACTTTTTTTTCTGATTAGGAAAGTAGAACTGAATCCTTGCAGAAAACTTGAAAAATATAAGTTGAAGGACAGTTTCCCAGTCATGTAATACAGAAATAACTACTATTGGTATTAATCTATTAGGGGTTAGGGTAGTGGATGAATTGTAAGCTTGTGTATTTAAAAATCTTTCTGAAATCTACCAGGAAAAGTATTGATTCAAGATGAGTTTTTAAATGGCATTGCTATTTCCTTCAACAGCTTCTACTTTTGCTCAAGCCCGAGCTGCTGAAATCAGTGCCATGTTGAAAGCAGTGACCCAGACATCTTCTAATTCGCTGGTTTTCCAGACTCTGCCACGGCACATGAGACGAAGAGCCATGAGCCACAATGTCAAACGCCTTCCTCGGCGGTTACGGGAGATTGCCCAGAAAGAGGTATGAGAATCCCTTAATGTAAATGTTTAGGTTAGTAGTTCTTTAAAGAAATTGAGAAGTATTAGCCTGATAGAATTTATTAAAATGAAAACTAAGAAACAACATACTCATTTTGCATATTTTTTGGTTTATCATTACCTTTCCCCCCTTCACCCCATACCCCCCAAATTAGCAGGCTGCTGGATATTATAGCTACTTTTAAATATAGCATTTGCAACCTCTCTCTATGACGTTAAACAGTTGGTATTCCCCAGTCAGATTTAAAATAAATTTAGACCTTCTTACTAGATAAGTAATTTAGCTCTGCACTTTGGAATGTGACCAATCTAGAGCTGAAAGGTTAAAAGATTGCCTTTTGTCTTTTTTAAAATTGAAAACTTGAACTTGGATTTAATTTTTGTTCAAGTCCTGTTGTTTTTGGCTTTACCAAAATTCTTGGTTTGGTCATTCTATGATTGTCTAAGCACCTTATGTCTTCATTAATTGATTCAAAATTTCTTTATCAAGTGCCTTCTAGGTACTGGCATGAAGCTGGTGGTGGGGTTAGAGTCTATTAAGGTAAAATCTTCTTAAGGGGCCCACACACTAATGGAGAAGAGTTTTTCCCACAGAAGTTTAGCTTAGCTATGGAAGAGAGGAAGAGAGAAAACTAAACAGGAATTTTGTACTGTCTAGATTTCATGAGAAGTCTGTTTCCTCATGATAGCATTTAGCCTTTGTCTTTCAGTACTTAAGTGGTATGAATTGTGTAGGTTTTTCCCACTTTTATATTTTTGGTCCTTAGTTTTGGACTTATGATCTTAGAGGTTAAAAAATCTATAGAAAGAGAACAATGAAGAGCTAGCATTTATTCTTTATTGCTGTCTGATATTGATAGCCACACATCAGTTTGACTTACTATGTTGAACAGTTTGTAAATATTCTAATCTTCCCAGGCCCCAAAGTTTGCCCAGTTCGTGAGTGATAGAACTGAGCTTCCTTCCTAGGTTTGCCTTTTCCTAAAATCTTCATTCTTTCTGTGACCTCCTCTACTTTCGTTGGAAAAAATCACCAATTAAAAAATTGCACAAACTAATGGAGTCCGTAAGGTATTTCACTTCCCCTAAAATTAGCTGTTTGAATTCCTAACACTTAACTTTGTTTTGAGATGGTCACAAAAGGGGATCTGCCTGTCTTCTTGAAACTACAGGCAGAGAAAGCAGTTCATCAGAAAAAAGAACACTCAAAAAATAAGTGCCATAAAGCTCGACGATGTCACATAAACCGCATACTGGAATTTAACCGGAGACAAAAGAAGAACAAATGGCTGGAAACTCACATCTGGCACGCGAAGCGGTTTCACATGGTCAAGAGGTGGGGCTACTGCCTGGGGGAGAGGCCGACAGTCAAGAGCCACAGAGCCTGCTACCGGGCCATGACGAGCCGCTGCCTCCTCCAGGTAGGCTTCCGAAGCCGGCGGCCGCTCAGCGCGCTCCCCTCTGTTTCTGTTTAGACTCTTCCCCACCCCTTTAGAAGAGTTCTATCTAACATGATGTATTTTAGAAATAATTACTGGGCGAGAACCATTTTGCTAGATGCTGGAGTTGAAGCAGCCTAAAGTTTTGCCGGGAGACTGACAATCAGATAATTAGCCTAAAATTCAGTTTTGTTATAAGGGAAAACTGTGCAATACTATGAGTATTCATAACGGGAAGAGGAGTGCTTCCCCATGCAAGTGATATTTGAGCCGAGCTCTAAGGGATAAGAAATTGCCAGAGTGGGGAAGGCAGAAGGCAGCCAGATAGGGAAGGATTGAAATAAACGCACTGTGACAAAGACGAAGAGAGTGAGAGAGAGCAGGGCTAACATTAGGGTGAGAGTAGTTCTGGAGAAATAAGAAACCAGAGCCCGTGGGGTCTTGTTGGTCATGCTCCAGGTTGATTCAGCATTGATTCATTTAGCAGTCATTTGCCACCATAGATATTTGAGAACCATCTCTGCTGGGAAGAGTGTTTTAACGTCTTTGAGAGGACAGTTGATTTTAGAGCTGATTTTAGAGCTGTGTAATAGTCTTTGTCTGTCTTGGCTGTCCTAGCTCCCCCACCCCAGCAGCCTGCCCCAGTCCCCCCAACTCCGCATGAAATCGCTTCCTCTTTTTCAGTACATGTTTAGCAGTCTGTGGGCTTCCCTGGTGGCTCAGATGGTAAAGCGTCTGCCTACAATGCGGGAGACCCGGGTTCGATCCGTGGGTCGGGAAGATCCCCTGGAGAAGGAAATGGCAACCCACTCCAGTATTCTTGCCTGGAAAATCCCATGGACTGAGGATCCTGATAGTCGCAAAAGACCCCAGTCCATAGGGTCGCAAAGAGTTGGACATGACTGAGCGACTTCACTTAGCAATCTGTTCTTTGCAGAGGGCCTTTCAATGGCAGGATGGCCTTGACCAACTTTAGAAAGCTCTTAGTATTAGCATCCTCTGATACCTCTTGAGAGCAATATAGCAGAATAATCAATACAAGAACCTGAAAAAAATCTGTGGTAAAAAAGACATAACGTCAGATTTGCCATTGTATTTTTAAGTCTGCACTCCCGTGGTACTTATTGCTTAGGTCTTACGTATATTCACATTGTTGTGTGACTGTCATTACCATTCATCTCTGGGACGTGTTCGTCTTCTCAAGCTGAAATCCCACATCCATTAAACACTAAATCCCCATTCCTGTCTCGCCCCGGTCTCTGTCAGCTACCATTCTACTTTTCATCTTTATAAATTTGACCACTATAGGTGGCTCACATAAGTAGAATCATATAATACTTGTATTTTTGAGACTGGCTTATTTCCCTCAGCATGATGTCTTCAAGGTTCGTCCATGTTGTATCATGTGTCAGAATTTCCCTCATTTTTAAGGCTGAATGATATTCCGCTGTATTTTATGCCATGTTGTGTTTATCCATTCATCCATCAACGCTGATCCACTCTTGGGTGGTCTCCACTTCTTGGCTGTCGTGAATAATGCTACTGTGGACATGGTGTACCAACATCCCTTCAGTTCTTTGCTTTCAGTTCTTTTGGGTACATGCCCAGGAGTGGAACTGCTGGATCATGTGGTAGTTCTTGGTTTAAATTTTTGAGGAACCATCGTACTGTTTTCCATAGAAGCTCTACCATTTTACATGCCCATCAGCAGTTTCTCCACATCCTCACCAAAACTTGGTGTTTTCTGTTTTTTGGGGGGTTTTTTTGATAATTGCCATCCTAATGGGTATAAAGTAAAATACAGGGACCTCTTAAGAGCCTCTGATTTGAAGACTGAGTAGCAGAAATCATGGATTAGAGTCAAATTCTTCATTTTACATCGCAGAACTGGGATTTGGAGTGATCAAGTGACTTGCCTAGGGCCACACAGCTTCTTGGTGACCTACCTAGCTCTTGGAAGCTGACTCCCCTGGCCCATGCTTTCTCCACTACCATTGCTCAGATTTTAAGGCAGACCTAGTTACTTCTCATTTGGGGCAGAGTTTTTGCTGAGGTTATCCCATAGTTTCTTTACATCAGCCCTAAGTAATAAAAATAATAGCTAGTAATAAATATTTTTGAATTCTTAATGTCTGTTTTAGTACTTTACATATGTTTACTCACTTAATCCTTATAGCAACAGTATAGGGTAAATGTTTACTATTATTTCCATTTTACAAATGAGGAAGCTGAAGTACAGAGAAGTTGGGCAGTTTACCCACAGCCATACAACTAACGAGTGGTGCAGCTGGGATTTGAGCCCAGGTAGTCTGGCTCCAGGAGAAGGAAATGGCAACCCACTCCAGTGTTCTTGCCTGGAGAATCCTGGGGACGGGGGAGACTGGTGGCTGCCGTCTCTGGGGTCACACAGAGTCAGACACGACTGAAGTGACCCAGCAGCGCAGCAGCAGCAGTCTGGCTCCAGAGTTCCATGCTCTTAACCCTCATTCTCTGCTGTCAGCCAGTTGTACACACTCGAGTGGGGTTCATCTGCCACTGACAGCTGGGAGTGGATCGCTGTTGCTGGGAGATTTCTGTCAGCACAGATGAACATGGGTTTGTTGGAGCCTTTGCTGTACTTTGCATTTTAGTCTCCGTATGTACTAGATTTGCTTACCGGACCCGTGGCAGAGGGGTTAGCTCGGGGGTCAGTGAGCCTGACTCGAATGCCAGCTTCTCCACTTTCTGATGATATGACTGTTCAAGTAGCAGTCTCTGTCTCAATGTCCTCACCCGGCAAATAAGTTAATGCTGGCATCTGATCATCAGGTGTTGGGAAGATTAAATGACAGTCCAGTAAGGAGTTAACCCCACGCTGGCACTCAGTAACCTTTCAGTAACTATTAACCATTATTATGTCTTTAACATAATTGATTTTATTAGCTCAGTCTGAGCTCTCTTCATCCTATTTAAATTGATAAGGCTTTATTCTCATTACTCGCATTTTTCCTTGTACACTGCTTAGTCAAAGTTGGATATCGTGGTTAATACTGAGCAGGGGATGGGGCTTCCCTCGTGGTCCAGTGGCCAAGGCTCCATCTCTCAGTGCAGGGGACCTGGGTTTGATCCCTGGTCAGGAAACTAGATCCTTCATGTCAACAGCTAAGATCCAGAGCCGCCAAATAAATAATATTAAACAAACAAAAGAGAGAGACTGAGCAGGGGAGAAATATGTGATAAATTGTCTCATGTGTCTTTAGGCTGAGTGTTGAATAATCCTAAAGCCCTAAATTAGCTAACCAAAGTGAGCATCCTTAACATGATTTTGCTGAATTTATTACAGTCTTGCTTATTCTACTTTGATTTTTCACTTTAGGTAGATTTTGGGGAGGGATAATCCTTAAAGGCAATAGTTTTTACATACCACTTGGAACTTATCTGTGAATATAGGATAAAACACATATCTCCTTTCTGAAAAGTAAGATACTACCACTTACATTTTAAATGGAAATTCAAGTATTTAATTGTATCTCCCTCTTTTTACAGGATTTATCCTACTACTGCTGTTTGGAGTTGGAGGGCAAAGAGGAAGAAATACTAAAAGCACTTTCTTCAATGTGTAGCATAGACACAGGTAAACTTGTTTCAAAGCTGAGTCCTGTTCAAGTCTGTATATGTGTTCATTTCATGAACAAGTGTCTGCTGTAAGTTAACCCTAACCCACTCCAGTGTTCTTGCCTGGAGAATCCCAGGGACGGGGGAGCCTGGTGGGCTGCTGTCTATGGGGTTGCACAGAGTCGGACACGACTGAACTGACTTAGCAGTAGCAGTAAGCATTTTGGCATTTAAACAGGCTTTACGGAGATAGTTCTTATTCCTAACGAGTATATTCATGTAAGGAAAGCTTGGGGTAGCTTTTAAATCATTTCTAACATACTAAGTATAAAATGAGAGAACCATTATTCTGGTGCAGTAAATCTAGATAGGAAGAAACTCAAAATTCATTAAATCATTTTCTCAATAAATTTTTATTGAGAACTTATCATGTGCCAGGGTTTGATCTAAGCAATGACCAAAACTAAAACCTCATCTTTTATGAAGATAGACAGTAAATGATCTTGGAATTTTGTTTTTGTTTATGTCAGGATTGACTTTTGCCGCAGTCCACTGTTTGTCTGGAAAGTGCCAAGGAAGTGTCATGCTTTACCGGGCAAATAAGTATCCCCTAGAAATGCTGGGTCCTGTGACATTTATGTGGAAGGCCCAGGGGACCCCTGGTGACACTTCTGAGAGCAGGCAGTTGTGGATCTGGCTTCATCCAGCTCTTAAACAGGTATAATCCTTGACATTATTTCTCATCACTCAGTCACTGTATTCTTGATTACTGTAAGAAATGAGTGCTACAGAAATTTAAATAGTGTGAAAGTTTGACTGACTGCTTGGTATTGGAATATAGGGAGGATAGTTATGTTAGTATTAATAAGTGAAGCAAATCTTGGCCTGAGTTTTGGTAAGCCCTGAGTAGGAGTAGAGATGAAACCAGTCTTACGCAAATGGCTTGAAATGGTGCGCTGGACTCGTGCTTCCATTGTCCTTAACTGGCTCATTGGTATTCATGTGCTTGTTGGAGCCAGTTTGATGATGAGAATCTGTTTTGAGTAATTCTGACAATTTTTTAATACTGCATTTAGCTTAGCTTCCCTCTATTAGCATACTCATTGCTTTTATACAGTAGACTATAAATTTTCTCTAAATTCATCTTTAAACTAGTTTAAAAAAAAATTGGTCAGAGTAGTCATGTTGTTTTCATGAATCTTGGACATTTAGGAGTTCTTTTTTTGTTCTATGTGTCAAGCACTACTCAGAGGAATCAAAAAAGCTTTTCAGAGGAATCAAGCTTTTTGACGATTTTAAATTTAGCTTCATTTGTGTGAGATAAGAATATAAATTTTTACAGGTAGAAAAAATAAACTAAGCCAACTTAAACTTGTATTTAAATTCAGAGTTTAAAATGTTTGAATGTGTCCTTAGGATATCTTAGAGGAGATAAAAGCAGTGTGTCAGTGTATGGAACCTACCAAGGCAACTGTCCAGATCCCAGATCCCCTTCTGACACCGTCTCAAGAGAAAAGCCAGATTGACCTGCCTGAAGAAAAAGTCGGCAAGAAAAGAAAACGGAAAGATGATGGGGAAAACGCTCAACCAGTTAAAAAAGTCACTGGTGATGGAACTAGAGATCCACTGCAGCCATATTCTTGGCTCTCTCCAGCCACAGGCATCGTGATCCGGTATGGGCTGAACCTACTCTGAACCTACTGAACGTTTTCAGTGAAGGCGTGCTCTGTTTCTGTCAGTGAGGCAGACATTACATGCAGTATAAAGCCCTTCTCTTTCTTTCAGTGATTTGACTATGGAGATGAACAGATTCCGGCTGATCGGTCCTCTTTCTCACTGCATCTTAACTGAGGCGCTCAAAGCTGCTTCCGTCCACTCCGTAAGAGAAACCTGATTGCGTTGCTTTATTCTGGTCAGGTCCTTCTTAGCAAATTTGCAAAACCTAACATATAACTTCGGAGAAGGCAATGGCAACCCACTCCAGTATTCTTGCCTGGAGAATCCCAGGGACAGAGGAGCCTTAGCGGGCTGCCGTCCATGGGGTCGCACAGAGTCGGTCATGACTGAAACGACTTAGCAGCAGCAACATATAATTTGGCAGCATTTGTGGCCATAGCTTATATGTGTTTGTTTGCCTAGTTATGCTTATTATCAAAGACTCTATCTTTCACTTCTAGAATAGCAAATCTAAGTGAATGTAGCAAGTAAACTGATTGTTCTCATTTAAATACAGACTGCTCCTGCAGCTTCTGAATTTTTTAAAGGGTCTTAACTTCTGCACCATAGGTAAGTAGGTAACAGGGAGCTGCCCCTAATATCCCTGAAAGTATATGCCAGGTTTTTTTGTTTGTATTTGTGTGATGCACATTCTCTGGGGTTCGTTTTCAGGATGGTCTCTAGCAGGTTGAGAGCAATGTGTCAAATGTACCTCTGTTCAGTAGAACTTTCTGCAAGGATGCTGTTTCTTTGTGCTGTCCAGTACGGGAGCCACCAGCCCCAGGTAGCTACTGAGTGGCTCATGTGACCGAGGAAGTGGATTGGTACTTGTACTTATTTTAGTGATTAACAGGTAAATTCACAGCTCTCTGTGTCAAGTGGCCACCATGCTGATTGCACAGGTCTGGGGAGTAGAGAGTAGATGAGGAATCAGACTCACTTGGGGTTCAGATTTGGTCTGTTTTCCTGTATCAGTGCCTCAGTGTCCATGCTTCTCGAAGATTGGACATGTCTGATATGGTGATAGAGCCGATCAGAGTTTGACCTGTTGGAAGACAGATAAACTTTAAAAACCAAAGGCGACCTCTCTCTCTTCACTGTTTCCACACTAGTCTCAACCAATGTCATCTCTGGCCTGGGTCCTGAAGCAGCTTCTCAACTTTCATTCATTGTTCCCATTTTTTGCTCCTTTCTCCACATAGGAGGCAAAGTGATATTTTAGCAATTTTTGTTTTTTTTTTTCTTTTTAAAGGTGAAGTGTAATTTTCTTTTCTTTTTTTTAATTAATAAATTTTTTATTTTTGGCTGCACTGGGTCTTGTTACTATGCGGGCTTTTTCTCTAGTTGCAGTGCAAAGACTTGGCATTGCAGTGACTTCTCTCATTGCAGAGCACGGGCTCTCGAGCACGCAGGCTTCAATAGTTGTGGTGCACAGGCTTAGTTGCCCCAAGGCATGTGGGATCTTCCCAGACCAGGGATTGAACCCATGTCCCCTGCATTGGCAAGCGGACTCTTAACCACTAGACCACCAGGGTAGTCCCATTTTAACAATTTATGCTCGTCGAGCTACTTCCTGATTAAAAGTTTTTGAATAGCTTCTCACTGTATGTGAGAAAAAAAATCCAAAGCCCTTAATTTGACTGGTAATCTTGTGCCTCCATGCCTGTCTGGCCTTATCTCTTCTCATGTTCGGCACTTCAGCCACACCGTCTTCTTCCAGTGGTTCCAGGTTCTAGAATGTGTCAGATCTCATGTCCCTTTGAGACTGTCTGAATTTTCTGTCTCTACCCCTCTTCTTGGCTGAGTCTAAAGGTTTCAGTATCTATATCATTTTCTTCTAGAATTCCTTCCTGACCTCCAAGTTCAATTAAATCCTTGCTGTTGTTTTCATTCCGTCTTGCTCCGTTCCTCAGTTTTTACGTCTAGATTTGTTCGCATGTCTTTGTGAGGTCTGTGTCTCAAGACTCTGAGCTTCCTGCTGGCAGGCTCGGGGCAGTCCTCTTCTTGACTCTGTGCCCCAGGCTTAGGGCAGTGCCTGGAGCTGACTAGGCATTCCACGCTAGCTAGTAACTTGCAGAGGGAGGATTCGAACCTGCAAAGTTTGGATCCAGGGTATGTACTTTGAACCACGTGCTACCTGAGTTTCTGTGAGGTAAAGGGCTCAGTGTATTAATATTATAGGTTAGACTCTTAGGGTAACATCCCCGTTCAGCAAACTTTGGTATGAACCGCAGCTGTAAAGTTCTCTTCCCAGTCTTACATATGGTACTCGAAGTGCTGTTTGAGACCTCAGTCCCTAGTTCTGTTCAGAAAAAAAGGCAAGTAAAATACAGTATTTCTTGAAATTTCTAGAAATACTATAGTAGTAATGTCTTCCTTTGCTGAAGATTTCTTCAAAAGGGGTTTTGTTTTGGTTTTTCTTCAGTGGGGAAAGTTTTATTGCTTAGTCTGGCGATGAGGTTGGTAGTATTGGGAGAAGAGCAAGGAGCAAGGTCTCTCATGTTGGCTCTGTGCTCCAGAGACCACAGGCGTGTGTTAAGTTAGGTAGTCTCTCGGAAAACCGCAGATATTCTTCTTAGTATATGAAATCTTGAGAGAAGTACAGTCCTACGTCCTTGTCTTTGATTAGAAGAGTCGTTAGTCTGATGTGACAATTTCCCTGGTTCCTCTCCAGAAACATTCATTCTAAGAAATGAGGATGCAAGGACGGAGGCCAATAGCACAAACGTTTTAACCAAAATTATTAACTGATCCACTGTTTGTCTGGTGAACAGGAGTTGTTGTTTTCTAGGAGGGAGAGGACACAGAGAAGACACCTCACCGTTGGTGGATTGAAACCTGCAAGAATCCTGATAGTGTTTCCCTTCATCGCAGACAAGAAGCCGTTTTTGAATTGTTGGGAGGTATACGCTGGAATGGGGCTTCCCAGGTGGCGCTAGCGCTAAAGAACCCGCCTGCCAGTGCAGGAGACGTGAGAGATGTGGGTTCAATCCCTGGGTTGGGAAGAACCCCTGGAGGAGGGCACGGCAACCATTGCAGGATTCTTCCCTGGAGAATCCCCTGGACAGAGGAGCCTGGCGGGCTACAGTCCATAGGGTCACAAAGGATCGGACACAACTGAAGTAACTTAGCACTCAGCATGCATACAGGGGAACACTGGATTGTACTGGGAAAGAAGGGAGGAGTGGGAACTGGGTTAAAAGAGCATCTCGCAGCTGAGCTACCTAAATGTAGTGGTGCTTTTTACTTTGAAACTGTTAAAATACAGCAAGAAACACGAATGAGATGTTAAAACTTTAAATAAATAACTGGTATTCTGTTAATGTAGGTAAAAGCATATACTGAAATGCTTTAGCTACTAAATGTTTTAGCTACTAAACTGAAATCTTACTTACCCGCACATGATTGCATTTGTGTGTAAAGCTCCTGTAGTTATTGATAGGAACATACATGTTCATGTTGTAAAATGACCTGTTATGTTAATGTTTTTGGTAAGAAACTTCACTCTTTATGAATGTTAATTTATTCTCTGAAAGTATCATTGGGGAGATAAAAGGGAATGTGTATCTTTACAAAATCAGCCCAAGATGAAAATTTCATTAGAAACATTTGAAAATGAAAGCAAAATATGTATTTGTGAATAACTTCCTGTTTGCGTCTTGTTTTGTTGCTAAAGGGATAACATCACCAGCAGAAATTCCAGCAGGTACTATTCTGGGACTGACGGTTGGTGACCCACGAATAAATCTGCCTCAAAAGAGGTCCAAAGTTTTGCCCAATCCAGAAAAATGCCAAGGTAAAGTTCCTGAGACAACCCTGGTTTTCCTTAACAACTGTTCTGACTAGTCAGTCCCATTAGAAGAATTCTGTCAGTGACAACTTCTGCAGTAACTTTATCTGTAGAAAATTTCAGGCCCTCTTTTTACCTGCCTACCTTTTTAAGGTGATCATGATAAAAGGAAATGGTATATCAGGAAGTATCTTTAGCTGTAAACGTGTAGCCTGATCCTCATGTTCATTTTTTCCGCTGAGTTCTCTATTTTCAATATCTAGTAATAACCTGCCTCTGCAAACGGGGTTCTCTGAAAATGCCTGGCTTTTCAGAATTTTAATTGTGAGGAAGGGACCCGCACCCGAAGCTGGTCTTGTGCTCTTTGGAAGCCTCTGTCTGACCATACAGATGACCCAGGTTCGAATCCTGGCAAGGCCATCCCAGGTGCTGAAGGGTAAGAGGTCTCGGCTTAGACTCAGTAGCGTGGCCTGTGGGGGTTTCTTCGGGGTGATGTGGTTGTGGGTGGGTGGGGGCTGGCTAAAATCTTAGTCTGATCTGCACAACTGTGATAATGCCTCACTGTGTTTACTGTCATTTAAGCCCAGTTAATTGGAAGAATAATTAAAATCAGTCTGTCAGTTTTTGGAGAACAGATACTGGTGTGTGTAGTAACAACTTGAGATTTGTTTTTTTTTAACCTTCACAAGTAGATAGATAGCTTATTAAGGGGGCAGTACAGTACTCTGCCAGAACCTTAACATGAAAGGTGGATTGGCTGAAAGAGTTTAAGATATATAGGTAAGTTAGTTAATTAGAGAGTCTTACACTTTAATCTGGAGAAGGCAATAGCAACCCACTCCAGTACTCTTGCCTGGAAAATCCCATGGGTGGAGGAGCCTGGTGGGCTGCAGTCCATGGGGTCGTGAAGAGTCAGACACGACTGAGCGACTTCACTTTCACGCATTGGAGAAGGAAATGGCAACCCACTCCAGTGTTCTTGCCTGGAGAATCCCAGGGACGGAAGAGCCTGGTGGGCTGCCGTCTATGGGGTCGCACAGAGTTGGACACGACTGAAGCGATTCAGCAGCAGCAGCAGCAACACTTTAATTCATGAATTGCTGGCTCTTTCTTTTCTTTTTTAACAGCAGTATGGTTGGGTACAACTGTAAAAGTTAGAGCATCTACTACACTGATAACTGTTGACTGTCAGAATGATCTCAGAATCACAGTTAAACTCTACTTAGTTTGGCTGCCTCAAATCCTTTTTTCAAATAATCTTTTAAAATTCCTATTGGGGTATAGATTTACAATATTATATTAGTTTCAGGCGTATGGCAAAGTGAATTTGTTATCCATATACGTTCAGTTCAGTCACTCAGTCGTGCCTGACTCTTTGCCACCCCATGGACTGCAGCATGCCACATACATACACGTACATCCATTGTTTTTAAGATTCTTTCCCCATATAGGCCATTACTGAGTATTGCGTAGAGTACCCTTTGCTATACAGTAGGTCCATATTAGTTATCTATTTTATATACAGTAGTGTGTATGTGACAATCCCAGTCTCCCAATTTATTCCTCCCCTCTTTCCCCCCAACCCCATAACCATAAATTTATTTTCTACATTCGTAACTACTTCTGTTTTGTAGATAAGTCCTTTTGTGGCCTTTTTTTTGATTTCACATATAAGCTATATCATATAATATTTGTCTTTCTCTGTCTTACTTCACTTAGTATGACTGTACCTAGGTTGATCCATGTTGTCGTAAATGGCATTATTTTGTTCTTTTTGATGGCTGAGTAATATTCCCTTTATATATGTACCAAATCTTCTTTATCTGTTCTGGACGTTTAGGTTGCTTGCATATCTTAGGTATTGTAAATAGTGCTGCAGTAACATTGGGGTGCATGTATCTGTTTGAATTGTGATTTTCTTTGGATGTATGCTCAGGAATGGGATTGTCGGATCGTATTGTAGCTCTATTTTTAGTTTTTTAAGGAATCTTCATACTGTTCTCCATAGTGTCTGTACCAGTTTTGGGAAAAGGCAGTTATGTATTAAATTCTTTCGAAGGCTTTCATTGTTCATTTGCTAAGTTGTGTTCAACTCTGCAACCCCATGGGCTGCAGCACGCCAGGCTTTCCAGTCCTTCACTATCTCCTAGAGTTTGCTCAAACTCATGTCCATTAAGTCAATGATACCATCCAACCATCTTATTCTCTGCCACCCACTTCTGCTCCTGCCTTCAATCTTTCCCAGCATCAGGATCTTTTCCAGTGAGTTGGCTCTTTGCATCAGGTAGCCAAAGTATTGGAAGTTCAGCTTCAGCATAAGTCCTTTCAAGGAATATTCAATGTTGATTTCCTTTAGGATTGACTAGTTTGATCTCCTTGCTGTCTAGGAAACTCTCAGGAGTCTTCTCCAGAACCACAGTTCAAAAGCATCAGTTCTTCGGCGTTCACCCTTCTTTATGGTCCAACTGTTACATTCATACGTGACTACTGGAAAAACCATAGCTTTGACTATACAAACCTTTGTCAGCAAAGTGATGTCTCTGTTTTTGAACATGCTGTCTAGGTTTGTCATAGCTTTTTTCCAAGGAGCAAGCATGTTTTAACTTCATGGCTGTAGTCACCGTCTGCAGTGATTTTGGAGCCCAAGAAAATAAAATCTGTCACTGTTTTCACTTTTTCCCCTTCTATTTGCCATGAAGTGATGGGACTGGATGCCATGATCTTTAGTTTATTGAATGTTGAGTTTCAAGCCAGCTTTTTCACTCTCTTCTTTCACCCTCATCAAGAGGCTCTTTAGTTCCTCTTCACTTTCTGCCATTAGAGTGGTATGATCCTAATATAAATCAGTTCAGAGAAAATTAAAGTTTATCTTGAAAAAACATTACAAAATGATAACCAAGATAAGTCTAGTTACCATCTGTCATCATAAAGATTTATTTCAATATCATTGGCTATATCCTCAGTCCTGTACATTGCATCCCCACGACTTACTTATTTTTTAACTGGAAGTTCGTGTCTTTTAATCTCTCTCAACTATTTCATTCATCCCTCCACAGATCTCCCCTCTGGCAACCACCAGTTTGTTCTCTGTATCTATGACTCTGTTTCTGTCTTAATTTTTTAGATTCCGCATACTAGTGATATCATCTGGTATTTGATTTTCTCTGTCTGGCTTATTTCACTTAGCATAATATCCTCCAAGTCCATTCATGTTGTTGGAAATGGCAAAATTTCATTCTTTTTTTGTGGCTGAGTAGAGTTCCATTGTATATATACCACATATGCTTTAACTGTTCATCTGTTGATGGACCCTTAGGTTGCTTTCATACTTTGGCTATTGTAAATAATGATGCAGTGAGGGTAGGGATGCACATATCTTTTCAATTTAGTGTTTTTATTTTCTTTGAAAATGTCCCCCAAAACAGAATTGCTGGATTGTGTAGTAGTTTGATTTTTGTTTTTTTTGAGGAAGCTCCCTTCTGTTTTACATATTGGCTGCACCAGTTGACATTCCGACCAACAGTGTATGAGGATTCCCTTCCCTCCACATCCTTGCCAGGTCGGTGTCCCCAGGAGGACTCCCAGCTGCCTCCTGCGTTTCTGGGAAGCTTTAAAATCAGCAAGTAAAGGCTCTTTTCAGACTACGTCCTTGGTTCTGGTTCTTGGAGCATGTAGATTTTGTGTGCACCCTTTCAGAGTGGGGTCTGTGTTTCCTGAAGTCCTCCAGCTGTCCTGTAGTCAAGCCCACTGGCCTTCAAAGCCAGTTGTTCTATGAGCTCGTCCTCTCCATACAGCTCCCCCGGGCTAGGGAACCTGATGTGGAGCTTGGGCCCTTTGCTCTTTTGGGAACACTCTGCAATTGTGATTCTCCTCCTGTTTTCTGTGGGTCACCTACCCCATCCGCCTACCCTGGGGAGTGTGTGGCTTGACTATACCAGGTTTCTACCTTTCCTCTCCAGTTCCTTATTTTCTTTAGCCGTAGGAAGTCTTTTCTGCTGGTCTTCAAGATGTTCTCGTACGTAGTTGCTCTGTAAACAGTTGTGATTGTGCTGTGCCCACGTGAGGAAGTGAGTTCAGGGCCTTCTGAACCGTCTTGACCACCAATCTCACAGTCTCACTGCATCACAACTGCAGAGTCACTTCCAACTTTTTTTTTTTTCTTTCAGCCATCAGACTCATGTGGGTATGTTCTATTGAGTGATCTTCTGTGTTGGCATTTTAGGACCTTAGCCTAAACTCATGAATTGTCTGATTTTTTTTTCTTTTTTTTCTTCTAATTCTTCAGTACAACAAAATAAAATCTGAAAGACGTTTTTCCCCCTGGTGTTTAAATAATTTCCTATAGGATATCTCTTCTATTAATATGCATGTTTATAACTGAAACGATCCCCCGCCCTGCCTTCCCCGCTGGAGCACTTTTTGGCCGGTGTGGCTCGTTTAAAGGGATGAAACAACATAGTTCACAGAAAAATATTCATTTGAAAAGAATGAGAGCAATACATTTTACAGAAGGGGGATTCACTCAGTTCAATAAAAATAGGGTCATTAGAGACTTGAAATAAAAGGACAGAAAAAAAGGATGGTATCTCTTAGCTCAGGACTTTTGGGTCAGGGATGATATAAAGAGCCCTGAAGCCTGTAGTTAAAGTATAACTTGTGCAATCAGAGCATATGATCAAGAAGTGGTTCTTTGCCTCTGCAGTGATGCCTAGAATAATCTTCCCTGTGGAATCAGGCAGTTATTTCAAGGCAATTTAATGTAATATTTGCATCTTATACACTAAAAATAAATGTCAAGTAAGTTTAGGAGTCTGCACTGTTTCACAGGTTATGAAACCAACTGTAAGAATTACAGTTTCTATTCAAGTAAATAAATTCCTCTAGAGAAGTAAATGCCTGTAGAATATTTTCCTCTAATAGAAGGTCCCCTAGCATCATTTAGAATTTGACCCTTACTGACCTAAATTAAAGAATGTGGTTTAAGGCTGTTTCTTTTCCCTCTTAGATAATGAGAAAGTTAGACAGCTGCTTCTGGAGGGTGTGCCGGTGGAGTGTTCACATAGCTTTCTCTGGAACCAAGATATCTGTAAGAGTGTCACAGAGAATAAAATCTCAGATCAGGTAACTAATGGTAAAGTCATGAAAACAGGTTGCAATTCATCACTCTAGAGACCATGAAAGTTATTTCATACTTTATAGACGCCTATAGACTTCCTTTTATTTTTAGACTTTTGATCCCTTTACTTAATGATATAAACAATGATTCTCTTTTCTGTTTTAGAGAAGAAGAATCTCTAGAAAAGATTAATACAAAGACTTTTTCTTAAAAATGATAATCTTATGGTTTAAATATGTTTTTCATTCATTATTTTTTTCCCCGTATATGTTTTCTGTCTGTAATCTCACAATGATTGAGCTCCTGCCAGCACCAGGTATTGTTCAGTGATGGGGCAAATGCCTAGGATACAGTTGAAGAAGTACAGAGTATGAAGGAAGCCCAAAGAATGGGTACTGAGCCCGGACTAGGGAAATTGGGGGAAGCTTCCCAGATGGAGGAGCTGATGTTTGAGCTAACTCTTAGGTGGATGGTCGGAGTTAACCAGACTTCTTGGGGCCAGGGGCCAGGAGCCAAGGCTACGATGGAGAATGGATTGTCTGAGTTGAGAGGAAGGGCTAGGGCCCAGGCCAAAACCAGGATGACCTGTTCAGGAATCTCCAAGCAGATCAGCATCTTGGAGTTAAGGGTGAGGCAGGAGATGGAACTGAAGAGATTAAGACGGGGATCAGGGGTAAAAGATCTTGAGGCATCCTTGGATTTAGACTGAAGACTAGGGACCATTGAAGATTTTAAACTCGGCCATGACATGATTAGATTTCACTCTGGCAGTGTTGTGGAGACTAGGGATGGGGAAAAGGCGGCCCGAGGAGCTGGAGAGAGGATGCGTGGTTGGATGGCCTTGAAAGAGGTCCTTAAAATAGTCCAAATGGCACGGTGGGGGCCTGAAGTGTGGCAGTGCGGCTGGAGTGGAGGGGCTGGGGTTTGGAACATACACCTGGGAAGTAAAACTGACAAGACTCTGAGATGGGACATGAGAAAGGAGAAGCCTGTGGGTTAGCTTCCAGCAGTCTCGCTTGGATTTAAGAGCTCAGCTGAAAGAGAGCCAGAGCCAGGTCTGACTTGTCGCTCCTATCTTGCCAAGTGCTAGCAAAGTGCCTGGTGTAGCACAAGTGCTCAGGAAATATTTGAATGAATGAGTAAATGAATGAACAGTAAATATTTGAAAGGATGAATGAATGAGTGAATGAGATGTGAGAACTGTGTGTCCTTCAGGAAGAGAGTGAAACAGTGGGGAAGATGAGTTCAATCTCAGGTAAACCGGGTTTGAGAGGCCTTGGGCTGTCCCAGGAGCAGATGTCCAGGAGACAGGTATCTGTCTCAGGAGGAAACACTGGGGCTATAGACATAGATACTTTGGGATGACTAAGGGTTAAAAAAAGGAGACCCAAGATTTGGTCATGCATGAAGGGTGTTCATGAGTTAAACTCTGTAGCTGGTGGAGGTGGTCTCTGCTGTAGTCTTCTCAGTCGAGTGGCCGGCTTCTCCTACCTGCTCATCTCCTTTGACAGCTGGCAAGAAAAATCTGAAAGGGTGTTGTTACCCACTCCCTCCAGTCCACCTGACAGATAATTTGTAGCACCTTCTGTTTTAAGACCTGATGAGAAATTTTCTCAAAGAGCTGGAGTATTATCCGACTTGCTTCCCTTGAGAAGTTGTTAATTATTCATACCTCCTTTACTCCATGACCACCAATCTTAACCAAAGTAAATGTAAAAGTGTTAAAATATAAGATTAATCCTGATATAAGAAAGAGCAGAATGAATGTATATTGTTTTAGAACATTGAATCATCTAGTATATTCTAGACCAAATTTAAGACAATGTGGCATTTTCTACCAAAGCACTTCTATGGAGGTGCTACTCCTGGGAGGAGTACTCTGTACTTAAAAATGGCTCACGTTTATTTACTGAGAATGTTTTCTTCCTAAAAGAGTGTTTAACTTTCTAAAGCTGCTTATAGAGAGACCCAGTAGGATCTCCCGGAAGACTAGAGTTGTTTGTCTTGAATTATTTTCTTCCACTCTAGGATTTAAACCGGAAGAGGAGTGAATTGCTGGTGCCCGGGTCACAACTTTTTTTAGGTCCCCATGAATCCAAGGTTCCTATACTTTTGATTCAACAACCAGGAAAAGTGACGGGTGATGAGCAACGAGGCTGGGGAAGCGGCTGGGATATCCTGCTCCCAAAGGGCTGGGGCATGGCGTTCTGGATTCCATTTGTAAGTAACACTTACAACATTCAAGGTATGCTCTTAGGGAGTGCCAAGTGCTGAAAATGTTCCTGACTTAATGCAGGGCCTAGAAATTGAGTGCTAGTTTTCTGCCCTTTGAGCTATCATCTTGGATACGAGATAATTTCATAAAGTCCCTGGAGCCAGGTTCCTTAATAAGAGTTGTGCGGACATTTGATGAACTTTTGAGGTTTTAAAAGTGGCCTGATTTTTGAATAGTAGTGGCAACAAACGAGGTTTTTTGGGGTTTTTTTTACTTGAAATTTGTTGTAGTTTAAAAACAAAGTATTTAATTTTTATAGATGTGTATAATACAGTTGTTTTTTGTGTGGATCCATTTATTAACTGCAGCTAAAAATTTTCTTAAAAATCTAACGTGTGTTTGAGTTTTCCTGGTTAGTTTAACTAATTACTTTGAGAACATAAAGGACATGTAGGACTGTTGGATTCATGCAGGCAATTAATTTCAGTCCTTACGCATAGTACAGAAGATATTTAATCATTTAGGAGTGGGGTTATTTTTAAAGATAACTTTAAACTTACGAGCTGTTTCAAGTATACAGAAAGTGACACTTGGATACCGTCCAGCTTAAGAAAGAAGACATAAAAGGGTCATTGGAAGCACTCTATCCCTCTCCAATCCCATTTCCTTCTCTCCTTCCAAAGGAATCACTGGCCCTATTGGTGTTTGTTGCTATCATGCACGTTTTTATAGTTTTATTAATTGTGTGTGTATGTATCCCAAACTAAAGTAGCTAAATTTGTAACGTGGAAACTTACATTACCATATGTAAAATAGATAGCCAACGGGAATTTGCTGTATGGCTAAGAAACTCAAACAGGGGCTCTGTATCAACCTAGAGGGGTGGGATGGGGCGGGAGATGGGAGGGAGGTTCAGAAGGGAGGGGGTATATGTATACCTATAGCTGATTCAGGTTGAGGTTTGACAGAAAACAACAGAATTCTATAAAGCAATTATCCTTTAATAAAATAAATTAAAAAAATAGCTAAATTTGACATGTTTTTACTTGCTCTGTTCACTCAACATTGAGATTTTTTTTTTTCCGTAATGATTGATGAAGCTCTAAGTCATTCATTTTCACTATTGTATGGTAACTCATTGTAGAGTAAGTCCTCAGTGTATTTATTCTTTCTCTTTGTGATGGGTATTTAGGTTTCCCACTTTCCCCATACAAATGACAGAATCTTTCTGGGATTTCTTCTAGATCTATCGAGGTGCAAGAGTTGGAGGGTTAAAAGAAACCTTAGTGCATTCTCAGTATAAAAGGTCGCCTAATGTCCCAGATGATTTCCCAGACTGCCCTGCTGGGGTTCTCTTTGCTGAAGAGCAAGCGAAACATCTTCTTGAGAAGTACAAGAGGTAAGAGACTGGCTTCTCTAGTGTTCTGTCTTAAAGGGAAGGCACACTGACCAGCAATGTTTTTCCTGGCTTCAGGGACTCCTGACTGTATAATGTGGAGTTCCTAGACTTGTCAACATTCCTGAGACATAATTTAAGAAGACATTACTTAGTTAGGAGATGGCCCTATCGCTGGATTTTATAGTTCATGCAGGTTACAAACCCTTCTCTTGGTTATTTGATTCAGTGACGATGGTGAACTCCTGAACTGTGGACCTGAGTTCCAGGCGCTTGTTAACAGATTCCCACTACTGACCCCTACCCCTAAAAATGGACATTGTATTTTTTTTTTTGTAATGGTTATAAATGGAGTATATATTTATGAAATTTTGAACAAAGTATGGAAACATATAAAAATACTTTATAAACTAGTATATTCCTTTTATCAGTGTATTCTTTTTGTCCAGGGAGATATGCACTGTTTTTACATTTTGCTGTCTGTCCATCTAGGCTGTTTTCTTTTCTTTTTCCATTGGAAGAGTGGCCGATGAGAGGCTCTATTTCCTTTATACTCAGGAAAGGAAGCCTTGGGCACGTGTATTTCCTGCTGAAATACAGTAGGCTCCTGGAAGCACAGAAACCCTCTAGTTTGTTGTGGCATCTGCTGTGTCTGGTCAGTGCACAGTGGGCCCGAATACTTGTATTTGTTGACTGATGAATGGGTGAATAATTGAATGTTGTGTTTCCTTGATTCTGAGCTCCACGGTCGTGCTCTCCTGTGCATGGCTGAAGCCACAGAGATGGGCCCTGTCTGACTTTCCAGGTTTGAATGATGAACAGATGAGCTGTGGTTTGAATGATGGACGAATAAGTGGGCGAGTGAGTGGCGAGAGGTTCCTGGATTCTGGCTCACAGGCCATTTGAGGGCAGCCGTCCTATGCCTCCCATGCAGGGTCTTCTCTGTGCTTGTTAAATAGTCGTGGGCAGAAATGCTTATGTCTCATCCTTCAGATTTTTCTATATGTAAATTTTTTAAAAATTTAATTACTTTTTAAATTACTTGTTTATTTGGCTGCATTAGGTCTTAGTTGCGGCAGGCAGGATCTCTGATCTTAGTGGCAGCGTGCAGGAACTTGAGCTGCAGCATGTGAGATCTAGATCCCTGACCAGGGATTGAACCCGGGCCCCCTGCATTGGGAGCGTGGAGTCTTAGCCACTGGACCACCAGGGAAGTTGGAATCTTTTTTTTGAAGCATTATATGACATATACTATTTTGAAATCTGCTTTTTTCATTTAACTGTATATTATGGAAAATTTTCCCACATCAATAAATACGACTCTACACACCCTCTGTGGCGGCTTTTGCACCATGCTGCAGAGCTGAGCAGTTCCCATGGAGACCACAAGGCCCAGAAAGCCAGAAATAGCTATCATCTGGCCCCTTACAGAATAAGTTTGCCAGCACTTGGTGTAAACGAGGGCCTGGCTGTGTTCCAGCTCACTCTGTGGACTTCCTATCATTTTCATGTGCCGTAAGATATTAATCTCCTGTGTTTTTCTCTGCCATTTAAGAGTGTAAATCCATCCCTAGCTCATGGGTCATACCTGGCGCCTGGCAGTGGGCCAGGTTTGGCTGGTGCAGCGTGGCTATTCTGTGATTTATCAGTGGCCCTTTATGTTCTTTCTGCTTTTTTGCTCTATGCTTCCATGAACAGCTTTCCCTATGCGTCTCTACATATTTGTCCCATTTATTCATTTAACACGTGCTAATTTAGAACCTGCCATGTGTCGAAAACCTTTTTAGGCCCTGAGGCTACAGCAGCGGTCAGGGCAGGCAAAGTCAGTTCTGCCCTTGTGGAGCTTACTCTTTTTGGAAGTGCATGTTTCCAGGCTGGTGGGGGGATCCAGGAGAGGTGAGGGAGGCTAACTTGCAAGAGCAAAGCCCTCAAGCAGGGAAGAGGGGGTGGCATCAGGGCACCAGGGGAAGGGGTGGCGTTCCGTAGAATCAGGCTCAGCGCTCTCATTTTAATAGGCTGGAAGGCTGACTCTGAAATGCTACAGATTTAGGTAGGCTAGACTCTGCAGAGAGGTTGGGTAGTAATCTTCTAACCATGCCTGTCTTCTCAGTGAAAAATAGGCAAGGCTGTCATCTAGGAATAAGGGGGAGAGAGGCTGTCAGAGATTTAAGGAGCGAGGAATTGATGTAAACGGTGTTCTTGGACAGTGGAAGATGGAGTGACCGGGAGAAACCTAGGGGATTTGTAAGAAATGTAAGAGCCCACTTGAGTTGTGTGTTGATAGTGAGGCCCCTCAGGACGGTTGCGTGCTCTTCCCCAGCCATGTTCTGCCAGTCTGGTCCTGGGCTGGGGAAGGGGGAGGGTTGCATGTAACCAGGATGGGCTTTGCCAGGGGGAAGGAGTTGAGGGTATGTGTAAAGGGAGTGACTCTGTGAACTATGGAGAAGGGCAGGCAACCCACTCCAGTGCTCTTGCCTGGGGAATCCCTTGGACAGAAGAGCCTGGTGGGCTGCAGTCCATGGGATTGCAAAGAGTCAGGCAGGCACTGAACTGTGGGATCTAGGCTTATCAGCAGAGAGATGTGAGGATGGTGGTGGGCAGTGATGAAGTGGGAGAGCAAACATGCGGTTAGCCCTACGTGTGAACCTCCAAGTTGCCAACTTTCAAAGACGTGAACGTGCGTTCCATTAGCAGCAGGTATGAGTGAAATTGCAGCTCGCCTCTGTCTCCCCTTTTGTGTTTTCACCGTTTTTTATCTCTTTTTTGTAAATTGTCCATCTCTCTTTTTAAAGGTGTTTGGGTGAGGCCGGTACCCTGGGAGAGTTCTTCACCAGGTGCCCCTCTCAGAGTCCAGAGCGCGTTTGGTTCCATCTCCAGGATACAGGCTCACACTGAAGCCCCGGTGCAGGGTCATGTGCATTTGGGGTCTTAGGGTGCAGCACATAGTAAGAAGCCAAGTCAGAAGGATGGTCTGGGCCTGTCCCCGAGATGACCGTCAGTCTGAAGACGCAGGCTCTCACAGAGTCCCCCTGCCCAGAAGGGCCCGTAACCAGGCCGGTCCCTACCTCTTGGGGTCGTTACGTACCAGAGCAGGCCCTGGTTCCCACTCGTCTGTGGCTTTCTGAAGGTTTGCCCTCACTTACCTGTTGCTGGAAAGGTCAGCTGGTGTCACTCATATGGAGGGCAGTTTGGAGATAATCATCAAAATTGCAAGTGCTAATAATACTCGCTGCCTTAGCACTTCCACTCCCGGAACTTGATCCTGTGAACACACTTGTCCTTGTGCAACGTGTTCAAGGTCGTTCATGGCAGCAGCATTTGTGGAAGCAAAAGCTTGAAAATAATCAAAATGCCCTGCAGAAGATAATGCCCTGTCTGTCTAGATAGCTGAGGCCATGAGCCTCGTGCAGAAGAGTGAGGGTGTCTAGATGTGCTGATATAAGGTGATCTCCTAGATATTTTGTTAAATGAATAAGATTAAGCAAAGAGCGCAGGATCTTTTTGCCACTATTTGTGCAAGATGGGTAAAAACAGAGAGAAATATGTACATTATCGGCTTGTATGTTCAAAAAACGTCTGTAGAAGGATATGTGAGAAACCGATGATGACAGTGACTCTGCGGAGGATAGTGGGGTCACCAGAGGTCAAGGGTGAGAGAAACTTCACCATCCTCCATCTTGCACCTTGGCAACTTCAAACCCTGTTGAGAGTGCAGGGGCGTCACTGCACAGCTGCAGGAGCACACCTTACCTGCAGTCCTTCAGGAGGGGTGCCCATGGGGCGACTTTGTGGGTGCATTATCTGTTACAGCAAAAACCGAACAATAAGAAAAAAAGCTCAGCCAGGAGAATTGGTTATTATCATTTTTAAAAAAATCATATTTCTTTGAAAACTTTTCTGTATGTTTATTTGTTTATTTTGGGGTTTTATTGATTAATTAGTTTATTTTTGGGTGCACTGGGCTTTCTCCAGTTGTGGTGAGTGGGGGCTACTGCTTGCTGTGGTGTGCAGGCTTCTCATCCTGGTGGCTTCTCTTGTTTTGGAGCATGGGCTCTCGGTGTGCTCTTCAGTAATCTTCCGGGACCAGGGACCGAACCTGTGTGCCCTGCATCAGTAGGTGGCTTCTTAACCACTGGACCACCAGGGAAGTCCCTGCAGGTTTGTTTTTTAAATAGAGATGGAGTTCAGTGCCCATGGTTCTTTTGATTGTCCATCCTAAATCGTTCAAAACTGGTTTTCCTTTTTGATTCCCATTAGACGTCCTCCTGCAAAACGGCCCAACTACGTTAAGCTTGGCACCCTGGCACCTTTTTACTGTCCCTGGGAGCAGTTAACTCGAGACTGGGAGTCAAGAGTCCAGGCTCCAGAGGAATCGTCTGCAGCTTCCTCTCCAAGTGGTGGGGAGAGTGGCTCGAGCAGAAATGGGGTGCCTCGTGTTGCCGAGCCTGGGAGGACTGCTCAGCTGTCTGACGACCAGGGCACACCCCTGCGTGACTCCAGTGGGCCTGAGGGAGTCATGGACACAGATTGTCCAGCCGGGATGGGGACCGAGGAGGCGGCCAGCCAGAGTGCCGCCAGCAGCCCCCTTTGCGTTCTGAGGTAAGTGCTCAAGACTTCCGGATGCCTTTTTTGGATTGTCTGTTTTTTGATACTGACCCTGGCCACAGGATGTAGAAGTTGTCATGGTGCCTTTACACAAAGGCCAAGTGAATTTACAGACCTTCTAGCAGGGAAAGTCAGCGGATCCTTAAGGGCCCGGGGAAGAGCCTGAAGTCATACACACTTGATTTGGGGCATGATTAGCTGAAATGATTTAAAATACCACCTCAATAGATCTAACCCAAGGCCATTTATGACCTGTTTCATTTAGTCTTTGCTCACAAAGCAGTACCCTCGCGGTTATAGTCTTAAGGAATGAAGAACCCCTGCAAGCTTTCTTTAAATCGCTGAATTAGATTTCTTCTCATTGGTTTTGAGTAACCTGTGTTTGTGGCCGATGAGGTGATTCATTCATTCTCATTGTGATACTGTTGTATCACCGAGGGGAATGTGTGGAATGTGTGCTCGTGGTATTGCTGTAGGCTATTAGATTCTGCTTATCATTTACCCTTTGTTCTAGGCTCTGATTTTAAAAGTGTGCCACCCCTTTGCTTTATACTTATTTTTCTGTATAATACCTTGTAATTTTGTATCTTTCCTTCTGACTTTTCATACAAATATCCTTCCCTTAGGCTTTCTTTTTCCATCAAAATTATCAGTTACTTTTTAACCCTCCCACTGTGAATACAGCCTAGATTCTACCCCATCATCTTATTTTTAATCTGTCTTCAGCTTTAAACCTTTAGTCCTCAGTCTTGAAATAGTAGACACCTGAAACGGATCGTTACAAAAATGTAAAAATGTGTAGTTTTAATTTTTTTTAAATTGAAGCTTTGATCCTTTCCCACATTGAGTATTAAACAACAACAAAAAAGCAAATGAACTCTAGCAAACCAGTCTCCTGATTGCTTATTTTCTCCATGAACAAAGTATCTTCACAAGGCTTGTCTCCCCCTTCACGCAGGAGTAGAAGATTACTGAGGCAGCTGTCAGCCTGGTGCGGACCCAGGCCTGGGGGCCGTCAGGCGACCCAGCGAGCCGGCAGAGGCCAGCAAGGACTAACCAGAGAGGCCTGCCCGGCTGTGCTGGACGCCTTCCCCAGGGCCCTGGTGTGGGTCAGGCTGGCCCTGCTGGGGAAGGGCAGCCCTGGCCCGCACACCCTGATCTGCGTCCCAGCCGAGGAGGATCTCCTGCAGCTCGCCCGCGATCGGCTGTACAATGGGCCCCAGGAGCCCAAGCACAGCGACCCATTCAAGAGCCAGATCCGGAAACAGAAGGAGAAGAAGAAGCTAGAGAAGAGGCTGAACCAAGGGCGTGCCGCGTCTGAGGGCCTGGCAGAGGGCGGCCCTGCGGCCGGGCCCCAGCCCCTGACCCTGGGCTTGTGGTCAGGCCCCCTCCCCATTGTGACTTCTCACTGCTCCAGAGTTCTCCTTGGCTTTGTCACACAGGGAGATTTTTCCATGGCCGTTGGCTGTGGGGAAGCCCTGGGGTTTGTTAGCCTGACGGGCTTGCTGGACATGCTGTCCAAGCAGCCAGGGCTGGACAGGGGCCTTGTGTTGCTGAGGCCGCCTGCCTCCTTGCAGTATCGGTTTGCAAGAATCACAATTGAGGTGTGAACGTGGGTTCACATCACGGCACAGAAAAGAACTGTGTTTGCCAAGTCTCACAACCAACCAGAGAGTTGTTCCCCTCCCCCTGCCCCACCTTCTGTTTCAGGACATCATGTGAAGTTCCTTGGAAACGAGAATAAAGAAACTTACGTATTTATGCAAATAGATGAAATGTTTACATCATTCCAGTAATCTCGTTGATTTCCATCTTTCCCTGTCCTCACTGTGATATTTTAAAATTATTTGGCATATAGAGCCAAAAGCTTTTGTATTTTGCTTTCTTGGCCTGTGTAATTCTGGCTGAAAATAATTATAAACTCTGGTTGTCTTCTTGCATCCTTTTTTTTTTTTTAATCAGGAACTATGACACCACCCTTATGGCAGAAAGTAAAGAGGAACTAAGGATGCTCTTGATCAAGGTGAAAGAGGAGAGTGAAAAAGTTGGCTTAAAGCTCAACATTCAGAAAACTAAGATCATGGCATCTGGTCCCATCACTTCATGGGAAATAGATGGGGAAACAGTGGAAACAGTGTCAGACTTCATTTTTAGGGGCTCCAAAATCACTGCAGATGGTGATTGCAACCATGAAATTAAAGGAAGCTTACTCCTTGTAAGGAAAGTTATGACCAACCTAGATAGCATATTGGAGAAGGAAATGGCAACCCACTCCAGTGTTCTTTCCTGGAGAATCCCAGGGACGGGGGAGCCTGGTGGGCTGTCGTCTCTGGGGTCGCACAGAGTCGGACATGACTGAAGCGACTTAGCAGCAGCAGATAGCATATTAAAAAGCAGAGACATTACTTTGCCAACAAAGGTCCGTCTAGTCAAGGCTATGGTTTTTCCACTAGTCATGTATGGATGTGAGAGTTGGACTGTGAAGAAAGCTGAGCGCCGAAGAATTGATGCTTTTGAACTGTGGTGTTGGAGAAGACTCTTGAGAGTCCCTTGGACTGTAAGGAGATCCAACCAGTCCATCCTAAAGGAGACCAGTCCTGGGTGTTCTTTGGAAGGACTGAATGCTGAGGCTGAAACTCCAATACTTTGGCTACCTCGTGCGAAGAGTTGACTCATTGGAAAAGACTCTGATGCTGGGAGGGATTGGGGGCAGGAGGGGAAGGGGACGACAGAGGATGAGATGGCTGGATGGCATCACCAACTCGATGGACATGAGTTTGAGTAAACTCCAGGAGTTG
>NW_011495050.1:23752911-23761998 GCF_000754665.1 Bison bison bison | reverse complement strand
ATCTGGGAGGCCTGGTGTGCTGTGATTCATGGGGTCACAAAGGGTCGGACATGACTGAGCGACTGAACTGAACTGAACTGAAGGGCTGTCAAGTCTATTTGAAAAATCTTGTAGTCATGTGATAAGCGACGATGACAGTTGTTTAATGATTTGATTGTTACCAAAGAGGAAAAGAGGGCTTCCTGGGTAGCTCACATGGTAAAGAATCTGCCTGCAATGTGGGAGACCTGAGTTCAGTCCCTGGGTTGGAAAGATCCCCTGGAGGAGGGCATGGCAACCCATTCCAGTATTCTTGTCTGGAGAATCCCATGGACAGAGGAGCCTGGCGGGCTACAGTGCGTGAAGTCACAAGAGTCAGACACAACTTAGCGACTTTCACTTTCACTTTCAAAGAGGAAAAGACTAAACGTCTGGTCTCTGTACCTGACCGGTGGATCCCCTGTGGGCCACATTCACTTCTGTGCTGTAATCAGCAGTCCCGCCACTTCACACCATAAAGAAGGACATCGTGGAAAACGCATTGCTGCTTCGGCGGTTTGGTTTACGGCAAGTGTTGAGATGGAATGAGAGTGGGGTCTGTGGTTTCATGGCTCTTCATCCTCTGTGTTGTTGACCAGCACATGTTTCCAGAAGTTACTTAATGTTTCTGTGCTCTTTGTTTTTGCAAAGAGTGTTTCACAGCCATTTCTCAAAACATGCTCTATGAAATATACGACCTAAGGAAAAGAGTCCAAGGACTGAGTGATTTTGAAAACTCTGGGTTAAATACAGTTCAGCACTTCTTTTTAAAGGAATTCTAGAACCTTCCATATGATAGGTACATTGTGATTCTCTAAGGAGTGGATACTGTAGCTGAAACATCTGTTGTTTCCCCTCTCACCCTGCCTCTGAATGTATTTGTGCCCCATCCAAATGAGACTGAAAAAAACAGTATTGCTTAGTGGTGGCTGTAAGCAGAATACGTTAGAATGTCACCTGATGCTCAGTTATTAGTATTTATTGAGCTAGTGCTCATTTGTTCTCTAGGCTCTAAGCCACTCCTTCTGTGGCTTCACTCGCTTGATGACAAGTCTGAGTGAGCTGTGTCACCGAGTCTCTATACAGCATGTCTCGTGGGGGCTGCTGCCCCGCCCTCATCACAAGGGACAATTAATTGCTCTGCTTGCTGGTGGCAAAGAACTATGCGTTGAGAGGACAGACTAGCATTTCCCAAAATATACTCCTGGGAGCACTGGTCCCTGGAGATGTTTCCTGGGAAAAAAGTGTTTCCTGGCTACATAAATTTAGGGAAAGACAGGCTGTGTGGCTTTCCAGGTGACACCACTGGGAAAGAGTCTGCCTCCCAATACAGGAGGCCTAAGAGACCCTGTTCGATCCCTGGGTTGGAAAGATCCCTTGGAGGAGGGCATGGCAACCCACTCCAGTATTCTTGCCTGAAAAATCCTATGGGCAAAAGAATCTGGAGTGCTGCAGTCCATGGGGTTGCAAAGAGTTAGACATGACTGAGCGACTGAGCATGCAAGTTCACTTCTAAGCTTTGAGATGTGTGTCTAGTTCTCCTTTAAGGAAAGTATCGTCAGCAACATATAATACATAAAAACCCATGCAGTGTGTGTGCCCCTTAAGTGGATGTGGCAATCATTTCCTTACCTTGTTGTGTTCGACTCTTTGAGACCCCATGGACCCCCCTGTCCTTCACCATCTCTCGGAGTTTGCTCAAACTCATGTCCATTGAGTTGGTGATGCCCTCCAACCATCTCATCCTCTGTCGCCCCCTTCTCCTCTTGCCCTTAATCTTTCCTAGCATCAGGGTCTTTTCCAGTGAATGGGTTCTTCGCATCAGGTGGCCAAAGTATTGGAGCTTCAGCTTCAGCATCAGTCCTTCCAATGAATATTCAGGGTTGATCTCCTTTAGGATGGACTGGTTGGATCTCCTTGCTGTCCAAGGGATTCTCTCAAGAGGCTTCTCCAGCACCACAATTAGAAGCCATTTCCTTATGGGGCTTAATGATCGTGAACTCTGAAATTCATCCTCCTTTTACCGGAAGTTCGTAGGAGCTGGCCATCGTGACCTCAGTGTCACGTTGCTGTCTTGGCTGCCACGTGCCCAAGTTGAGTTCTTTCTTCCTGGCCAGTGGGAAGTGAGGCAGGCAGCGGATGGCCGGATGGACTCCAGGGTCGTCTTACCCCTTCTGAAGCCTGTGGTAGCCAGTCTGAGGCTGGGGGTGCGCTGCTTGGCCCCTGATAGGAGGGAACAGAGGCAGCCACTGGGGTTGTCCAGTGTAGCCCCAGCTCCCCAGTCACACAGTGAAGCTGGTGGCCCCAGGACACGGAGGCCCGGGCCCTGTCTCCCCTTTGACAACAGTGGCTTTGATTCTCGGCAGCATGTCTGAACCACCTGATAACCCAAACCTCGCCTGGAAAGCAGTCGTGGGTTGGGCCCAAGCCTCAGCGTTTCTCACTATTGTAGCCACGCGTTCCGGGAAACAAACTGACTCAGAAGGACGATGCAGATAGTCGAGTGCAGTTTATTACACCCGCGGGCCCAAGGCAGAGTCTCCTCTTAGCCAAGGACCCCGGCCAGTTTTTGTGAAAACCTTATATACCCTAAGTGTACATGTTCAAACCCACCTCCCCAACTTCTCTGAAACTAGTCTGAACAAAGGAAAAGAAAGATACAAAGTTAACTCGTGATTCATAAGCCTTAAGCCCGTGATTCGTATGCCTTAAGCCTAGGTAGTTAACAGTGGACAATTATCAATAGGCCTGTGGTCATACCCCAAAAAGTGTAATAGAATTTATGATTCTATTTGGTTACACAGATAATCAGTGTATTCTTTTAGGCGATGGAGAGTCTAGATACAAGCCCTGGGGCTCTTTCATAGGGGGCGGGAGGGGTCTGGTTTTCCAGTTGGTATGTCATTTCCATAAATACTGGGCACATAGCTCAAAGTCCACAGTCCAGCCCAACATGGAGTCCTGCTTTCAAGATGGAGCCTGTTCTGTCTGTCTCCTCCTTCATTACGAGCTCCCAGGCCATTTTGATATGTGACTTGGGTTGAGTCTTTGGCTTCAGGGAGTCTGGAGCCCCTGCTCCTTGAGAAAGCAACGGGTCTGTGGGCTGGGTAACCGGGCTGTGGCAATGGGGCAACCTAAAACCCAGTTCCCTTACCAAGTGTGTGGTTAATCTCCTTTCCCTAGACTTTGTTCCGTTGCTTGTCTCTTCTGACTTCAATCTCTCTTTTTTTTGTTTTTTTGGCTACACTGGGTCTTTCATTCAGCATGGGAATGTGGGATCGTCTCAGACCAGGGACCGAACCCTTGTCCCCTGCATTGGAAGGCGGATTCTTAAACACTGGACCACCAGAGAAGTCCCCTCAATCCCCTTTCTTGACCCTTCTGACCTCAGTCCTGAACACTAAGCAACCAGTCAGATGACTGAGGTTGTTATGACTACAATTGCTGCTTCGATAACATAACGGATAACGTCATTAACATACAAACTCTCGGGTCAAGATGAGCTCACAGGCCTCCTAGCCACGGACCACCTGGTTAGAGAATGTAAACCAGAAACATCCTGAGCCCTGAGGCTGCAGTTGAGAAACACTGCAAGAAATGACTAATCCCAGCCTCTTTGTTCTTCCCCTTTGAAAACAGCCCTAACGCAGAGCCCGCGTGGGAGTGGGTCTGAGGCTGACTTCCACCCCCTTGCTTGGCTGCCCTGCAAATAAAACTCTTCAGTTCAGTTCAGTTGCTCAGTCGTGTCCGACTCTTTGTGACCCCATGAATCGCAGCATGCCAGGCCTCCCTGTCCATCACCAACTCCCGGAGTTCATTCACACTCACATCCATTGAGTCGGTGATGCCATCCAGCCATCTCATCCTCTGTCGTCCCCTTTTCCGCCTGCCCCCAATCCCTCCCAGCATCAGAGTCTTTTCCAATGAGTCAACTCTTCACGTGAGGTGGCTAAAGTACTGGAGTTTCAGCTTTAGCATCAGTCCTTCCAAAGAACACCCAGGGCTGATCTCCTTCAGAATGGACTGGTTGGATCTCCTTACAGTCCAAGGGACTCTCAAGAGTCTTCTCCAACACCACAGTTCAAAAGCATCAATTCTTCGGCGCTCAGCTTTCTTCACAGTCCAACTCTCACATCCATACATGACCACTGGAAAAACCATAGCCTTGACTAGACGGACCTTTGTTGGCAAAGTAATGTCTCTGCTTCAACTTTTACTTGGCAGCAAACTACCACCGCCCCGGATTTCAGCTTTCTGTGCCTCACACACACCAGCCTTTGCTCAGTTAACCAAACCTTACAACTCTCCTGCCTGCAACTGGCCCAGCTCATAGGTCTGCCTGCCTGTGAAACAGCCAGGTGGGAGCTGAAACTGAGCAGATTGGCGAGGGCTGGGGGCCCAGAGAGGGGGCTTCTGCCTGGGGAGGAGGCTTCCTTTCAAAGAAGAAAACAGCCTGCTTGCTTGAATCAATATAACCTTCACTACTTGGGGAGCTTCCCTGGGAGTTCTGTTGGTAAAGAGTCTGCCTGCAGTGCAGGAAACCCCAGTTCAAATCCTGGCTTGGGAAGATCTCCTGGAGAAGGGATAGGCTACCTACTCCAGCATTCTTGGCTTTCCTGATGGCTCAGCTGGTAAGGAATCCACCTGCAATGCGGGAGAGCTGGGTTTGATCCCTGGGTCAGGAAGATCCCCTGGAGAAGGGAATAGCTACCCACTCCAGTATTCTGGCCTGGAGAAATCCATGGACAGAGGATCCTGGCAGGCTAAGAGTTGCAGAGTCGAACACAACTGAGTGACTTCCACTTTTACTACTTGGGAGTCATTCTTCTTTGTTTTTTTTTTTTTTTTTTTTTTTTTTTTTCTTGGGAAGATCAGATCAGCTGTCCTCAATCTTGGCTGAGCATTGAAATCACTCAGGGGCTTTTGAAACCCCGGTGCCCACACCCACCTGCAGGCCTGCCAACTTCCCGAGTCGGGGTGCGGTCTTTGGGATTCTCAGAAGCTCCAGGTGACTTGCAGCAGGGTTGAGACCCGTGCCCTAGACTTTAATATGAGGTTCAGTGCAATTATCCCAGGACTCAGAAGCTTATCAGCTTGTCACGCAGGGTCGTAGCAGATAGACGTAGGCTGTCTTGAGCAGGGTGTGCACCTGTTCCTAATGTTCCTGGAAGCTGTCCTGCTGCACGGGAGCAAGTGGCCAAGTTCACATGGTGGCATTTCCTTTCTTCTTTTATTTTTTGGGGCTGTGCTGGGTCTCCGATGAGGCGCACAGACTTCTCTTGTTGAGGCAAGGGGGCTTAGCTGACTCGGAGCATAAATCTTAAGTCCCCGACCAGGGATCGGACCGCGATCAAACTGGACCACCAGGGAAGTCCTTCTTTTTTAAGAATTAAAATTCAACCAGGTACTGTTCTGGAAAAACCCAGCCTAAGCACCTGTGTGCTTACGCGGAGGAAGCGTTTATACACGGAGACCGCTCCTGGGTCCTTTCCCAAGCCTCATCGCACCCAGCTTCGTCCTCCTCACTTCGCAGTGAAGACACTGACCTGTGGGATCCTTGAGGAGCCGGGCTTGCGATGCCACCAGGCATGCGCTGTGCTCTGTCCTTGGGATGTTCTCACCCCTCCCCCACGCTCCCTGAACCCCGAACCCGCTCGCCCCATCCCGCCAAGCTCGACGGAAGGTTTCTCAGGGAGGCCTCCTCCTGCCTGGGTGATTTTTGATCACGCAATGGATTTATTTTCCGATGACATCACAATGTACAACGATGCGTTTTGCTGTTTACTCGTTTGCTGTCTATGCCATTAGGCTGTGAGCCTCATGAAGAGGAGCCCACGTCTTCTTCGCTAACTGTTGCACCTCAGATTCTAGCACAGTCCCTCATCCACATCTTGTATTTAATATATTTTTATTGAATTGATGCCTGAATCAAAGAGGGTTCAGCTACAATACATTTTATCTCCAATGTATGTCGTAGTGGACGAATGAGCCACTAGGTGGCGCCAAGACCTCAGGAGAAAAAGGTCTGCTCTGGGAAAACACCGGAACTAAAACACAATTCAGTCGTGTGTGTGTGTGTGTGTGTGTGTGTGTGTGTGTTGTGTGTTGTCGGCCTGGGGGAGTTTATGACGTGACAGATCAATTAGTATTCCCTCATTTGGGGTAGGGGTAGACCCCCTATTCCCAAGGTAATAGTTTGAAAAGGTTCCGTGCTTTTTAAAGAGGGGACTAGAGAAGAAACGGGGCTTCCCTGGTGGCTCAGGTGGTAAAGAATCCTCCTGCAATGCAGGAGACCCCTGTTCAATTCCTGGGTTGGGACGATCCCCTGGAGAAGGGATAGGCTACCCACTCCAGTATTCTTGCCCTTCCCTGGTGGCTCAGATGGTAAAGAATCCGCCCACAGTGCGGGAGACCTGGGTTCGATCCCTGGGTTGGGAAGATCCCCTGGAGGAAGGCGTGGCAACCCACTCCAGTATTCTTTCCTGGAGAATCCCCATGGACTGAAGAGCGTGGCAGGCTGTAGTCCATGGGGTCACAAAGAGTGGGACACAACTAAGCGACTAAGCACAACACAGCACAGAGAAGAAACAACTTTAAAAGCTCTCATCTAAAGAATAAGTCCCATCCGTATTATCCTCCATAGGTTTGTCCTCTACCATGAACTGAATGCCTTCAATGACGGGCGGTTCATTGCTTCACCCGGAGATGCCGCTTCTCCACTGGCCACGTGCTGATGGGTGGACTGCCCCCTAAGCCCCCATTTCAGCCTGTCTTCCCTCCTCTTTGCTTTTGTCACCTAAAACTGGGAGTATGTATGTTAGCCTCTCAGTCGTGTCCAACTCTGTGTGATCCCATGGACTGTAGCTCTCCAGGCTCCTCTGTCCATGGAATTCTTTAGGCAAGAATACTGGAGTGGGTAGCCATTTCCTTCTCCAGGGGATACTCCCCACCCAGGGATTGAACCTGGGTCTCACACACTGCAGGCAGATTCTTTACCATCTGAGCCACCAAGAAAGCCAGCCCTTAATTTTAGGAAGTCAGCTATTTGCTTTCTCTTCTCCAGGCTAAACAAGCCTCATTTCTTTCAGCTTCTTTGCTCTTGTTCACCATATTTCACAGAGGACTTTGTTTTTTGAACAAGACATAATTTGTTTTCAGAACACCCCTGCACAGCTGCATGAGCCTCAGGCAGGGGTGCCGGCTTCAGGGAGCACCTCGAACGTTCTGGGTCACTCTGGGCCCTCTCTGAAGCCTCCAGCCTTCTACTCCCTTGTCCCGCAGGATTTAGTTTTTACTGCTGGAGACATGTGTGAGCGTGGTTTTCCTCAAAAGCATAGCCTGGATGGCTTCCATGCAGGTAGTTTATTTTAGGAAGTGACCTAAGGGGACAGGAACACAGAGATGGGGGACAGGGAAGGAGTGAGAGCTGATGGAAAGGGAAGGAGTGAGAGCTGATGGAAACTTGCATTATTCAGCTGGTCACACGGTGGAGGGGGGGCAAGTGAGGGTGCCCTGTGCTGCCCACGGGAGCCCCGGGAGAGGGCAATTTCTTTACCAGCTCTCATTCCTCCTGGGCAAGGGATGCCCCAGGCCAGGGAGTCTTGATTTGCTTGCACCTCCAGGTTTGCACAAAGGCTAGAAGAGCCGAGTTTGTGGGCCCTCCAGGAAGGCCAGCGTGAAGCCTGGAGGCAGAAGAGGTGCAGAGAAGTCAGGGCCGCAACCAGCACTGAACAGAAGCTGAGCCCAGGGATAGAGCCCTCAGGACAGGGGACTCACTTGTGCTGCCACTTTTGCGAAGCCCAGTTGTGTGTGTGTGTACACACACACACACACTCGTATGCTTGTATGGGGGGAGGTGTGGGTGCTGGATGAGCTTTCTGGAATGAGTGAAGCTGATCTTGCCAAGGTGGGGACAGCTGCAGTCCAGCCCTGCTAGCTCTCAGCCGTCGGGAAGGGTGTCCCTGCAAAGAGCCTTTCTCCTTGAGCTCCACCTGGCGCGGTCCTGAATATTCTCCGTCGTATGCCTGCAACCATCATTAGGCAACAAGTCCCAAGAGTGTTGTCTGGTAAGAAAATCTCCCAGCAGAGGTGTTCTGCTGGCTCAAGGGCCACTCTCCCATCATTTTTGCCCAACGAGCATCCAGCCTCCCTCTGGTTCATCCGTACCCACTTCATTTTTTCTCTCCTATCTCAGTGGTTCCCCTCTCAGCCCCCCGCTATGGCTGGAGCTCAGTTTTTCTGGGACAGAGAAAAGGGCCAAAGTAGGTGGTTAAATAGTTCATCCTGCTAGGGAATGGTAAGTAGACAGCCAAATATGGGAGACCCTGTAAGTGAATGATCACTCAAGAAAGCAGGCTTGCTTAGCAACCAAACCAAGCAGGCTTGTTTAGCAACAAAACAAGCAACAGAAGCATGAAACAGGCACCAAAGCAACAAAACAACGGTAAAGTGAGACCCACGTCCTGCCCGGCGAGACCAGTAAGCCCAGGATTCCTACGATAAGCTCCTCTGTGCACACAAAAAAAGAAAATACAAGGAAAGGTGCCTTGTACTGAAGTGAAAATCACTCAGTCGTGTCCAAATCTTTGTGACCCCACAGACTATACAGTCCATGGACTTCTACAGGCTAGAATACTGCAGTGGGTAGCCCTTCCCTTCTCCAGGGGATCTTCCCAACCCAGGGATCGGGCCCAGGTCTCCCACATTGCAGGCAGATGCTTTACCAGCTGAGCCACAAGGGAAGCCCAAGAATACTGGAGTGGGTAGCCTATCCCTTCTCCAGCGGATCTTCCCCACCCAGGAACTGGGGTCTCCTGCATTGCAGGCGGATTCTTTACCAGCTGAGCTCTGAGGGAAGCCTGAAATGATTTGAGGTCTTCGTATATGTTACTGCCTTTCAGCTCATTTCCACTGCATCACGAGAGTCCCGTTTTGACCGTGTGGGGACAAGAAAACTCCCCCGTCCGACATGGAGGAGGAACTGATGATGGGAGTGTGGCATTTACACAGGAATGAGGCAGAAGGTGGTCTTCTTCTCGCTCCCACTTTCCCTCTGATTATAAAACTGTT
>NW_011495050.1:23749953-23752811 GCF_000754665.1 Bison bison bison | reverse complement strand
AAACTGCAGCCCGGGACTTCCCTGGTGGTCCAGTGGTTAAGAATCTGCCTTCCAATGCAGGGGACATGGGTTCCATCCAGGGACGCAGGTTCACTCTCCCATCAAGAAATTAAGATTCCACATGCCTGGGGCGGCTAAGCCCCATGCCACAACTACTGGAGCCTGTGAGCCACAACTAGAGAAGCCCGTGTGCCACAGTGAAGAGCCAGGGCAGCCAAAAACTAAAAAGCAAAGCTGTAGCACACGATGCTCTTGGGGCGGAACTCTTGCCTGCCGGCTTGTTCTATACTAATAAACTCTTTCCTCACCTGTCACTCCGCCTCTCACTGAATTCTTCTGTACCAAGACGGAAGAACCTGTGTTCTAGCCCCCAGATGTATTCCACCATTTCAGTAGAGGGGAGGTTGCAAAGAGACCTCTTACTACTTAGAACATGGTCATAAGACCGACAGCATCAACGTTAGAAATTCAGGCCATACCCCAGTCCTCCTGAAACAAGTCTGCGTGTGAACAAGGTCACTAGGGGATTCGTGTCCACAGGAAAGTTGCAAGAGCGGTAGATCAAAGTGGTTTCTAAACCTGGTTGTCATCAGAAGCATCTGGGCACTTTGATAAAAGCACACATTTCTGAGCATCAGTGATCCTAAAATGAGTCATTTTTGCTAAGCTCCCTTTGTGATTCCAACACAGGCTGTTTGTGGGATCACGTCGGGGAATCACCAGAATAGGCATCTTTTGGGTCTTTTCCACTCCAGGATTCTGTTTTTGCCACTCACTGACTTATCACAGATTTGAACGTCACTCTTTTCAGGTGTTACAAATTAATGGGGCCTAAGGTTTTTTGGTTTGTGTGTGTATGTTTTCAACAGGCCTGGTTTCTAATTTCTGAATATTCTGGTCAGGAACTTGTTTTTCTTCCAACATCTAATAGAGGTCCCTTCATGGGTACTTTGCCAGGCCCTGCAAGCTCCCACTGGGGACACTCTGGTGGTGCCTGGGATGGCATTTTGCCCTAGCTCCCCAGACGTTAAGTGCTGGATGCTGTGTCTGAGATGCCAAGTGATGAACTCCCTGGTGATGCTGTTGAGAGATGGAGCCTGGAGCGGCTACGGAGAGAAGTCAGAGTGTCTGTTTGCATTTGGGCTCGTCTCGAATGCCCCGAGTTGGTCCTGTCCACCCACATCATGCCCTCGCAAGCCTGAGCCGCCTTGAGAGGCAGCAATCCCTCTCCCTGGGCGCCCTGGCGGGGGCATCTGAGTGGCACCGCCCATGGAGAGGGACTTGGCACTAGCTGGCTGCCCCCAGGGCACAGAGCACTGAGGCGAGAGGAGGAGAAGGCTGAAGACCTCGGGGCACCCCAGCCAGGCTGAGATGCTACAAGGTGGCAGGAGACGCCAAACCCCAAGGAAGATTTCCTTCGAAGGTCCTCCTGGAACTCGGGCTCTCGCGTGAAGCCCGAATATCTCATCCCATTACATTTCCTTTCTGCGTCATTCATGGTTTTCTGCCTCTCTGGGGCAGGCAGAGCTAACTCTTTGGAACAGAAAGAAGAGAAGGTAGAAATTTTTTTTTTTTCCCTAAGGGCAGAGGCTGGCTCCCCCCAAAACTTGCCATTTGTTCAGCTGAGCACACTGGGGGGTGGGGTACCCTGACAGGGGAGTGGGTGGCTGTTAATGGGGAGCTGGCCTTTTAGCCTGGAGTCAGTGAGGGCTGGGGTCTCGGGTTTGTTTCTCCCGGGCCAGCATCTTCAGAGAGTGCTCTGCCCAGCCTGCCCTCCCAGAGGCTGGAGGAAAGGGTGGCAAGGGCTACATGTCTGCCAGTTCACAGCCTGAATCAGGGGACACCTCCCCAAGCCTGAGGGCGAGTGGAGAGAGGAGGGAGGAGAGGAGGGATGGCCAGGAAACCCCCAACCCTAGCCTGATGCCTCCTTCATCGCCGTCACCCCTGTTTCCTCAGCCTGCGTCTCCCTGCAGAGGGAAAAAAATTAATCCCACCAGCGTGGCATGTGGGATGGATTTTCAGTTTCTGGTTACCTCCTTCAGTCGTTAGTAGCCACAAACAGGGGCACCGACAGGCTGTGCACTAGATTCTGTGTGCACTATTCCAGTCACAACTCACAAGCACACCCTTAGCGCGTGGCCGACTCTTTGTGACCCCAAGGACCGTCGCCTGCCAGGCTCCTCTGTCCGTGGGATTCTCCAGGCAAGAACACTGGAGTGGGTTTGCCATGCTCGTCTCCACATACTCTTAGTACTGTCTCCACCTTACAGATCAGGAAACTGAGGTTTAGATAAGGTCAGAATGTTGCTGGAAAGACACAGATTTGGGTTAGCTAACTCACAGCCACACTCCAGGCTGGGCAGACCCCAGTCCCACACTCATTCAGACCATCAGGGGTCTGAATTTTGTGGGAGGCACCGGAGGGGTCAAATGCAAGCGTGGATCAAAAGTGGATCAGATGAAGCCATTTGAGGTCAAAGAATTGCTCCTTTGGTGCCACGTGAGGAGTGTTCAGAATTTTGGCCCTCGGTCTGGCACAAGAATCAAGCCTTCTCCTCCTGATGTTTTCCTAGGAAGGCTGGCCCCGGAGTCCCAATAGATTTATTTCACTTGCTTTCCTCTCTTTCATTTTGCCCTGTACGCCACTATTATTTACGATTCGAGCACCACCCAGACCATTCATCTTGCCATTGATAGACATGTATGAAAGGCCTGTGATTACGTCTCCCAGTTGGCCTGCTTGTATTTGAAACATCAGCCAAAGGCAAAGCAATAAATAAAAGAAAAAACACACAGCCACCCCTCTACCCACAAAGGAGTGGGTACCTGGCATGGCTGTGTGTTTTTTCTTTTATTTA
>NW_011495050.1:23739119-23749853 GCF_000754665.1 Bison bison bison | reverse complement strand
CCTGGGGGGCGGGGGGGGGGGGGGGTTCTCCAAGTGCTGGCCTCTCCTCCCACTCGGCCCAGTGTGGGTCTTCGAAGCCTCAGTGCATTTAATTCTTTTCATCTTGCCTCAGAGTCGCTGAACCCGGCTCCCCTGACCCGCCTCCCTCACAGCCTCCTGCTCCCCTGGCTGCTTGGGTGGGCCTCCTCGGGCCCAGTGCTGCAGGCCTGGTGAGGATTAATGTTAATCTCCTGTTCACGAGAGTGACTTGAGTTATTCTTTCCATCTGTCACCCCCCGAGGGCCAGAGTGCTGTGTCCTTTCTTCCTTCCACCCAAGGTCTCTGAGGGCCATTGGTGATGAGCCCCGCATCCTGGACACGTGCAGGGCCTGCGGCCTCAGGACAGGCTGGGGGCTGAGAGGCTCTGAGGGGCGTCTTGGCCGATCCCCCTGGCTCATCTTGCCCAGGAGGAGAATTTGCAACCATAGCCCAGTCACAGCTGCTGGGTAACGGCCGAGACCAGAGCCCAGGTCTCCTGACGTGGCCAGGTGCTTCTCAGGACCGGCTTTGAAACAAAAACTTCTCCTGGCCAGACTGGCATCCAGAAGGAGATGGAGCAGGGCCACGCTCCAGTTCTGAGTATCTGCTTTCTTCCTCTCCTGCCATCTCCTGACTTGTCTTCAGCAGCTCTGCTCTACTCATCTCTTCTTTCGAGGAGCTGCCTGGGATGCTGCTGGGAGAACAAGAAGGCTTGGGTTCAAGTCCTGACTTCCCGCCCAGAAAGGCCCCAGGCAGGTCCCCTGGGCCAGCAGTCCCCAACCTTTTTTTGGCATCCGGGACCGGTTTTGTGGAAGACGATTTTTCCACCCACTGGGGTAGGGTTGGGAGTGGTTTTCAGGATGATTCACGCGTATTGCACTTATTGTGCACTTTATTTCTATTATTATTACATCAGCCCCCCTGCAGATCATCAGGGGACTTAGATCCAGGAGCCCGGGGACCCCCAGCCTAAGTGATCGGACCCTCAGTGCTCCTGTCAACAAAAGAAAGAATACGAACGTCCACCTCACCGCCTCGAAGCGAGGCTCAGGTACAGTAATAGAAATGCGGTGCTTTGTGTTTATATTTGTCGAGCCCACGCCCATCGTAGAGCCTTAGCTTACTTTTTATGGCTTATGGTCTTCAGTCCTTGCAGCCAGCCGTTCTGTGAGCTGTATAATCTGCATTTGATAGAGAGGTAAGCTGAGGCTCAGTGAGGTGAGGCAGTGCCCAGAGTCACACAGCTAGTTGGGATTAAAACCACTTCTGCTGGCATCCTTAACAGGATTGTCACGGCCACCTCTTAGTGAACAGGGACTTTGGGTATCAAGGGTCAAAATAACCCAGGTCAACACTGCCTGTCCGTTCTCAGAGACTTCATAGGGGGAAGGAAGTGGGGCGGAGGATGACCAGCTCAGAAACCCTATTTCCCTCAAAACTGGGGCGGGAGTCGAGGGGCGTGTGGGATGAAGATGACCCTACCAATAAGAGAGAGCGGGGCGCCTGTGGTCCGAGACGAGGCAGTTCCCAGGCCTGGCCGCAGGGTGGCGCCATGGACCGACAGAGATTCCCCCAGGTCCCCAGGAGAGGAACCTTAGCTCAGTCCTGACACCACCTCTTGAGAGTCCCTTGGACTGCAAGGAGATCCAACCAGTCCATCCTAAAGGAAATCAGTCCTGAATATTCATCGGAAGGACTGATGCTGAAGCTGAAACTCCAATACTTTGGCCACCTGATGCAAAGAACTGACTCATTGGAAAAGACCCTGATGCTGGGAAAGATTGAAGGCGGGAGGAGAAGGGGACGACGGAGGATGAGATGGTTGAATGGCATCAGCGACTCAATGGACATGAGTTTGAATAAACTCCAGGAGTTGGCGATGGACAGGGAGGCCTGGCGTGCTGTGATTCATGGGGTCGCAAAGAGTCGGACACGACTGAGCAACTGAACTGAACTGAACTGAACTGACATCACTGATACCACCCTGTACGGAGATTCAGGAAAGCGGACCCTGGAGGGGCATTCCGTTTTGCTGTTGAGCGCTGCGGTTCCTTTGGATTCAACAGGCCTTTGAGGAGCTCTGGCTGCAGACCAGGCCCTGGGCTTTGGGGACCCAGAAGCATGTGCGACCAGGCCTGTAGGGAGTTCATAATCTACCTGTGGAGGCAGATGCAGATGCCACGGGTCCCTTCAATACGAACACAAAGAAAACGGGACAGTTTTCACGGCCTTAAATTTTCTTTCCCACAAACGAATGGCAACTTCACGTGTCCCAGAGCCCCCACCAGCCCTGCCTGCTCACTGGGAGTGACCCATCCCCATAGGAAGTGGAATCTGGGTGTCCTGGGGCTTAGATGACTCTTCTAGAGGCCCGTCAATGGCCCTCCTGTCTAAGCATGTCCTGATCAGTCCCCATCTCACCTGGGCGGGGCCTCTGTCTCCTCTCTCCTGGCGAGCTCTGGTTCTTCCTCAAATCTTTACCCATCTGTCCTTTTGGTGTAATTTTTCCTGAATCCTCCAGAATTAAGCACTGTTTCCTGGGCACTGCGTACCCTCCAATAATTGGACATTTGCCATGTGACAGCAGACAGAGGAGCCTGGCAGACTGCAATCCATGGGGTCGCACAGAGTCGGACAAGGCTGAAGTGACTGAGTCTGTCTGTTCACTTGCTGGACTAACATGTCCCTGAGAGCTGGGTCCCTGGGCTTGCATTCCTTACACCCAACGCAGCGCCAGGCAGGTAGAATGTGCTCCTTAGGCACTTGCTGAATTTAATTGAGTTCCCCGAGAGAGAATGCAGGCAGGATTTTTTTAACAGCGACTACCTGTTCAGGCCTAATAACACCCTGTGAACTTGCTTTTTTCTGCATTATTTTATAAACGAGGTGATTCTACTTGCTGCAACAAGTCAGCCCTGAAATCTCAAGGCCTAACACACCAGAAGTATCACATCACAGCTATAGCCTTCTTCAACCTCAAAGCTACTTAGTCTAGACTATATCTCCCCAAGACTGCTGCTCGGGCTGCTGTAACAAAATATCATAGACTGAGTGGCTTTTACCATAAACATTTATATTTTCAGTTCTGGAGGATCTGGAGGATCAAGGTGCCAGGAGATTTGGTTCCTGGTGAGGACTCTTTCTGACTTGCAGACGGCCACCTTCTTGCTTGTGTCTTCCTATGGCAGAGAGAGATATTAATGAGAGTGCTCTGGTCTCTCTTCCTCTTCTTAGAAGAACACTAACCCCATAGTGGGGGCCCTATTCTCATGACTTCATCTAACCCTAATCACCTCCCAAAGGCCCCACCTCCAAATACCATCGCACTCGGGATTAGGGCTTCAACTAGGAGTCTGGGGAATGCAAACATTTGATTAGTAACAGCTTCCACTACATGGACACATGGCCTGCCTTGGCCGAGAAGTCACTTCTCTTCACAATTCATTGGTCAAAACTAGCATGTGGCGCCAAAATACAGCCAGGGGAGCTAAGAAATGTGAGGAGCACTTGTGTATCTGGTGAGGCTATCAAACTGCTACAAGATCACGCTGTGTAGCTGGGTATGTGCTCACAGACCGGACTACACACGTACCCACACACAGATGCGCATACAGGAGCGTACACACCTCTGAATCGTGCCGTGGCTCAAGTCCTGGCAGAGCGCCTCTACAGACACAGAGAGCCTGCAGAACACCATGCATTTTCCAAAGAAAGGATTTAAAAGAATCTGCAAGCTGGAAAACCAAAAGGGCTGCATTTCTTAAAGAAGCCAGCTTTCTCACTATTATTTGTGGGCTCGGTCGCTTCCGTCGTGTCAGACTCTTTGCCACCCTCTGGAGTGTAGCCCTCCTCTGCCCATGGGATTCTCCGGGCAAGAATCCCCGAGTGGGTTGCCATGACCTTCTCCAGGGGATCTTCCCGACCCCGCGATGGAACCCGCGTCACCATTATTTAGCAAAGTGTCACATTTACAGTGCAGCAGACGAGCGGATGAAAGCAAGGAGGACACAGAGAGACGAGGTGGTCTCTGTGTTTTGAGGATGACAGAGCTCTGGAGACAAGCCTTCCTGCGTGGCTTAAGGAGGGAGCAGAAGGGCATCATCTTTGCAAGATTTAGCTTGAGCACCAGAGACAGTGGTCTTATTTTTGATAACTGTTTCGTGTATATATAGAAACAGGAGAGGCAGGAAGACAGGCTAACCACATTGCCCCTCCCCGTGGCTTTTGCTGTGCCTGTCCCGCAGGTGTTGATGGCTGACGCCAAGGTTACAAGTGACTTGGGTAGATTACCCGATGACATTTTGACATTATAGAGACTGGAGGTGACATGTCTTTGTGGGAATTAAGATTTTGGAGCCGATTATAAAAATAAACATGCCTTAAGGGGAAAATTTTAAAAAGCCAAGGTTTTAAGCCTACAGTGCTGATTTATCTCTCCTTTCCACTCTCCGGGGAGGCCTGGAGTGAGTGTTTGGGACACAGAGACCTTCCTTCGCTGGGCGTTTCTGGCCCTGCTCAGGCGATAATGAGATTCCCTGAGAGCTTTGGATTTCACTCCAACAGCTCAATCCAGTTTGATAAACATACCTGGAGCAAATGCCAGGGGAGCCTGGCACATCCCTGGATGCTCAGAATATGATGTTCTCTTGGATTCTGCCTGCAGGGTGCTTGCAATTTGGTGAGAGAAAGAACACACGTACTCTGGTGACTGGTGGACAAAGAGGAAGGTGGAGACCCCGTGGAGGAGATGGTGGTGGATGTGTGGGGGGAACCGGGTGATTTGGGGATCTTCACACCAGCTCTTGGAATGAGGTTCCACTTAGCTCTGACGGGAAGGAGCACAGACTCAGGCACATGGGAGCTTGCTCAGCACCACCCGAGCAGCCGACCCCTGATGGGAAGTGCATGGAAAGGGTGGGGAGGAGGCTGGAGCCATGGCCAAGGCTACTCTACATACCAGAGCCCTGACTTCCTTGGGCGGCCTGAAGTCCCCACGTCAGCACCAGTGGAAGAAGCTTCGTCTTGCAATTGGGCTGCGACTGATGGGAGTGAGGGAAGGTGGAAGGTGACACCACAGTTTGCAGGGGTGGGCATGGCTCAGGGACAGGGGCTTGTCCCTGGGGGGTGTCCCTCAGTGCCTTTGAAACAGCGGCTGGGTGGCTGCCTGAGAAGGAAACCGTGGTCCCCAGCACTGGCGGCGCTTCACTTGGGTGTCCTGTTCTGTGTCTCTGCTTCGTGCCGGGAGTCACACCAAGGGCTCTCCATGTGGACCCTGGACGGATGGCCCAGCTCACCTCTTGGGCAAGTTTCTTGTCTTCTTTCCTTTCAATTACCTTATCCATAAATCCCGGGGACGGAGGAGCCTGGTAGGCTACAGTCCATGGGGTCTCAAAGAGTCAGACACTGAGCAACTTCACATTATCCATAAAGTAGAGCAAGTGATGGCAAAACCTGGCTGGCCTGTTCTGCATGTCAGGCAGGTAGTTTCTGAGCGGGGCTGTTAGCCAGGAAGCTGGGCTGTAAGGAGAGTGGAGGGAGGTCACGCGGGTCACGGATTAGCGCTTGGCTCTTAGGGACTCCTCAGTGTATGTTACTGCTGTGGACTGAAAGCTTTTTTCCTGCCCCCAACTCTCTCATTAGTATGTTGAAGCCCTAACCCCCCAAATGTGATGGTATTTGGAGATGAGGCCTTTGGGCATTAATTAGGGTTAGATGCGGTCACAAGGGTGGGGCCCTTATGATGGGATTGGGGCGCCTCCAAGGAGAGACACCAGAGAGCTTGCTTGACACTCTCTCGCCATGCTCACACAAAGAGCACCAGCAAGATGACGCTACCTACACACCAAGAGAAGCCTTAGAATACAACCCACCCCATGACATCCGGATCTCAGACTTCTCCACCTCTAGAACTACGGGAAATAAGTATTTGTTGTTTAAGTCACCCAATCCATGGTATTTTGTGATGGCAGCCCAAGCCAACAAAGACAGTTGCCTAACCTAATCCTCGAATCCCCACAACAGCATCATTAGACCCACATTCCAGATGAAAAACGGAGGCAGAGGAAATTTAAGTAATGACCTGTGGGCTACACAGCTCCAATTCTAACTCAGTCTTGAAACCAGAGGCCCATTTACTTCAACTCAGGGAGATGACTTGATGTCACAAAAGACAGTGTGCTCACTGGCTTCCGAGAAAGCTCCCAATGACCTTCGCCTTCAGGTATCCACAACATGTGTAGCCCCTCTACACTGGATCAGGGCTGGCCTGTGAGGACTGGTCCATGGTAGAAATGATGATGGGTGACTTTCAAGGCTATGTCAGAAAGGCATTGCAGCTTCTGCTCTGCTCCTTGGATAGCTTGCTCTGGAGCAAGCCGGTCTCTGTGCCAGGAGGAGACTCCTGTGGTCCTGTGGAGAGGCCCACACGGGCAGGAACAGAGGCCCTAGGCCAACAGCCCAGCACCAGTTTGCCATGTGTGTGAACTACTTTGGAAGTGGATCCTCCATTCCCAGCCAAGCCTGTAGGTAGCCGCCGCCTTAATGGGAACCTAACTGTAACTTCATGAGAGACTCTGAGACAGAACCGTCCAGCCAAGCTGCTCCTAGATTCCTGATGCACAGAAATGATGAGAGATAACTGATGGATATTGGTATTTTTTAAAATAAAAATTTAATTGAATTTTTGGCTACCCTATGCTAGGTCTTCATTGCTGTGCTCAGGCCTTCTCTAGTTGCAGCGAGCGGGGGCTGCTCTTGGTTGTGGCTCTGGAGCTTCTTATTGCAGGGGCTTCTCTTGTCGCAGAGCTCTAGGGTGTGTGGGTTCAGTTGTGACACAGGGGCTTAGTTGCTCAGCAGCATGCGGAATCTTCTCGGACCAGGGACTGAATGTGTTTCCCCTGCACTGGCAGGCTGATTCTTGTCCACTGCGCCACCAGGGAAGTCCTACTGGTGTTTGCCTAAGTCTTAGAGTGATTTGTTACATAGCATTAACTACCCAATACAGACAGGACTGGGCTTCCATTGTGGCTCGGCTGGTAAATAATCCGCCTGCAATGCAGGAGACCTGGGTTCAATCCCCGGGTTGGGAAGATCCCCCTGGAGTAAGGGAAAGGCAACCCACTCCAGTATTCTGGCCTGGAGAATTCCATGGATGGTATAGTTCATGGGGTCGCGAAGGGTTGGACATAACTGAGCAACTTTCACTTTCACAGACAGCACTCAAATGGTGGGATTTCAGACATGAAGACCCTTTCTAGAACTGAGCTGCCTACTCTTGGAGCGAGGCTGTTGCCACGTGGCCTGGAAGCATTTTAAAATCACACGGTGGCCACATGTGCTCCACGTTGTCGCCCCGCCAGCCCTCCTCTTCACAGCCTCGGTGTTGCTCTGTGGTCCCCAGGCCTGGGTGTCGCCAACATTCCTCAGCGGCTGCCCCAGTGCTCAGCACCACCAGCACGTCGGCTCTGCTTGCTGTCAGCCTTCTACCCCGGCCCCAGGCTGGCTGGTTTGGGCAAAAAACATGAGACAGCAGATGACTTTCCTCCTGAGTCCTTCAGCGTTTCCATCATGGGCCACAGCTGTTTTGGAATAAAGGGCTGAGATCAATGGGATTTTGTGCTTGGAATCTGGAGGCCAGGGCTGCAAATGCCGACACATTTTTAAACATCTTACGCCAGAAATGAGCTTATGTTGCTCTTGGAAGGTGGCTCCTGGGTCCTGTTCTCCCCTGTAGGTCCTTCTTGTTTCTCAGCTCCTACCAGCGGACTTGGTGGACCTTCAATTTAACATTTAATTTAATGTTTAATCTCGGAGTCACATATTAGGTGCTTGGTCGCTTTTGACATAGCCCGAGACAAATTTGTCAGATCATCATGTACACACTGGGTGTTCTCTTTGTGTGTTTGTGGTTTGCACGTTTTATCCACAGATCCCAGTGACAACCCTTTCCTGAGCAATTTTCAGGCTGAGCTGTTATCTTTGTGGCTCTGGTCTTGTTGCCATTGTTTTCTTCTTTATTCCTCGGCCCTCATCTGAGATAAATCTTCAAGCTTTCCACCCCTCCCTGAGCTGGTTTATGACTCACCAAGTCCCATCCTTGGGAACAAACAGCCTGTCCCCACTCGCCCGCCCCCGCCCTCCGTGACCCAGCAGCTCTCTCCAGCGATCATGGACCTTTACTGGAGCGATGGGTCAGGGTTTGGTCCTGGGTTGGCGACGTTATTAAAAACAGATTTAGTAATGTTCCAAGCAGCGAGTCCCCCTGTCCAGTAACGGTTCATCATAGTCATAAAGCTAAATGGGACGATTAGGGGTCAACTAATCTCTGCTTTTAAAAGGCATGACCACACCTACATCATTCCAGAGAGAAGGCGTTATCTTTTATTTGTTGTTAGTTTTTAAAGACCTCCAGAGAGAGCTCAGCCTCCTTCGGAAACCACTCGGGTGATCCAATGTTCCCTAGGCCACGTGGAACCGAGTGTGTGTGCAATGTGCCCGCACTAGGGTTTTGGCGACTCCTCCTCTGCCCCCTTCTGCAGGCACAGGGTCTGAGACGAGGCGGCCGTGGAGCGCAGAGGACAGAGAAGGTGTGAGCAGCTGGGTGTGTGAAAAGTCTGCAGAGTTTGGTGCCTGGATTCAATTCCACCTACCTCTGATTTGCTCTGTGACCTAAGTAAGGCGAGGCTGGTTAGAATCCCTGAGCTTCAGTCCTGCCATCTGTGATGGGAGAAGAATCACAGGTCCTTTGCAAAGCTGTGAGGCTTGGAAGTAATATATACATCAAGTACCTCATCCATAGTAGCTGCTCCATAAATGCCTGCTGGTATCAGGGATAGAGACAAACGATGCCTGGGGAAGGCAGTGGGGACATCTGGAATGTGTGGTCTGTGTGGGCACACCTTAGGCAGGGGTGAGTCCTCCCCGGAGTCTCCACTGCTCACAGCATGGGGCTCCCCTCAACCCCCCAGGGGAAATCCCGAGGCCACCTGCTGAGCAGGGTAGGGTGCTGGTCCCAGGGGCCATCCTGGGTGCCTCCAGCTGACCGGCCACAGCAGCCAAGCCCCCGGTTGTGGAGGGCATGGGCACACATCTGTGGGTTCTCTGGGGGGTGATACACATTGCCTGACTTGATGAGAAGCAACCTGTCCCTGGGCTGTTGGTTTCCATGGCAGCACAGGGAAGAGCAGCCAAGCAACCAGGCAGTTATGCTTAAAAAAAAAAAAGGTAGCACGATTTGGGATTCTAGTGACTGTCATAGCTCTGTGTGTGCAAAATACAGAGATTCGTTTACAAAACAAATATTTATTCAGCATCTACCACATACCAGGCACATGGGGTGTATCGGTGAGCATAACAGAGATCCTGTTCCCGAGGCACTCACGACGTGGCAGGTGGGGTGGAGAGGCAGGCAATGAAGACGAAGTGTGATCAACACATACATTATACAGTGTTTTAGGAGGCGAGCCATGGTATGAAGAGAAAGAGGTAATGGGAACTATGAGAGCTGGGTGGAGGTGGGGTGGGTTACAACTGAAATCATGTGGTCAGAGGAGGCTTCCTTGTGGAGGGAACATTTGAGCCAGACTTAGAGAAGTTTCCGGAACTAGCCTGGCAGAGAGAGAACAGCATGTGCAAGGGCCCTGAGGCAAGAGTGTGCATGGTGTGTTCGAGGAGCAGGGAGGAGGCTGTGAGGCTGGGGAGATGAGAGAAGAAGGCAGGAGGGGCCCTCGGGACATCAGACCACATCCAGTCATCTGATGGGCTTTCCTATGGGCTTCCCTGGTAGCTCAGTTGGTAAAGAATCCACCTGCAATGTAGGAGATGAGGGTTCGATCCCTGGGTAGGGAAGATTGCCTGGAGAAGGAAATGGCAAGCCACTCCAATATCTTTGCCTGGGAAATCCCATGGACAGAGGAGCCCAGTGGGCTGCAGTCCATGGGGTCACATGATTCCCACATGACTTAGTGACTAAACCACCACCACTCCGTGACCAGTTATCAGTCTGCGGCGCTCATCCAGTGGGAGATGATGGTGGTGGCATTGGAGACAAGTCCAGGGCAAGCCACTTTCCACAAAAAGCTGACATTGCATACCAGAAGTCAGATGAGCACAAAGATGACTGTGACTCAAAGTGGAACAACCCAAGTTGCACACACACAAAAATAAAAAAAAATAATAAAATAAAATGTAGAAGGGAGGGAAGGAACACATCTGGCTGATGAAATCACGGAAGTCTTCAAGTGTTCAGGACGGGCTTTGGAGGATGGATAGATTCCAACCAGGAGTAGGGCTGGGAGGGCAGTGAGGGCAGGTGTGGCATCCAGGCAAAGCGTGAAGGTGGGAGAGGTAGGGACAGAACCAGGCCTTCTCCATCTATCCTTTGTCTCAGGCTTCCCCCAGCCCACCGTGGGCACCAAGCATGTGGGGCAGCAGAAAAAGTGGAGACAGCTGGGCCAGGCTGACTAGTGGGGAAGCTGGAGGGCTGGTACTTCAGGTGGGAGGTCAGGAGGACGTGGAACAAAGTCTGAAGCTGGGGGGCCTGGGGAGATGGGGAAGGTAGGATGCTGGCTGTTGGCCAAGGTTGGAGTTGGAGACCGCCCTGAGGCCCAGCCAGGGGTACCACTAAAATGGGTAGTTGGCAGAAAACAGGAGAGGAGAGAGGCAAAGGCTTTGCCTTTGAACACACTGAGAGCAAGATGTCAGGAGGCAGCGGTCAGG
>NW_011495050.1:23729702-23739019 GCF_000754665.1 Bison bison bison | reverse complement strand
CGAAACACCGGTCAAGGAGTTGTGCCCACACTTGGCTCTTGGTTGCTTTGCACTAATCTGTTGGGGGCTCCCAGGGTCAGTGGAGAGCCTGCAGAGTCAGGGGATGGGAAAAAGACAGAATCCAAATGAAACCAAGTGGCCAAGGTCAGGCCTCCGGCAAATGCTGGGTAGCGTCGCTGGCACCTTCACAGCTAGACGTTGGATGCCACCCCTGCTGGTGGCAAAAAAAGACATTTTTAACGGGCCTTTGCTTTAGACTCAATGTTCTGGAGGAAGTGTCAACTGCCAGAGGTGGGGGACAGGGGGTCTTGCCTTTCGGCTTCCATGGTGGAAGGGTGGGAGGTGTCTGCTCCACAGCAAGGTTCTCTCCATGGTCAATTCCCCAGTCACAGGGCACAGGGCACGTGCTGGAAGCTGAAGGAGATGAAAGTCCCTGTGTTGGTTCACCAGGGCTGCTGTAATGAAGGACTGTGGGCCTGGGGCATACAACCAGAAATGTATCATCTCATAGTCCTGGGGTCTAGGAGTCTGAGGTCAGGGTGTGGGGAGAGTTGGCTGCTTCTGAGGGCCCCAAGGAAGGCTCTGATCTTCACATCTCTCCCAGCTTCTGGTGGCTCCAGGCTTTCACTCCTAGGCATGTAGATGGCTGTCTTCTCCCATCTGTGTCTTCACAGTCTTCCTCTGTGTGTCTTCCCTCTTTGTATTTAAATTCCCTGTTTTTCTAAGGACACTGGTCATATCAGATCAGTGAAAGAAACATGAAAGTTTGGTCGCTCAGTCGTTTCCGACTCTTCGTGACCCCATGGACTGTAGCCCACCAGGCTCCTCTGTCCATGGGATTTTCCAGGCAAGAGTACTGAAGTGGGTTGCCATTTCCTTCTTCAGGGGATCTTCCCCTCGTAGGGATCAAACCTGGATCTCCCACATTGTAGGCAGACACTTTACCATCTGGGCCACGAGCGAAGTCTATATCAGATCAGGGCCCACCCTAATGACCTCATTTTTAACTTGACTGCATCTGTCAAGACCCTAATTCTGGGACTTCCCTGCTAGTCCAGAGGTTAAGAGTCTGTGCTCCCAATGCAGGGGACCTGGTTTCAATCCCCGGTCAGGGAACTAGATCCCTCATGCTACATCTAATAAATTTGGCACCACCAAATAAATTAAAAAATAGACCCTATTTCTAAATACAGTTCCATTCTGAGATAGTGGGGTGTAAGGCTTGAGTGTATTTTCCAGGGGTGACTAGTGTTAGTTACTCAGTCCTGTCCAACTCTTGGCCACCCCATGGACTGTAGCCCGCCAGGCTCCTCTGTCCATGGGGATTCTCCAGGCAAGAATACTAGAGTGGGTTTCCATGACTCCTCCAGGGCATCTTCCCAACCCAGGGATCGAACTCAGGTCTCCCGCATTGCAGGTAGATTCTTTCCCATCTGAGCCACCAGGGAATCCCTGGTGGGGCAGTAGGGGGACACAATTCAGCCCACGGCGATAGCATGTTGGTTTAGCTTTTTGTAACTTCAGTTCACTTCTCCAGAAGTGGATGATTTTCATCCTGATGGTTTTAGGAAGATAAATGTGTAATTGTCAATTTTTAAATTATGGAAATGAAATAAATCTGCTCTGCTGTTTCAATCATTCACGGAAGTCAGTTAACCAGCTCGGGTTTGCCCGCAGCAATTTCTGTTCATAAGCTGGAGCGCCAAGGCCCTGCTTGCGGAGCGTCTCTGGCCGTGGGACAGATATTTTCCCGTGATTTTTACTGTGGTGATGCAGAAGTGAAGGAAGTGGAGGCGTTCCGTTGCTTTTGGACTGAGAAAACATGTTCAGCATTTGGGCTGTGTCTAGGGGCCAAACACCAGTCTGCAGCAGAGACCCATCACCCTGGCCCACCTGGGGTGGCCGCCTCGCCAGTCAGACCTTCTCCCCACACGTACTTGACGTCCTGTGGTTTCCAGAAAGAACTCAAGTCGCACATGTGTTAGACCCGACGTCTGGGCGCTTCTGCTCAGTCCGTCTGGAAGAGCTTCTCCCATCTTGTCACCTGAGGCTTTGCCATTCTGCTCCACTCTCTCTCAGGAGCATTTCCCTGAAGGAAGCTATGAGGCCTTGGTGGTAGCAGGCGTCAAGTCCCCTCTTTCTGCCATCCCTTTAGCGTCCCTGCTGGTTAAGACAGTAAAGAATCCACCTGCAATTCAGGAGACTCGGGTTCGATCCCTGGAGAAGGGAAGACCCCCTGGAGAAGGGAACGGAGGCCCACTCTTGCCAGGAGAATCCCATGAATAGAGGCGCCTGGTGGGCTACAGTCCATGGGGTCGCAAAGAATCAGACATGATTGAGTGACTAACATTTTCACTTTCTCTGCCATCCGTTTATGTGTCACCTGCCTTTTCTTCCACATCTTCCTTCTAGGCCCAGCAGCAAGGGAATACGAGCTCTGCTCTATAAACAGGAAAATGGGGTGTCAGAGGCAGAAAAACACCCAACAGCTTGTTGTTGTTCAGTCGCTCAGTCGTGTCCTATTCTTTGCGACCCCATGGACTGCAGCACGCCAGGCTCCCCTGTCCTTCACCATCTCTGAGTTTGCTCAAATGCATTTCCACTGAGTTGGTGATGCCCTCCCACCATCTCGTCCCAGCAACCGGCATGCTTCTAAACAGGGAGAGAAATGGGAGGTTTGAGACTTAAGCCAGCGGACACCACACCCCCCTCCACAAACGAACCCACCTGCCACCAGAGGAAGGTGAATAGAAATACGGGAGGAAAGTTCTCCTCTTTCCAGGGCTTTCTTGAGGGGGGCGCCGGGCCCATCGGTCCTAGCGGGCCTCCTGGCCTGGGGCCCAGAGCAGCAGTGCTGAGTAAACAGGAAACACCAGGAATCTGTTTTATTTGGGGCAGTCTTTACTTTCCCTCCTTTCAGTGGAAAATGAGTCTGCATTCCACAGACTCCTGAGTGAACAGCAAACAGACAGGGAGGCAGCGCCAAGGCTGTGGTTCCTCCTTGGTGGTTTTGGAGCCGGTTCTCCTGTGTGGGGAGACCTTGGCCGGCCAGGCGGGCGGGAAGCAGGTGGCTTGCTTTAGAGGAGACTGAGGGGGGCAGACGTTGCTGCTCTGCAGCCGCCTGCTTCCTGTCAGTCAGCCGCTGACGGGGGGTCAGCTCTGCTCCTGGTCCCACACCAGGCAACTGAGCGGGGGGCGAGGTGGGGGCCGCCGTGGGGAAAGGATGGCCATGGCCGCCTGGTCTGTAAGGACACCCAAGCCTTCCTGGAGGCTGCGAACTTGGCCTAAGGATGCGGCCAGAGGTTGGGCTGGGGTGTGTGTGATGCATGGCCGGTTTTGCCCTAGGGCCCCCCTGCTCAGATCCGCATGCCCTGGTGAAAGAGTTGAGGAATGAGATAGTTAAAGGGCTCTTTTGTGGTCAAGCTCCTCAGTTTTTATCCTGTCTATGTGACTTCTCTCTACATTGAGAAGCCTCCACCTACGTCTCCCCTCAGCACTTCTTTTCTTCTTCCCCTCTCTCACTCAGTAGATGCCTTGGCCATCCTTCAGTCACCATCTTTCAGGATTACTACACATTTGAAAAAAGAACAAGGTTATGATGGAGAAGACTCTTGAGAGTCCTTTGGACTGTAAGGAGATCCAACCAGTCCATCCTAAAGGAAATCAGTCCTGAATACTAATTGGAAGGACTGATGTTGAAGCTGAAACTCCAATACTTTGGCCACCTGATGAAGAACTGACTCATTGGAAAAGATCCTGATGCTGGGAAAGATTGAGGGCAAGAGGAGAAGGGGGCGACAGAGGATGAGATGGTTGGAGGGCATCACCGATGCAATGGACATGAGTTTGAGCAAACTCCGGGAGTTGGTAATGAACGGGGAGGCCTGGCGTGCTGCGGTTCATGGGGTCACAGAATCGGACATGACTGAGCGACTGAACCGAACTGAAGATGTCATCAAGCCTGGTCGTTTTCTTGGGCCCACCTTCTTCCGCCTCCTGTTTGAAGACTGTACCCTGCCTGCTATGGACTCCTGGTGAACAGGTCAGCATTATCATTTGAATACTTGAAAGAACGTCCTCTTGCTTTTAATGAAGTGTTTCTCCAGTGGGCTCACATTTTCCCTTTCTGTGCTGCAGCCACATCCAGTGCATGTCCAGAAGGAAACCCAACGAGCCCTGGGGAAATCAGGCTCTGGGAGCGGCCGGCACACATGTTCTCGGAGGCCAGCTGTGAAGGGCTTGGCCGGTGTTGTAAGTGTGCCCATGAGCGCAGGTGGTGAGCCTCACACACCCGGGCCTTCCTGACACAGGTCTGGGCCTTGGTTCTCTCCTGGTCAGCTTCTCAGCCTCTGAGTCTTTGCTTCTCTTGTCAGACCTGCTTGATTGCCCTTCCTCTGCTAACAGATTTGGCTCTTAGCTCTTTTACTCTCACAATCCCTTCTCTGCTATAATTTTAATTTGCTAACAAGCATGGCTTACTCATGGCCCTTTGCTGTCTTTTTACCTTTATACCTTTCGAGGAAGTCTTTCTTTTTTTTAAAAAATGTATTTATTTTTCACTGAAGGATAATTGCTTTACAGTATTGTGTTGGTTTCTGCCATACTCTAGGAAGCCTTCCAACTTTAGCTCCCACTCCTGACTCCTCAGCTGTCTCCAGGACTTCCAGTTCAGCTTCTGGAGTGCCTGGCTCTGGTTGGCCCAGTTCACCCTCCTCTGGGCACAGCTTTCTTTGCCCCCAGACCCTCTCAGTGGTCGCTGTCCAGCCTACAGCCCTGCTTCACTTGGTCATTTCTCATAAGACCTGAGTGAGAGACTCAGTGAAAGTTGCTCAGTTGTGTCCAACTCTTTGCAACCGCATGGACTATACAGTCCATGGAATTCTCCAGGCCAGAATACTGGAGTGGGCAGCCTTTTCCTTCTCCAGGGGATCTTCCCAACCCAGGGATTGAACCCAGGTCTCCCGTATTGCAGGCGGATTCTTTACCAGCTGAGTCACAAGGGAATAAGACCTGATGTACCGCAATTATACCATCTGATATTGCTCACAAGTGACTAAGAAAGATACAGCGAAGACGTCCTTAAATTCTGACAGGTGAGTGTTTGAAGACACACCAGTGACATCCACAGGTCCAGCCCACACCTCCAGGAATGAAGGTTAATGCCATCGGGTATCTCCCAAATCAAGTCCGGATTCTCAAGTCTCTGTCAGAGCTGGCCACCAAAGGCTGTCTTAGCTGCCTTTCGAGTCCTGTGGACCCATCTTCCTCTTCACATGAGCCACGTTCCAGACGTCTCCCAAGCTTGCCCTGAGTTAATCAGCTTCTTTTTTAGGGCTTCTTGTAACGTCCTCTTTCTGCCTGTGCCTCAAAAGCTAGTTCAATACCTATGTTCCCTTCCTATGGCTGCTTCAACAAACTACCATGAACTTGGTGGCTTAAAACAACTTCTCTCGCAGTTCTGGAGGCCTGAGCTGAAATCAAGGTGTCAGCAGGGCTGTGTTCCCTCCAAAGGCTTCAGGGAAGAACTCTTTCTCACCACTTCGGGTTTTTGGAGGCTCTATGCATTTCTCTGTCTCCGTCTTCATGTAGCCTTCTCTTCTGTTTGTGTCTTTTCTGTTTCTTATGAGGATCTATGTCATTAGATTTAGGGACTATCCAGGAAATCCAGAATGATAGCATCTCAAGATTAATTTAATTCCATCTGCAAAGGCCCCTTTTTCCAAATAAGGTCATATTCATAGGTTCTAGGAGTTGGGAGGTGGACATATCTCTTTAGGGTGTGGGGCATCCTTTAATCTATCACAGTCCCCCATTCCCTTGAAGACTGTCACCTGGCCATAAGTGACCCTTTTCGCTTTTGGGTTCCAAAGCCCTTTATTCAAGAATCTCAAAGGCCTTTTGACGTTCTACTATGCAATTTAGATACTTTGGTACTAGTGGTAATAGTGTGGGTTGCAGGGTTGTCCTGGGTTCAAATCCCAGCTGGGCCACCTGCCAGCTGAATGGCTCTTGTCAAGTCATTTAACTTCCTCCATCCAGGGCCAGGACAGAGAGAGGCCCCTGGGGCACACGGCTGAAGGGGGCCTTCCTCTGCAGGCCTGCGCGTGCAGAGTCGGCCCTCTCTCTATCCTGGGAGGGAGATTTCCATAAGCCTCCTTACACGTTGTCCCCCAGGTGTCTCTCTTGTCTTACCCTTGCCCCTGTCCTGCCTCTTGCCCTGGTCTTTTAATCTGTAAACTAGGGATAGCAACCTCCCTGAGAGAGAGATGATAAGAACTGAATGAAGGGCCAAAGTCAAAGACTTACACAGTAAGGGCTCCAGAGATGAGGGCTGTTTGTTCTCTGACCTAAGCTCCTGAAGTCTTTATGTCTAACTCGTTTTTATGTTTCTAATAACTTTAAACACATTACATTGAAAGGAGCATGTGATCAATTATGTGTGAGTACATTAATGCAGGCTTGCTGTCTGAGGCATGTAATTTGGGTTAGCGTCTATCACCAGGCAGACAAGTCAAGCTCCGAGGGCCTGGATCAAGACTTCTTGAACTGATTCATTTCCTTGTTCACATTCACTGTTTAGCAGATTTAGGTGAGGTGTTCTGGACAGTGGGAGTAGAGCCCAAAGCCTCAGAAAGTCGCTGAGGCTGGTTTTCAAATTAGAGCCATAAGGGAAGAGGCTCCCAGAGCGGGATGCGTGTGCCCTGGAGTATTAGCTCGTGTCTGGAGAGCAGCGGCTCAAACGTGCTAAGTGGCATGGGTCCATGCGTGCCGGTTGGTCAGGGATGGATGGGCTCCTGCCTCGTTACACACACTTGCCAGCTCCCTGGGAAGCAGATTCTTTCCTGGAACTCAGAGCCTATCTTGCATCTTGCCTGGAATCCCGTGAAACTCTTGGCAGCATCTGCCCTGGCTGCATGCCCCCCACACCCCCTAAGCATCACATTTATTTGATATTGGGATTGATATTCCTCTTTTTACATTGTGGTTGGTCCTCATTAACTCAATAAGGACCAACATGGAAGGCAGAGTTTCCTCCTCTTCTAGGGGAAAAAAAAAAAAAAGTTTCTTTGGATGGGCCACAGCTCCTGTGACTGACTTGGTCTGCTGGCATGGGACAGCGTGCTGTGTGGTACCCTGAGGCTGGTGAGAAAGGGGACAGAGTCAAGAATTCCTGGGTGGAAGGCTCTACCCTGTATTTACCACAATTACTAAAACACCACATTTAATAGCTCAAGACTGGTCTGTATTTGCATGGAAACCACATATATGTGGAATTCTATTTTATTTTTTAACTTCAAAATGGCCATAATAGGAGCCAGACTGTTGATGAGTCTAACAATTAGAAGCAGCTTCTAAATTTCCCAACACAGTCATCTTGGGTTCAATTCTGAGATCTCGTTCTAAAAGTTCAAACCGTGTGGTGTTTATCTAGCAACCTCACTAAAGCACTCACATTGGTTGGTGCCAGACATGTGCATTCGGTTTGCTATTGCCCAGCTCAAGGATGGCTCTATAACCAGCCCTGGAATTTAAAATCAAGCAGTCTGGAAGGCTGTTGTAAAGTTTCACTTTAATAACTGGTTGTATTCATGTCCATAATATCACTATTAAATTGGCAAGTAGGAGGCAGCCTTCGGTGTGGGCGAGCCTGTATAGTCACCACCTCTGGATGACCTGTGTGCTTTGAAACAGGGAGTGTAAAGAGGGTTCTTGGCTTCAGGAATTTGGCTCAATGGTTCTATCCACCTGAGCCAAGTCCACCATTGCACCAGCTTCTTCTGGAGCCAGACGTACACATTATCACCATCACTCATTCAATAGTACTGAAACGACACCAATCTACGAAATCTGTCTTTGTCCTTTCTTTCTCTGTCACAGAACAGAATCTCCAGGAGCTTGTGGGGATGGGTTGAGGGATTGAAAACTACTTTCTCAAGTCACTGCTTGAGACATTTTTTTATTTTTTCAAGTGACTCTGGTGACGAAAGTAGTATAGTCACAGGGCAAGCAAACATTTAAACTGAAAACAATCAAATGGTAAGGATCTCTGCTTTAATCCACTGCATGAGAGGTGACTTCTACTTGTTTATGAAGCAATTATCCACTTGGGAGTGTGGGACTGGAGAGGTTCCTCCAGTGCAGTTAGTGGTGCTCACAAAAGAACCACTGCCTTCGAGAGAGAAGAACTCGGCACCAGTGATGAACTCATTGCTTCTGTTTGTATCTTACACGAGCAACAAGATCCTAATGTAAATATCAACACATGGCTAACACTCCCATTGTGTCCAATTTGTTTTCCAAACTCTTGAATGCTCAAGGAGTAAGAAGGGCAGAGCAGTCTAGACTGAGGGTTGGAAAACGGTAGTGCATGAACTGGCCACCTGCTTTTGTCAATAAAGTTTTACTGACACCAGCCACGCTCATTTGTTTATGTCTTGTCTATGGCCGTTTCCGTGCTACAGTGGGAGAGCTCAGTGGTTGCGACAGACACAGTATGGCCAACAAAACTCCCAAATATTTACTCTCTGTGTTGCTACAGGAAGAGTTCACAGACCCCTGGTCTAGACAGTCAGTGGAGCCAAGTGTTGGCTAAAGGTCCCCAACTCACAATGCCAAGAGACGGACTGGATTGGCTTTGGTTGTTGTCACGCAGTGAGTAATTTAAAAAATTTTTACAAGCTGGTACAAGTAAAACTCCTATTCACCTTACTTTGGAGAAGCAATATGGAAAGTAAAATTAAGTCTGACTATATTTTATGTTACCTAACTATATTTTATATGTTGCCTAAACTTCTAAAGCATTTCTGGGTTGCCCAACTGTGCATAAGTCAATGTCATTTCTTACAACTTTTAAAAGATACAAATGTTGGCGACCACTAAGTACTGGCATTATGCTTGTCTCTGTGCAAAATTCTACAATGTGCAAACCACGTGCTGTAGCTATAAATACAGTCCCACTTCAAGTCAAACTCTTCTGTCTAATTATTTTCCAAATCTTTGAAACCAGTCGTAAGAGTCACCAGAAAGCTATAGTTTAAGACACCAGACACATTTCTTAGCTGAGCCTTCCAATGCTGACATGCTGGACCAATTCAGTGAAGCATGCCATAAATTATATGACTATGTTATTTGAATTAATGGGACACTTTCTACAATGGCAGGAATTGTTACCAGGAGTTCAAAAGCCAGACATGGGCTCTAGGTTATTATTCATACTTCAGTGATAGATTTGAATCTCACCTTTGTGGCCAGGTTTGGTTGGTCTGGTCAGGAGTGCAGGTCATGACAAAGTACAAAGATTAAAGACCTAAAGCAGC
>NW_011495050.1:23714198-23729602 GCF_000754665.1 Bison bison bison | reverse complement strand
ACCTAAAGCAGCTGAGACTACAGTTTCGATAGCCCTGAGTTAAACAATCAAACAAATGCAAGACAACTGGCTGGGACAGTATTGGACTGGCCTGTGATCTGAAGGTTTTGAAATGTCATTAATGATGGGGCTTATTATTTCATGTTGCTTACAATGAAGGCTAGCTCTTTTTGCCTCATTTCAATATTAGGAGATCATAAATAATAACAGATACAATTATGGACTCTACCTGCAAATGTGTCTTTGTAGACCTGCATCTATGGCGGCAGAAGAGCCATTCAGGGCACAGGAGAACCTGGACTAGACTCAGGCTGGACCACCTGGCTGTGTGCTATGCCTGTGGATTGAAAATGGCTGAAATCCAGTTCTCTAATCATAGCAGTTCTTTTACCTAGAAGGATTTTATTCTAAAACTTGAAGTAATGACTTGAGGAAAGGATGGAGTGTTCATGAAAATATCACTAAAAATTTAAATATGATTTTTGAGACTTAACGTTGAAAGTTAAAAACATTAAACTTGATGAATTATAAGATCTAAACAAATAAAGGCATAGGATATGAAGTTTCTCTTCAGTTTCAAGTATAATAGGATCATATGCTGAGGAAAACATCACTGCTCTACACTCTTACTTAAAAAAATTGATACTGATTCATTTTTTGGTACTAATTCTTAAGTTTTTCCTTTCTTAAGCTTAAAAAGTTCACCAGCCAAGGTCTTCTGGTTTTGGTATACCCCATCATCAAATGGGGTATAAATTGGATCTTGAATCTGTCATACAGAGTGAAGTCAGTCAAAAGAAAAAGAAGTATTGTGCATTCACGCATATATGTGGAATCCAGAAAATGGCACTGATGAACCTGTTTCCAGGATAGGAATACGGATGCAGATGCAGAGAACAGACACATGGACCTGGGGCAGGATGGAGGGGAAGAGAAAAGTGGGCTGAACTGGGAGGTTAGGATGACATATATACACTATACCGTGTGTAAAATAGACAGCCAGGGAGAACATGCTATAAAGCACAGGAGCTCAGCTTGGTGCTCTGCAATGACCCAGAGGGGTGGGATGGCAGGGTAGGAGTGAGACTCAGGAGGGAGGGGATATATGTATACGTATAGCTGGCAAAGAATCTGCCTGCAATGTAGGACACCCCGGTTCGATTCCTGGGTCGGGAAGATCCACTGGAGAAGGGACAGGCTACCCACTCCAGTATTCTTGGGCCTCCCCTGTGGCTCAGCTGGTAAGGAATCTGCCTGCAACGCGGGAGACCTGGGTTCGAGCCCTGGGTCAGGAAGATTCCCTGGAGAAGGGAACAGCTACCCACTCCAGTATTCTGGCCTGGAGAATTCCATGGACTGTATAGTCCATGGGGTCGCAGAGAGTTGGACACGATTGAGCGCCTTTCACTTTCATAGCTGATTCACTTCATTGTACAGCGGAAACTAACACAACACTGTATAGCAATTATACTCCAATAAAAAAAGGAAAGATGAAAACGAAAGAGTGACCTAAGTGTAGTCAAAACACAGATGCTTAATTATGAAAAAAAAAAAAAGACACTTTTACTTTTCAAAGGATAAATACGATAGGGCTAGTTTTCAGAAAAGATGATTCACCACTCTCATCTGGGAACAGAAAGGTGAAATCTTTATGGGAAGGTTCCTAAAAGATGTCTAAGGAAAAATGAATGCTTTCAAACCTTTGGTTTAGGGAGGAGGCTGTGGGACTAAAGTGTCTTTTTAAAGTAAAGCAACTGACCTTGCAAGCTGTATGGGAAAAGCAACCTATGCGTTCTGCAGCCAAATCGTGAACACACATTTTTGTGTGACATTCCTGCCTGGGCAGCCAGGCTCTAATTAAGATCTAGCCAGTTAGATGATCACCAGGGAGAGAGGTCCAGGGGGTGGGGAACACTTCATATTACATTCCATGAAAACCTTAAACTGTCAAAGCTTAGGAAGGCGCTGATCATCCATAGACATGGAGTTGGGGTCAGGGACTGAAACGAAGGCGAGCACATGTCAGCATAAACTAGCTGCTGACATAAATTGAACATGTGCAATTTTTTAAAAGGTGGTATTGAATAACAGGCCCACAGCCATCCCTCTCGGCATCTCAGACCCCTTTCTTCTCTTCATTCGGGCTCTTTATGGAGTCACTTCCATCAGGCAGAGTTCCATAGGATAAGCCACTTGAATCTGGTTGTATTTTATCCAAAATTTGTTTCCCTGTGGAGACAATAATCACAAAGAATCTTTTGAATCTTGTAGAATAATAAGTCTTAATAACTTCTCCTCTATCTAGGCCAGATTTTATTCCTTTTTTAAAAAGGACAATGTGGTCGCCCTCTAAATAGAAGACATAAACGTCAGGGAAGAAAGGCCCACAGAGTTCCGTGCCCCTGATGTAAGATCATGGCTGTCCACATGAGCAAGCCGTCTTCCCACCCGGGGAGCATGTGCTGTCCCCATGACCATGCTGGGGACAGAAATCAGGCTGGATCAGTCAGGAGACTAACATGAAGTGTGTACGCATCTCCAGACCTCTCTCTCCGCTGTTCTGTCTCCTGGTCCATGTTTAGTCTAACGCATGTAACAACAGAGGAAAACAGACTTTCGGAATGCCTTCTAAAGCTCTTACTGATTCTACATATACAACTGTGTGAAGTGAAAAAAAGTTAAAAGTAAGTAAACTTCACTTCCTACCAAAGAACCCCTAACCATAGAAGGCCTCTCTAAGGCACAGCCTTGCCATGAATGCCGATTCTTGCGCTGAGTGTTCTTAGCTGATAAGATGGTTCAAATGGGAAAGAGAACACAGAACTCATGGGGCCATATTTTCTCAGTCATAGGCACAAGGTTTTAACGGTTTTTTGCTTCAAAGGCTTGGTCCTAACTGCATGGTGGAGGAAGCTGTGAGAACATAACTACTCCTTGCCTAGAAGCCTATAGGTCACCCCAAATCCCTAGCAAAGCCAGAGATTGTTGGGGGTGGTGAGCAGGGAAGGAAGTGAGGACACAGAAACCTGTTTCCTTTGTTCTGGACATCGCTTCTGTTGGGTCTACATGAAACTGAAAGTGTTAGTCCCTTAGTTTTATCTGACTCTTTGCGACCCTATGGACTGTAGCCCACCAGGCTCCTCTGTCCATGGGAGTCTCCAGGCAAGAATACTGGAGTGGATTGCCATGCCCTCCTTCAGGGGACCTTCCCAACCCAGGGACTGAACCCAGGTCTCCTGCATTGCAGCTGGATTCTTTACCATCTGAGACACCAGGGAAGCCTAAGAATACTGGAGTAGGCAGCCTATCCCTTCTCCAGGGGATCTTCCCGACCCAGGAATCGAACCGGGGTCTCCTGCATTACAGGTGGATTCTTTACCAGATGAGCTACCAGGGAAAACCCCCCTAGAGTGGGTAGCTTTTCTCGTCTCCAGAGGATCTTCCCAACCCGGAGATCGAACCCAGGTCTCCTGCATTTCAGGCAGATTCTTAACCATCTGAGACACCAGGGAAGCCCCAAGCCTGCATCACGGAAGTGTTATTCTCAGTGGGAGTGGAGAGCTGGGATGACGATGCATGTGAAACCCCTCTGGATGGATGAGGTGAGGAGCAGGGGAAGAAGCTCTTCACGTTCAGGTGACCAAGAAGAACGTCACTCTTGGACCCAGTACAAGGGCCACCTCACGCTTCCCAAGGAATGATGTTCCTAAGCGTCTGGTCTTAGATGTAGAATTCCCCTCAAAGGTTCTCCAAGCAACAAGGGTCTGTTCCTGCCATTCCCACTCTTTTCCCTACCCTTTTCCAATTTAAAGAAATCTAAAACAGAAATTCTCACTACCACCCAAATCAAGAAAACAGGGTCAGTCCTTTTCTATCCCCAGTGTTTTGTGCAAAACTGATAATCAAATAAATGATTATTAACATTTACAGTTAAACTATCACCTCTGCTTTCATCATTAAATGTACATTTTCTGAGGGTAAGAATTACGTTTTATATTAATTCAACTCCAGAAATCATACCAGCAATAATTCATTTGTAGGATAAAATTTTCTATTATAAATTAAGGAATATACATCTTACCAGGAACATTTCCAAAATCAATGTAAGACTGTGGCAGATGTTCCTTTTCTCTATTTCTTGTGACCAAAACCACACCAAGGAATGACAGAAAACACCTGTAAGAGTAATGTTAATAAAGAACACAAGGTCACTGTATTAAATAACTGAACACGCGGTATTAAGTAACTGAACTCCATCTTCTACATGATGACATACATTCCATTGGTTTTGTTCTTTCTGTTTCTCATGGTAAGCTGCCTAGAAATTGTCTTAATTGCTGCAGCCAATAATATTTGTCCCCAGAACCAAGACCTGGGCAGCTTCCAGTAAGTCTCTGCCCCAGGTTTTTACCATCTGGAGGTTAATTCAGGCTCTAAACCCTTTGGGTAGACACTAAGTCTCATTTTCTATCCATGCATGCTCAGACCCATTACTGGCATGCAACACAAGCAAAAAAATAATTTATTCTTTAATTTTCTAAGAAATTTCGTTGTCCTTGGCCATAAGCATAGTCATAGTTTCCAGACCCCAGAAGTTTAGCTTCGCCCAAAAATCTCACAAAAATGAATTTTCAAGATAGATAGCTTTCTATGTTGAAAATAGTCTGGGCTCAAGTTTGCATAACAATGGTCATGCAGAATACCACATCAAGAAGCAACTAAGCATTCAGAGAGTTCCAGGTGGGAGCCAAGGGAAGAATCAGTACATCGGTGATATTCTGTCAAGGTTCTACTCTCTATCTGCCAGAACACCAGCAATGATTGTCCAGCAAATTCCGAGGCAGGGTTAAAGCTGGGCACCTAGACCCAAGAGAGGGATGGCACCAATCTGATGTTATTAGGTCTCAAGGCAGAGATCTGCCCCAGTCTTGGCCTTGGATCCTAGGTGATCCTAGAGGTATCTGTGGTTCCCTGACTGAGATCTAACCTAAAGGTTCCTAAGGCTGGGATAGGTCTGATGGAGTATAAAAAGGTGGAGTAGCTACAAGGGCCTTTGATTTACCTTGACTTTGGCTGGAACTGAAAATCTCCAGTGTTTCAGATTCCTCACAGAGATATTTAAATCACAAAGACACTGAGCTCTGGGTAGGGTGTTAAGTTGAAAAATATGCTTCTTTTAAGAGCTCGGGAAACTGATGTTTCTTATATTATTTTCCAATTTTCCATGCCTCAGGTCCAATGCCAAAAATCTCACGTAAAAGTAATAGGATTTCACATGCCTTACCTCTGAGACATTTACTCACCCAAAAAGATATATAAATATAGTGAGAAAAGCTGCACCAAGAAACTCCTGATAAAATATGATCCCTACAATAGGGACAGAAGATAAAATTAACTTTAGGGTAAGAATATTTACAATAGCTACATATTGTTTTTCAAATTCCTATATTATTTTTTCGAAGTAAATAGTTACCCTTAAAGTGCACATCCAGTTGTTGCTGTTTAGTCGCTAAGTCATGTCCTACTCTTTGCGACCCCATGGACTGTAGCCCACCAGGCCCCTCTGTCCATAGAATTCTCCCAGGCAAGAATACTGGAATGGGTTGCCATTTCCTTCTCCAGGGGACTTTCGTGACCCAGGGATCAAACCCACATCTCCTGCATTGGCAGGTGGGTTTTTTACCACTGAGCTACCAGGGAAGCCCTAAAAAGGCACATTCAGTAGCTTAGTTTAAAAAATATTTGCATGTGATACTAAGTTTTCAATGATTCCAAATAACACAGATTTGTAGACTTTACATAATGCAAGTATCATTATTATAAAAGCAGCACCAGTAACATAGCTTTCGCCAACAGAATTTTTCTGTCCAGTGCAAGATTTGTACCACTGGAACGTGCAAGAAGAGTGACATTTCCCACCTCCAGTTGTTTAAGCCGGGGGTCAGCAAGCCTGGCCTGAGCGTCTGGGTGGACGCTGGGCCTTTCACATAGCACTTGCACTTCAGGCCAGCTGCTCCCCACGCTGTTGGCCTGGGCCTCACCCTGTGGTCTGCGGTGCACTGGAGGATGCTAACGTGCTGCCCGAGCTCCATTTCTCACTGCCAACCCCTCTCCCATCTAACCTCTGCTGATCTTTCCTTCTGGGTTAAGGGAAATGTGCATCTGTCCTTGATTCCAGAGAGCCCTCCTTCTCTCCTTCTTAGTATCAGTGATTCCCTTTTGGCCTATGGTCCCAAAGCCTTCACAGACTTTTTTTTTTACTAAATAAATTACCTTTTATGTTTGTTTTACATTTTCTGTATTTACTTATGGTTGCGTGTGGGCTTTCTCTAGTTGTGGTGCATGGCTTCTCATTGCAGTGGCTTCTCTTGTTGCCAAGCACAGGCTCTAGAGCATGTGGGCTCCAGTAGTTGGGGTGCCTGGGCTCAGCAGCTGCGGCACGTGGGCCTTGTTGCCCTGTGGAATCTTCCTGGACCAGGGATCGAACCCATGTCCTCTGCATTGGCAGGTGGATTCTTAATCACTACATCACCAGGGGAGTCCTAAATAAATTATCTTTTAATTATCTACTACCTGGAATCACATTGTGTGTGTGCGTGTGTGGTGTTAGCCTTGCTATCCTGTCGACAAGTATTTACTGAGAGTCGTGAGTGCCGGCTGCTGCTTAAGTATTGCCGGTGCCACAGAGACCAAGACGAGGGCTTCCTCAGTCTGAGGTCTGTCGGTCACTTCCTGTGGGAACAAGCCATGTCGCATTCTGGTGAATATTTGTTGAGTGATTAATGTTGCTAAAACATTTTTCCCTGTGATTACACACGTCCTTGGAGTCATTTGAATGTTTTCTTGTTATTCTAAGCCAGTGCCCCATAATATTCATTTCTCAAAGGACATTTTAAATTGCTTCAAACGCTTTTGCTTTTGTGATGTTAATAAACTTCTTTGCACATGTTTCTTCCTGAGGCATAGTATCAGGAAGGTTTCTTCCTGGTATTTTAGGATCTTTTTTCATTGTCGTCGCTCAAAGAGGAATTTCTGTCTTCAAGAGTAAAAATTTTTCAAAAATTTTAGCAAAATACACATAATACACACAATAATAGCGGCTTCCCAGGTCGTGCAGTGGTAAAGAATCCACCTGCCAATGCAGGAGGTACAAAAGACGCAGGTTTGATCCCTGGGTCAGGAAGATCCCTTGGAGAAGGAAATGGCTACGCACTCCAGTATTCTTGCCTGGAAAATCCCAATGGACAGAGAAGCCTGGTGGGGTACAGTCCATGGAGTCACAAAGAGTTGGACATGACTGAGCATGCAAGCGTGCATGCATACATAGCAGAAAATTTACTGTCCTAAACATTTTAAAGCATACAGTTCAGTTGTGTTAAGTATACAGTCATCACTCAGTACACAAAGAATTTGGTTGTAGGACCCCTCAGTGGATACTAAAATCTGAGGATGCCCAAGTCCCTTATATAAAGTGGCATAATATTTACATATAACTTATACACATTCTCCAACACCACAGTTCAAAAGCATCAATGCTTCAGCGCTCAGCTTTCTTTATAGTCCAGCTCTCACACCCATACATGATCATTGGAAAAACCATAGCTTTGACTAGACAGACCTTTGTTGGCAAAGTAATATCTCTGCTTTTTAATATGCTGTCTACGTTGGTCATAACTTTTCTTCCAAGGAGTAAGCGTCTTTTAATTTCATGGCTGCAAAAACCATCTGCAGTGATTTTGGAGCCCAGAAAAATAAAGTCACCCACTGTTTCTACTTTTTCCCCATCTATTTCCCATGAAGTGATGGGACCGGATGCCATGACCTTCGTTTTTTGAATGTTGAGCTTTAGGCCAACTTTTTCACTCTCCTCTTTCACTTTCATCAAGGGCTCTTTAGTTCTTCTTCACTTTCTGCCATAAGGGTGGTATCATCTGCATATCTGAGATTATTGATATTTCTCCTGGCAATCTTGATTCCAGCTTGTGCTTCTTCCAGCCCAGCATTTCTTATGATGTACTGTGCATATAAATTAAATAAGCAGGGTGACAATATACAGCCTTGACATGTTCCTCTCCTGATTTGGAACTAGTCTGTTGTTCCAAGCCCAGTTCTAACTGTTGCTTCCTGACCTGCATATAGGTTTCTCAAGAGGCAGGTCTGGTATTCCCATCTCTTTCAGGATTTTCCACAGTTTATTGTGATCCACACAGTCAAAGGCTTTGGCATAGTCAATAAAGCAGAAATAGATGTTTTTCTGGAACTCTCTTGCTTTTTCCATGATCCAGCAGATGTTAGCAATTTGATCTCTGGTTCCTCTGCCTTTTCTACAACCAGCTTGAACATCAGGAAGTTCACGGTTCATGTATTGCTGAAGCCTGGCTTGGAGAATTTTGAGCATTACTTGACTAGCGTGTGAGATGAGTGCAATTGGGTGGTAGTTTGAACATTCTCTGGCATTGCCTTTCTTTGGGATTGGAATGAAAACTGACCTTTTCCGGTCCTGTGGCCACTGCTGAGACTGCTGAGTTTTCCAAATTTGCTGGCATATTGAGTGCAGCACTTTCACAGCATGATCTTTCAGGATTTGAAATAGCTCAACTGGAATTCCATCACCTCCACTAGCTTTGTTCGTAATGATGCTTCCTAAGGCCCACTTGACTTCACATTCCAGGATGTCTGGCTCTAGGTGGGTGATCACACCATCATGATTATCTGGGTCGTGAAGAATTTTTTTGTACAGTTCTTCTGTGTATTCTTGCCACCTCTTCTTAATATCTTCTGCTTCTGTTAGGTCCATACCATTTCTGTCCTTTATTGAGCCCATTTTTGCATAAAATGTTCCCTTGGTATCTCTAATTATCTTGAAGAGGTCTCTAGTCTTTCCTATTCTATTGTTTTCCTCTATTTCTTTGCATTGATCACTGAGGAAGGCTTTCTTATCGCTCCTTGCTATTTGGAATTCTGCATTCAAATGGGTATATCTTTCCTTTTCTCCTTTGCTTTTTGCTTCCCTTCTTTTCACAGCTATTTGTAAGGCCTCCTCAGACAGCCATTTTGCTGTTTTGCATTTTTCTTGGGGACGGTCTTGATCCCTGTCTCCTGTACAATGTCATGAACCTCCATCCATAGTTCATCAGGCACTCTGTCTGTCAGATGTAGTCCCTTAAATCTATTTCTTACTTCCACTGCAAAGAATTGATGCTTTTCAACTGTGGTGTTGGAGAAGACTCTTGAGAGTTCTTGGACTGCAAGGAGGTCCAACCAGGCCCTCCCAAAGGAGATCAGTCCTGGGTGTTCATTGGTAGGACTGATTTTGAAGCTGAAACTCCAATACTTTGGCCACCTGATGAGAAGAGCTGACTCATTTGAAAAGACTCTGATGCTGGGAAAGATAGAGGGCAGGAGGAGAAGGGGATGACAGAGGATGAGATGGTTGTATGGCATCACCGACTCAATGAACATGGGTTTGGGTGAACTCCAGCAGTTGGTGATGGACAGGGAGGCTTGGTGTACTGCAATTCATGGGGTCGCAAAGAGTCAGACATAACTGACCCAATGAAGTGAACTGAACTATACACGTTCTCCACAAATATTTTAAATCATCTCTAGATTACTTATAATACCTAATACAACATAAATGCCATGTGAATAGTTGCTATCACTTGGCAAATTAAATTTTTGCTTTCTGGAATATTCTGGAATTTGGGGGGGAGGGGATATAGTCTATCTACTATTGGTGGTAGCCACAGATACAGAAATGTGGATATAGAGGGCCAACTGTATTCACATTGGAGTGCAGACAATTTTCAGAACTTTTTTATCTTGTAAAACCAACTCTATACTCATTAAACAGATCCCCATTTCCACCTTCCCCCAGCCCTTGGCAATCACCACTCAACTTTCCATTTCTGTAAGTCTGACTACTCTGGATACCTCATGTAAGTGGAATCATACAGCATTTGTCATCTCATGACTGGCTTGTTTCAGTTAGATAATGTCCTTAAGGTTCACCTGTGTTGTAGCATGTATCAAAAGTCCCTTCTTTTTTTATGGCTGAAAATATTCCTCTGTATATATATATACACCACATTTTCTGTATCCATTCATCAACTTAGGTTGCTTCTGCCATCTGGCTACTGTGAATAATGCTGTTATGAACCTAGGTGTACAAATATCTGTTTGAGTCCCTGCTTTCAATTCTTTGGGACATACACCCAGCAGTAGACTTGTTGGATCACACGGTAATTCCATATTTAATTTTTTGAGGAACTGCCGCAGTGTCTCTCATAGTGGCTGCACCACATTACATTCCCACTAACAGTGCACAAGGGTTCCAATTTCTTCATATGCTTGCCAACACTTGCTATTTTATGTTTTTGTTTTGTTTTTGCTAGTAGCCATCCTAATGGATGTGTGGTGATTTGTGGATTCCATTTGAATTTCCATAATGATTAGGACACGACTGAGTGACTGAACTGAACTGAACTGAACTGAATGATTAGGGATGTTGAGCATTTTTCCATGTACTTGTCAGCCAGTTGGACATCTCTGAAGAAATGTTTCAAGTCCTTTGCCCATTTTTTAATTGGGTTGTTTTTTGTTTTTGAGTTGCAGGATCAAAGAGGAGAGACATTTTTAAGGCTCTTGATAAAAACTATGAAACTCAATTCTAGGAAGGTGGTACCCTGGTACCCGACTCCACAAGACTGCCTGCAACACTTTAGCCATGTCAGCATTGCTTATTGTAATAAAAAGAACAAAACAAAAGCTTTACTAATTTAGCAGACAAAATATGGCATCTCATTTTAATTTTAAGCTATACTTTTTGATGGAGGCAAAGAGAAGAAGTAAGTCAAGAAGCTTCACCTCCATTCCATACTTGAGTAACATCAGATGAACTGTTATCACTCCTGAAAGTTCCAGCTCCCCTGACTCATCGATTGTGTGAGTGTGTGCTAAGTACTCATAGGTGTGCTAAGTATTCAGATTCTGCCCTGTTGATCCTCTTGCAAAACTTTTCTTTCAGGGGAACTATATGTTTTACAGATCTTTAGCACAGTAATTTTAACTATTATGCTGTATGTCATGCTTCTAACTGGTTTTGGCCTTGCTTTTTTCCTTTATCAATAATTCTAGAGCACATAAATATACAGTCTTTTGTTACTTTCTTTTGTCAAAAATGCAAAAAAAAGTAGATGTCTTCAGATATAACCTGTCTCTTTAAAAGTAAGGTTCAATTTTGGGAAATGAAAAGTTAATTACATTTTAAAATTTCCTATTGGCAGGAACCCTGTTTGCCATGAAATAAAAAGGACATATCCATTAGGTAAAAATAATCCCTCCAAAATACATAAATTTTGCATGGGGAAATGAAGTCCCAATACAACCAGGTAGAAAATATAGCCAATAAGCTAAAGAACTAGGGCATACCAGTACCAAACCTAGGAGTGGCATACCTGAACCTACTGTAGTTTTGTTTGGACCGGTTTTGGACTTATGTTTTTGTAATAGTGTTGTGTCTGATATATTTAGACATTTCTATGGACATTCTTATCCATAGAAAGAAAAGAAGTGCAATAGTAGAAAAACAGAGGCCATCACCGCAAAGGCAGTAGTTCCTATTCTCATCTGTCTGGCCTTCTGTGCAACACTGGGTTCCCTTTAGGACCCCACTCTCTGATTCAGGCGGTGAGGGCCAGGGAGAGGAGAGTCACGGAGATAGGACACAAGAGGACCCTTCTGCTGCTCTGATTATCAGAAGGACTGACAGAGAAGACTCTACAAAGCAGGACTAAGATGAGCATCTTGAATTCACAGGGAGGCTAATTTCAGCCCCAATACAAGGTAATACTTCTAATGATTAGAGCTCTCCAAATAATTCGAGTGATTAGAACCGGGACTGAACTGCCTCTGGGGGGCAGAGAGCTCTGGGGAACATTCACGCAAAGCAGGATAACCTCTCCTAGAGGATGCTGTGGAAGAAAGTCAGACACGGGTGGTGGCTAGGAGGATTTGGGCTATTTATCCCTTCTAACCAAAGATTCTTTGATTTCCTTATTACTCTGAGTGAGACTTCATTTACCCTTGTTGTAGGGGTAGAGTCACCTAAGCGTAGAAAGCCCAAACTCACCTGCGATAATGGCACTGATGGTGAAGAAAATATGGTTAACAGGCACCACCGTCGCTGTGTTGTAGAGTTTTGTGGCTTGATTCAGGAGCCTAGAGCAGAAGACACATACTGAAGCTCTGTCTTTACGAGACGCTCAACAATAAGTTAACAATGAGAAATGCATGTTCTTTAGCTGCGACTACAAAGGGAAAGGAAGTGCAGTGAAAGGGCATTTCCAATCAGCAGTCATAGCTCACATGCATCTGATGTATGAGATCAGATGTCAGGTTTTACGGTCTGTTTAAACCAACAACAGTAACAATGAAAAGCAATTAATCATCTTTGGAGGCCACAGAAGTTTGAGTTGGAAGCGATTCAAGCTGCTGGACCGGTATCACACTGCAGCTGATTCATTAGGATAGACCCTAGAATCTGTTAAATATCATATCTGGGGAATGGTCTAGCTATCCCTTGACATGCCACGTGCCAAGAGAGAAGATGGAGAAGCAAAGCAATGTTTAAGGTTTCAAAAACAATGCTCAGCCCTCCAGCTGCAGAGCACATGTGGGAGCTTGGCTTCCCACTCTGGTTGCCAAAGGGTTCAGGTTCCCACAATGGCATGCTGTGGCCTTGCCAGGGACTAGACCTTTTCCAAAGCAGTGCACCAGACTGGTATCACCTGGACGCTCAAAACAGCACTAATGCTTAGGTCGTATTCTAGAGCAACTGGGAGATAAAATTTGTGGGTAGAACCCAAGTGCTCCTTTGTGCGTGCGTGTGTGTATACACGCATGCAGGAATACACACACATGCATGTATACAGGCATGTAAGTATATACATACATGTACAAACAAACCTCCTTGGTAATATAAGTGTAATGGGCAGGCAGGGCTGAGAACCACAGTTGCACAGTTCTACTGTGGTCACACAGTTCTAGTGTAAAAGTTGTGGGGACTGAAACAAGGAGGCAGGAATGTACTTTACCTTCAATTGTGTTTGGCTTTTAAATTCATGAAGCAAGAGTTTCAAGCTAAGGATGCTAATCACTCAATTCTGAAAGCTATTATAACAGTACTGATTAATTCAGAAGAAGGGAGATGAAGCAAATAGCAAGACGCAAGTATTAGAAACACACTTGATCTTATAAACAAACGAAAGAAACAGTTTGTTTATGACATACAAAACAGTGACGTGACATTGGATTTCTCCAGTAACACAGTCCTTGTAACAGGGTCCATAGTCAACCCATAACAATTAGACTTGATTTCCAGCACCTAAGGCAGGAACCACTCTCTTCAAGGTTTGGGCTCTGATTTCCCGGCTGGTGCGCTTGCATAGCACTTTAGAGTAAACAAAAAACTTAGCGGGTAGACTCAGGAGAATCAAGCAGCTGAAGGCAAAATCACAATGTGAAATGGGTGGGAAGTAATTGGAGCCGATGGAGGTGAGGGAAGAGAAGAGCAGAAATTAGAAATGTTCCATGTTGCCACTGTGAGGCCCCAAGAGAAACATAAAACAATCATTCTGCAATCCCATGGGTGCAAAGAAAATTCTGGCTAAAGATGCAAAGTTTTGGAGAAAGGATTTCCCTCCCAGCCAAACGTCTGGTTTTGTCCATCTCTGGGCAATTAATGAGCATGAGCTAAGAGATGAAGGTGAAGGGTTCATGTATTTTCCATATTTAGAATGAAATCCTCGATGTGGACCTGCCCCTTTGATTTATTGCTAATGACAACCTGTGTACGATGGATATTAATTACAAGCAGAAGAGCATCAGGAAAGTATCAAAGTGCACTTGGCTGGATTAGGGCCACACTTTAGAACTCACAAAATGTGGAGGCAATGCTTTGCAAAAACTTATTATTGGATGTGAAGGATAAAGCCAGGCACATTGGTTGAGGATAAGCTTAGACCCCTCACCCTTAGAAATCAGTTGCAGCTAATTTTAATTATCATCTGAAGCCAATATGAATTACTGCTCAGAGAAGCACAGGAATGTTGAAAGATCAGTGAGTGTGCAGGAGCTAACTTACTTGACTTGGAAAACACAAGATGCGATCATGATGATACACATGATATAGAAGATGGGATAAGTTAGTTGCATTTTATCCGTCACAGAAAAAGTGATCATGCCTGAGACGGCTTTTACGGAAATAACAGTCACCGAGGCTGCAAAAGAAAACACAAAACACAAATAAAAGTCATAGTTGAGAGAGAATTGCAAATAAGTATCTTAAATTTATATGGTAGAGTAGTAAATACTCCTGGTATGCTTTAAGAATGAAGACGGCTGTGAGAGGTGTAGGGAGGAATGAGACGCAGGCCAAGCAGTAACCTTGTTGCTCAAGCTCTGCTGGGCTTTCCATTTGCTTAAATCAACGTGCTTCTTATCTTTGGAGCAAGATGCTTATTTTCCAGCTCTCACTGTTGAAAGGATGCTGCGGAGGTTATAATTACTAGTAGACAGAAAGGAGAAAAACAATGAAGGGAGGAGATAAGAAAAGGCAGACTGCCCATGTGATGTTAATGGGAAAATAACCACTAAACTATACTGAAAAGACTTGAAGGCAAATAGATGAGAAGACTGGAAAGTGAAAAGCAACTCACTCGTGAGTTTATTAAGAGCTGTACTAAAGTCCAGACGTGAGCTCTTTTATTAAACTTTCTCTTTATTTTTTAACTGGAAGATAATTGCTTTACAATGTTGTATTGTATTCACTGTACAACAATGCTTGTTGAGCCCTTTTGCTAGTAAAGGCTTAGAAGTTTCACTAAAAATATTTTTTGATAGACAGACACACAGTACAGCACAGAGCTGAGTATTCATTTCTCAGAGTCAACCAGAAGTCTAAGATTTACATAAGCAGTGTCTATTTTCTATGTTGAAGAGAAACCTATCTCTATGAGACCATAGGTTCCAAATATCAATAAAGAAAAAGTGACTTGCTAAGGTTCTGTCAATATGATAGCAAGGAAGCATTTTCTGGAAACATAGTTTTTCTGCAGGAAGAAGACAGTGTTCTCTTTTTGTCTTCAGTTCAGTTCAGTTCAGTCGCTCAGTCGTGTCCGACTCTTTGTGACCCCATGAATCGCAGCACGCCAGGCCTCCCTGTCCATTGCCAACTCCCGGAGTTCACTCAAACTCATGTCCATCGATTTGATGATGCCATCCAGCCATCTCATCCTCTGTTGTCCCCTTCTCCTCCTTCCCCCAATCCCTCCCAACATCAGAGTCTTTTCCAATCAGTCAACTCTTTGCATGAGGTGGCCAAAGTACTGGAGTTTCAGCTTTAG
>NW_011495050.1:23712332-23713773 GCF_000754665.1 Bison bison bison | reverse complement strand
TTTCACTCTCCTCTTTCACTTTCATCAAGAGGCTTTTGAGTTCCTCTTCACTTTCTGCCATAAGGGTGGTGTCATCTGCATATCTGAGGTTATTGATATTTCTCCAAGCTTTTGTCTTAGGTCCCTTGAAATTACTGTTGCATATAATTCTACAATTTAGCTGAAACCCACAGAAAGTTGAAAATAATTTTTATCTGATATCAAATATCTGTAAGTCAAAGGCAATGTGAAGAAGAAATACTACCTTTGATTTACTTGGTCATAATATATCTGAGCTTTATTCCTTTTAGCTCTTGAAAAGTATATGTGTGTGTGTGTGTGTGTGTGTGTGTGAGTGTGAGTGTCTGTGTGTACAGTGTTTAAAATAACAGGTGGTGGCCAACTAGAAAAAGCCTAATTTTAAAAATACTAAAACTATACTTTGACTTGAAGGGTACCAGGGCATACTTCCAAATCAGGCATTTTCTCTCTGTTAAAAGTCATAATTAACATAAGAGACCAGGTGATAAATTCTAAAAATAAACCCTCTACCTAAACAAACAGGCCCTTACAGCTGGGCCCCTCTTCACCTTAAACATTTTCAACTGAATCATTTTACATATTTTCTATAGATTATGAAAATAGTCATACTTTAGCTAATCCAGAAATTTACAATATCTATAGACATGTATGCCACTTGACAGTTTCAGTTTATAAGGTTAGCTCTTGAGGGACTTAGATTTCCTCTTAAACACTTGGCTTGAAACTAGAGCGTGATGTGGTGAGGGGTTTGTGGTCCGAAGAGCCAGGTTTCCCAAACAGATCATTAACTGCGAAAGAGTTGAACACACTGTTCCTTCCTCTCAGAACCTTAGAATTGTAAAGGCCACCTAATTCAATCACCATCTGATGTTAAATTATACTTAAATACAAAACAAAAACAAAACTAGAATTCTTTAGCAAAACCAACTATCAGTTGCTAGAGTTAATCATTATATTTTCAAAGCATGCACCATCACCCCCTGATTAATCACTGTTTATTGTAACTCTCCAAGTTATTTCTAGGCTGGTGTTGAGTTCTAAATGAGAGAGGGGGGTGGCTGGGGAGCATGGTTAATGAGGATGGGTGGGAATACCGAATTGTAGTGCAGTATCATTCTAATGCTGTAGATATAAAAATAGGAAGTACTTACATCTGCACAGAAAAAAACCCGAAGAAACGACATCAAGATACTATCAATGATTATCTCTAGGCACTAGGATTATGAATAAACTTTAAACTCATTTTTTCAAACTATAAAGGTATACACGCTCATTCAAAAAGAAATGGAAAATACAGAGAAGTCTAGAAAGAAAAATAAAAATCACCTGCCATCTCAGCAGTCATCCTCAAATCATTCTTAACATTTGAGACTTGTAATTATTTTTCTATTGCTAAGCACAGATATATCACAACATATGA
>NW_011495050.1:23707784-23712232 GCF_000754665.1 Bison bison bison | reverse complement strand
AACCATACAATATATATTACTTAGGAACCTGTTTTCCATTGCCATTAAGTATTTTCTACGCCAGTAAATATTCTTCTAACACACGATTTGTACAAATGTATACTATATTTTGGTAATTCCATGTGCGTGGATATTTAGATTGTATCCCTTTTTTTTGGTATTAAAAATGAAGCTGTGATGAATATCCTTGAATACAAATCTTTGTATATCATTCTTCCAGTATCTGTAGGAAAACACTTAAAGGGCAACAATTACTGTTCTTCTGAAATCTATTGGCAAACTATCTTCTATAGGGGAACAGACAGACTTCCTTCATGTCATGCTGCAGTGCTCAACTACATGGATTTTTATGTTTTACATGAAAACATTTTATATTTTCTTGGTGTCTTTCTCTGTTTTCTTAATTCTTAACAACAGATGTGTATTACTTTCATCATTACAACAGTTCCATTTTTTGCCCGACATTACACTGAGCCATGTTTAAAAGTCAGCCTTCTCAGTTTATTCCTAGTTTTTCACCAGAACCGATTCTTGGGCTTATTTACCTGTCCATTGCTTTCCTGTCTTCTATTTCGTTAACGTTTACCTTTACTTTTATTAATTGATCTTTTCTGCTGGCCTCAGCTTTATTTTGGGGCTTTCTCCCTGACTTCTTACTAACTTATTTATTTAATTATTGGCTGCGCTGGCTCTCTGTTGCTCTTCTCAGGCTTTCTCCAGCTGTGGCCAGTGGAGGCTATTTTGTAGTTGCGTCATATTGCAGTGGCTTCTCTTGTTGTAGCGCCTGGGCTCCAGGCACGTGGGCGTCAGCAGTTGTGACTTGATGGCTTTGCTGCTGCTGCTGCTAAGTCGCTTCAGTCGTGTCCGACTCTGTGCGACCCCATAGACGGCAGCCCACCAGACTCCCCCGTCCCTGGGATTCTCCAGGCAAGAACACTGGAGTGGGTTGCCATTTCCTTCTCCAATGCATGAAAGTGAAAAAATTAAGTGAAGTCACTCAGTCGTGTCTGACTCTTAGTCACCCCATGGACTGCAGCCTACCAGGCTCCTCCATCCATGGGATTCTCCAGGCAAGTAGTACTGGAGTGGGGTGCCATTGGGCTTAATAGTTGTGGTTCACGGGTTTAGTTGCCTCACGACATGTGGGATCTTCCCTGACCAGGGATTGAACCAGCACCCCCTGCTTTGCAAGGAGAATGCCAAACCACTGGGCCACCAGGGAAGCCCTCCCCTGATTTCTTGAGTTGAGTGCTTAACTGACTTACATTTAAAGCAATGAATCTCCTTCTGAATACAGCATTAGTCATAAACTATAGGTTTAATATTGTTTTCACAATAATTTAAGAAATAAATGTTGTAATGAAATTGAGGTTTCTGCTTCAGCCCAGCTGCAGTTTAAGTGTAGTGTTTAACATTCCCAGGCGGTATTGCTTTACTGGTTTCTATTTTTGTTATTATTTTCGGCTTTTCTTTCACTGTGATCTGAAAATGTGGTCTGTACTATTTCAACTTCCTGGAATTTATCAAAAATGTCTTTGTGGCCAATTATAAGATCAGCTTTTGTAAATGTTACACAGGCACTTGAAAGAAGGTATATTCTCTGCTTTCTGGATTTGGAGTTCAACAATAGAACTGCCAGATCAAAATTAAGCATTCAGTTTCTCTAATTTTACATATTTTTCTGTCTACTTATTTCCATGAGCTAAGAGTAATATTCTACTTATATTTCTGTTAATGTACTTTCTGAAATAGCTGCTGCCCAGTCTACTGAAGGCCTCAGTCCCCTAAGGCCTCCCCTTCTAAGTTCCAGTTCTACCCTGATTGGGCTTCCCAGGCAGCTCAGAGGGTAGAGAGTCCTCCTGCAATTTAGGAGACGTGGATTTGATCCCTGGGTCAGGAAGATCCCCACAGAGGAGGACATGGCAACCTACTCCAGTGTTCTTGCCTGGAGAATCCCATGGACAGAGGAGCCTGGCGGGCTACAGTCCACAGAGTCACACAGCCAGACGTGACTGAGTACGCTTGCACCAAGAGGGTGCCTCCAGGATCCTCCACTGCACTTAACGCTTCTGCCTTGATTTTAACTTATATGGTAATCTCACAACCTTCTGCTTTCTTTTACTTTCAATCTGAGTTACCTTGCTTTAGATGAAATTATATATGAAGTCAAAATATTTCACAACCAGCAAGGGCCAATCAAGATGCTATTTCAATAATCCTTATGGAGCTGAACCAGAGCAAACAGGCTGAATCCAATTTGAGAATCGTTTTCAAAATCAATAGTGGAATTTTTCTGAAGTCCAATTTGGAACTCTTTCTTTTTCACTTGGTAAACTTAGCCCATTTATCTTTATGATCAAAGCTGATATATATGGTCTTAATTTTGTTATCTTACTTTGTTTTTTCAAGAAGATTTAAAATTCCCTTTATTTTCAATATTTTCTGGGTAGTGTACATCTTCTCAGTTTGCTTTTGTTCTCCCTGTCTGGTAATTTGGAAGAAAACAAAGTTTCTTTTCTGTTCTTTTGATCAACTGCATACTTGAATGTGTTCTAGAGTAAATTTGTTTCTATATAGTAACTACCACAAATGCAAATCTTCCAATTCAAAGTCAGGGCAAACAACACAGGATGGATGGGTCATCTTATTGGCAAAGAAGAGGCAAAGGGAGGATTATAAATAAAAATCTTTAAAAAGGGAATTTCCCAAATTATTAGTGAGATTTCCTAGTGTTGAGATATTATATATATATATAGAGAGAGAGAGACAGAGACAGAGACAGAGACAGAGAGACAGACAGACAGAGATGGAGGAGTGGGGAAGGAAAATAGGTTTTAAAATATAGAGAGGGCTTACGTAGGCATCGGTTTTCAAATCTTATAAGGTATATCTGGAAAAAAGGAAATGTGTAGGTAAATGAGTGAGAGAAATGTTGTATTTAAGAAAATCACTGACTTGCCTGGTGGTCCAGTGGTTAAGAATCTGCCTTCCGATGCAGGGGACATGGGTTTGATTCCCTGGTTGGGGAATAAGATCCCACACACCGTGGGGCAACTAAGCCCATGGGCCTCAACTGCTGAGCTTGCAGGCATCAGCTAGACAACCCACATGTTCTGAGCCTGCATACCACAATGAAAAGTCCCGCATGCCTCAACTAAGACCTGATGCAGCCAAAAATAAATAAATAAGAACAAAAAAAATCATACTGCTCACATTTGTGTTTCATATTAGCCATGTTTTAAAATTTTCTTAAAAAATGTAAACAGGATAGGCTTTGATAGTTCATTTCTGATATAAAAGTTTCAATTGGGTTGATTCAGTTGTTTCTTTAATTATTTACTGACCAAAAAAAAAAACCTCAAATTGTCAGAGAGTAAAGAGAATTATCAAGAAGTAAAATTCCTTTGCTGCTGCTAAAGTCGCTTCAGTCGTGCCCGACTCTGTGCGACCCCATAGACGGTAGCCCACCAGGCTGCCCGTCCTGGGATTCTCCAGGCAAGAACTCCTTTAATATACTAAAAAAAAAAAACACATATCCATTGTAGCAATGGACATGCAAAGTATAATTGGCATAACTGGGAGTTTCTTTCTACAGATCAGAATTCAAAAGTAGAAACAATGAGAAAAAACAGAACGCTCAAATATTTCTCCTCTAAACTCCTTTATGACTTAGCATGGCTAGATTAGAGAATTAGAAAATAAGACATATCCTTACCTAGGAGTGCCACCAGGGTTAGCAGTATCACAATATGTTTCATTCCTTTTCTTTTATGGAAATACAGGAGAATGCAGAAAACTAATATTTCTAAAACCTAACAGGGGAAAAGATAGGAAGAGTAAAGTGTAAATTATTCTACACAAAGTCTTCAGAAGGCCACACTTCTCTTTTTTGATTTTGCAGCGATTATCATATGAGGGTTGAGGGTGACTAGAGTTCCCAAGAACAATTCTAAATATATGAGAACAACATAAGGAGCCTCAGCCATCCAGACTCAGAGTTCTAACGTCACCTGCAGGGTAGTGACACCTAGCTCTAGATCTCCAGTTCTCCCTGCAACTCCACTCTCATTTAACCAGTTGTCTACCAGACATTCCCACATGCATGTTCAAAAACCATATCATATGAATATGGGCAACACTTAACTCTTTTTGAGGGGGAGGGGCTGTACCATGCGGCATGTGGGATCTCGGTTCCCTGACCAGGGATGGAACCTGTGTACCCTTCTCTTGAAGTGTGGAGTCTTAACCACTGGACTACCAGAGAAGTCCCCACACTGAACTCCTTCTCCTCCCCCCTCCATCAGCAAGGGTTAATTGTTATGGCTCCTTCCAGTGATAAAAAGAATCAACGGCACAACAACAATGACAAAAAGACATGAAATAGAAACCCAACCATATGCTTTTTTTCAAATGGCTATCCCGTCGTTCCAATGCTTTACCAACAAATT
>NW_011495050.1:23702897-23707684 GCF_000754665.1 Bison bison bison | reverse complement strand
CAGTTGTTTCTTTAATTATTTATGCCAAAAAAAAAAAAAACCCTCAAATTGTCAGAGAGTAAAGAGAATTATCAAGAAGTAAAATTCCTTTGCTGCTGCTAAGTCGCTTCAGTCGTGCCCGACTCTGTGCGACCCCATAGACGGTAGCCCACCAGGCTGCCCGTCCCTGGGATTCTCCAGGCAAGAACTCCTTTAATATACTAAAAAAAAAAAACACATATCCATTGTAGCAATGGACATGCAAAGTATAATTGGCATAACTGGGAGTTTCTTTCTACAGATCAGAATTCAAAAGTAGAAACAATGAGAAAAAACAGAACGCTCAAATATTTCTCCTCTAAACTCCTTTATGACTTAGCATGGCTAGATTAGAGAATTAGAAAATAAGACATATCCTTACCTAGGAGTGCCACCAGGGTTAGCAGTATCACAATATGTTTCATTCCTTTTCTTTTATGGAAATACAGGAGAATGCAGAAAACTAATATTTCTAAAATCTAGAAAGGGAAATAAGAAGAGTAAAGTTTAAATTATTCTACACAAAGTCTTCAGAATGCCACTTTTTGATTTTGCAATGAGTATCATACGAGGGTTGAGGGTGACTAGAGTTCCCAAGGACAATTCTAAATACATGAGAACAACATAAGGAGCCTCAGCCATCCAAACTCAAGAGTTCTACCACCACCTACAGGGCAATGACACCCAGCTCTAGATCTCCAGTTCTCCCTGCAACTCCAGTCTCATTCACCCAGGCATCGACCAGACATTCCCACGGGCATGTTCAACAGCCATATCATATGAATATGGGCAACACTTAACACTCTTTGAGGGGGAGGGGCTGTACCATGGGGCTTGTAGGATCTTAGTTCCCTGACCAGGGATGGAACCCATATACCGTGCAGTAGAAGTGCGGAATCTTAACCACTGGACTGCCAGAGAAATCCCAACACTTAACTCTTTTTTTTTTCCCCTCTCCATCAACAAGGTTGAATTGTTATGGCTCATTCCAGTGATAACAAAAATAAAGAATCAATGGTACAACATTTAGAAGACTATTTTTTTGTGTGTGGTTTTGGAAACAATTTTTTTTTTCCTTTTAAATATATTTAATTTATTTATTTGGCTGTGTGGGGTCTTAGTTGCAGCATGCTGGATCTTTCATTGTATCAAGTGGGGTCTAGAGCCCTGACCAGGGATTGAACTCTGCCCCCTGCACTAAGCGCAGACTCTCAGCCACTGGACCACCAGGGAAGCCCCTGGAAACACAGTTTGACTCTTGTTATAAAAATAATATACCATATTATTAAGATCTGTAACCATATTATGGTATTATATACCATAATAATAATATGTGTAACACTTTACTTATGCCCAAGGTAGCTGATAGGATGGAAACCAGGACTCAATACACATTTTCTTCACTGGTTTGGGCAACACTTAATTCATGATCGCCTAGCTTCTCTGCCTGTTCCTACTGGGCCCCCACCCCCTTAGGAGGTGCCCTGTTGCACAAGCTGAAAAGTCCTCTCTTTCCCTCCCTCCCCCCACCCTCTCTGACTGTTGCAACAGCTTCTACTTTGTCTTTGACTTGACTCCTGTCTCTTAATCATCCAGCCATTGAGCAACTAGAGGAGTCATTTAAAAATGCAATTTGGATAATGAACTATTTCATTCATAGAGACTCATTACTTGTCTGATATACATATTAGGTATTTACAGTACTATGACAAGTACCACTGTGCCCTCTACCCAACCTGAGACGAGAACCCATCAATCTCCGTGAAGTCTTCCCTTCACAGCTGCTCTCCCCTTCTGTGGCCTCCCCAGGAACCACTATATTGAATTTTGTGTTTACCATTCATTTTCTTTAATTATGTTTCTATGCATTCCCAAATGATACCATTTATTTTTACACATTTGTTCTTTATACAAGTAGAGTCATATACTTGCCTTTGCTCATTTGCTTTTTTTTTCCCACTGTGTATTATAAGATTCATCCAGGATGATACATGTAGTAAAAATATAAATTAGACCTAGTCATTCCTTTGCTTAAGACTCCTGGGACCCCATCATCGGGTATGGCTGGCTCATGGATGGTCCACCTGCAGTAGCTACAACGGCTTCCCCACCGCCCCACTTCGGTTCTTTGTGGTTCTCAGGCTGCTCCTGCCTTTGGGCCTTTGCACTGACAGTTTGCCCTGCCTGGAATGCGCTTTCCCTGAGCTTTTGTTTGCACAATGATTCCTAGTCACTCAGACCCTTGGAGAGGTCTTCCTAGATCATTCTGTTCTAACAGAGTCACCTAGTCATCCTTTCACAACCTCGACTTCAGGTGGCAACTGTAGAGTGTCTTAACCATGACCTGTCCATGTGTTTGTTTCTTGTCTGTCTCCACCAGCACATCAGCTCTGTAAGAACAGGAACCTTTTCTGCCTCCAGTGCCTGGCACTCAGTTGGTCACTCAATAAGTCTTTTTGGAATTAATGAGTCAATTACACATCAAATTTATTATCAACAGTTTGCCAAAAAAACAGACCAAATGTCTAATAAACTGAGTATTCAATAAGTATTAATTGACTGAATGTCTAAAATTTTCCTTCCTTTAAGAAAATGAGTATAATTTTGAACCCTCAATTTTATTTTTTAGTTTTTTTTTTCTTTTTTGAGGTCCTTAAGATAATCCAAAAGTTGTCTGAGAAAACCTTACAAACACCTGAGAAAAGAAGAGAAGTGAAAGGCAAAGAAGAGATGGAAAGATATACCCAAGTGAATGCAGAGTTCCAGAGAGTAGCAAGGAGAGAGAAGAAAGACTTCTTAAGTGAACAATGCAAAGAAATAGAGGAAAACAATAGAATGGGAAGGACTAGAGATCTCTTCAAGAAAATTAGAGATACCAAGGGAGCAATGCAAGGATGGCACAATAAAGACAGAAATGGCAAAGACCAAACAGAAGAAGAGGAGATTAAGAAGAGGGGGCAAGAATACACAGAACTATACAAAAAAGATCTGAATTACCCAGATAGGCATGATGGTGTGGTCACTCACCTAGAGCCAGACATCCTGGAGTGTGAAGTCAAGTGGGCCTTAGGAAGCATTACTATGAACAAAGCTAGTGGAGGTGATAGAATTCCAGCTGAACTATTCCTTAAAGATGATGCTGTTAAAGTGCTGCACTCGATACATCTGGAACTTTGGAAAACACAGCAGTGGCCACAAGACTGGAAAAGGTCAGTTTTCATTCTAATCCCAAAGAAGGCCAATGCCAAAGAATGTTCAAACTACCATACAATTGCACTCATTCCGCATGCTAGAAAGGTAATGGTCAAAATCCTTCAAGCTAAGTTTCAGCAATAAGTGAATCAAGAACTTCCAGATGTACAAGCTGGATTTAGAAAAGGCAGAGGAACCAGAAATTAAGTTGCCATCATCCATTGGGTCATAAAGAAAGCAAGGGAATTCTAGAAAAACATCTTCCTTCACTGACTATCCTAAAGCCTTTGACTGTGTGGATCACAACAAACTATGGAAAATTTTTTAAAGAGATGGGACTACCAGACCACCTTACCTGTCTTCTTAGAAACCTGTATATACATCAAGAAGTAACAGAACCAGACATGGAACAATGGACTGGTTCAAAATTGGGAAAGAAGTCCATCAAGGCTGGATATTGTCATCCTGCTTATTTAACTTATATGCAGAGTACATCATATGAAATGCCAGGCTGGGTGAATCACAAGCTGGAATCAAGACTGCCAGGAGAAATATCAACAACCTCAGATATGCAGATGATACCACTCTAATGGGAAAAACTTGAAGAGGAGCTACATAGCCTCTTGAGGAAGTTGAAAGAGGAGAGTGAAAAAACTGGCTTAAAAATCAACATTCAAAAAGCTAAGATTATGGCATCCTGTCCCATCATTTCATGGCAAATAGATGGGGAAAAAGTGGAAACAGTGACAGACTTTTATTTTCTCAGGCTCCAAAATCACTGCGAATGGTGACCGTTCCTTGGAAGGAAAGCTATGATAAAACTAGGCAGTATATTAAAAAGCAGAGACATCACTTTGCTGACAAAGGTGCTTACAGTCAAAGCTATGGTTTTTCCAGTAGTCATGTACAAGTATGAGAGTCAGGTCATAAAGAAGGCTGAGCACTGAAGAATTGATGCTTTTGAACTGTGGTGCTGGAGAAGACTCTTGGGAGTCCCTTGGACAACAAGGAGATCAAACCAGTCAATCCTAAAGGAAATCAATCCTGAATATTCATTGGAAGGATTGATGTTGAAGCTCCAATAGTTTGGCCACCTGATGCGAAGAGCTGACTCAGTGAAAAGACAGTGAGGCTGGGAAAGATTGAGAGCAGGAGGAGAAGGGGGTGACAGAGAATGAGATGGTTGGATGGCATCATTGACACAATTTGAGCAAACTCAGGGAGATAGTGAAGGACAGGGAAACCTGGTGTGCTGCAGTCCATGAGGTCACGAAGAGTCAGATATGACTTAGCGACTGATCAACCACAACAAGATACCTGAAGCAAAGCTCTTTTCTTTCCCCCAAAGAGACAGTATCTCTGGACTGAAATTATAAATATGAATGTTTACATTGGACACGTAAAAATATCAGCACTAGTTTTTTTTTTTTCTTTCTTAAAAATGATGAGAGTTGGGTGCCAGGAGCCGGTGAGGCATTCCACTCGTGACAAAGGTCATGAGGAAGGAGGCTCGGCATACGCAAAGGTGGGATCGAGCCTCGGGAGTCCCCCTGGATATTCTTGAGCATCTTCCCCCC
>NW_011495050.1:23694226-23702797 GCF_000754665.1 Bison bison bison | reverse complement strand
TTGAGCATCTTCCCCCCAAAACCAGAGTCTGCCTACTTTATTGCTTTGTGCTCTCACCTCTGACTTTACTGGGGGCTGTCCCCCACCACTATCTCGCTCTCTCTGTCAAAGAGTTAACTTACAGCTCCAATTAATAAAGTTCCTGGGCAATTAGGAGTGTTTAAATCCAGCCCCCTCAGATAGCTCTCTAACTTGCCTGTCAAGTTTACCCGGACTCCTACAGCTATGCATACGATTGTTTACAGTCTCCCAGCCTCGAGGGGCATGGGAAGCTTAAGATATTCAAATAGCTTAGAGCCTCTCAGAGAGTTAGAAACTGTCCGAATAAAACTAGTAAAAGATTTCATTGATGAACCAATGCTTGTTGCCAAGTTTTCACATCCCCTGTATTGTATCCTTGAATATGTATTAATTAATATAGTTGGTATGTAGAAAAAATAAGTAGTGGCCTTAGTGTTAGCGACTTTAGATCCTTAAGGTAATAAATTCTTTCCTTTGTTGTAAACCCATTACACATCCGCCTTATAGGAATGCAATTTTATCTAACACCTTCGGAAGATGGCGCCAAACCTTAAAATAATTACTCTTAGAGAAAATAAGTCTTTGTCAAGAGTCATAAAATGTTAATAGGCCTTCTGGCCAGAAGATGATATAAATCACCTAAACCATTTGTATACGATAAATTTGCAGGAAAGAAACCCTGGTTTTTGATAAGGATCAAAGACTGCTGACTTGGCATCCCCTATTATCCTCTATGTGTAACTTAGGGTATAAAAACCCCCCGTTGAAAATAAAGCTACGGGCCTTGCTCACCAAAGCTTGGTCTCCCCATGTCATTCTCCTCCTCAATTTCCAGCTGAGTCTCCATCTGGAGCGCGAAGGTCCTCTGCGACCATTTATTTGCCTGGGCTTCTAAGACCCACTAGAGAAGGTGTCTAAGGTGGGGCACCTTCCGCTATTCAAGAGGGTGCCTGCGGCCTCCGTGGTCAGAGCTAACCTGGTGTCACAGGTTATATTGATTTTCCGCGTAAACCAAGCTACTCAGCCTCTTTTCTCCACTGAATTTTCCTACTGAGCTATCCTCATTCTATTACTCTTTATATCTTTAATGAATATTTAAATAAATAGGTCGCTGAAGCTGTCTCTCCTTCTAATACCCTGGATCAGCCGGGGCTGGACCCCGGCAGTTGGGGATTTCACTACTTTCAGGATTGCATTTTACTCATGGAGTCTTTTCTAAATAAACACAAATGTCTCTTGTTCCAACTCAAGGTTTCACCCATTGCTTTGTTTCTCCCTTTAATCCTCTGTGGGTATGGAAAGCAGCAGGATCATATCTTTCTCACTTAAAACCTTTTCATCTAATATGGAAGATTAACTCATCCCTTAGTCTTGTCTTTTTCCTGGCAAATGAAACCAATTATTTTAACTTTTTCTTATAGGACTTATTTGCCAGACCTTTAATTTAATCAGGTTGTGCTACAAAATCTTTTCAACTCTTATCTCTTCACCTTCCCGAAAGCTGCCATGAAAACCGAAACATCCCTCTCAGCTTGGTCTCCCCTCAACCAGAGGAGTCCATTTCTCATGTGACGCAGTTACAGACAGCTCCCAGCAGCCTTTGGGATCATGGTATTTGTGGCTGGAGGGAAGGCAGCCACTCCTACACCAAGGCATAGAGCATGTTAGCTCAACCTGTTAGCATGCCGATTATTTTTTTGCGGGGGATTTTGGTAGCTATCAGTTTAAAAAAATCACATGTGACTTTTTTTGCAAACTTCATCTCTATGATTTCAGATCAATAAAATATGAGTTTCTGTTATTCACAGAATGACTGTTATTTGCCCCTGGGTTCTGTCCTGTGGCAAGAGATCACAGAGCTCCCAGGAGTAAGATATCCAAGCCGCATGAGTTAATGTTAATTTTTTTCTTAGTAACATTTTCCCTCCTCTCTGAACAAAAATTCAGTATTAAAGAAGCTGTGACTTCTGCAGGTTGCTGCAACCCAGAAGAAGCAGCTTTGCTCACTGCTATCTCAGAGGCCAGAAGTGATAACAGCACAGGGTGAACGCTCTCCACATGCTTTACTTGTACAAATTCATTTAATTCTCACAACCGTCTCAGAAGGTGGGTGCTACTATTATCCTCGTTTTACAGATAAGGATACCAAGGCTCAGAGGGGTTTCCACTGGTAGGTAGGGTAATGTCCCACCCCACCTCAAGATGTCCATGCCCTGGTCTCTGGAACTTGTGTGCATGTTATATTACACAGCAAAGGGGCTTCCCAGACATGATTAAGGCTATGGACCTTGAGATGCAGAGATTATCCTGGATTGTCCAAGTGGGCCCAGAGTAGTCACAAGGGTCCTTAAAAGCAGAGAACCTTCCCAGCTGCGGTCAGAGAGAGATGTAACATGAGAAAGACCCAAGTCAAGGAATGCTGGCCGCCTCTAGAAGTTGGAAAAGGCAAGGAAACAGATTCTTCCCCAGGGGCGCTAGCAAGGAATACAGCTCTGCCAATATCTTGATTTTAGTCCATGAGACCCATGTTGAATCTCTGACTTTCAAAACTGTTAAGAAAATAAAATTGCATTGTTTTAAGCCACTAAATTGTGTGACAGTTGGTTATAGGAAACATAGGAAACTAATTCAGGTTTGGGTACTTGAAGTCTTTCCAGAGTAACAAAATCTTCAGGATGAGTTTTCTGAATTGATTCTGGGTTTTTCTGGATTCATTCTCTAATTGAATTTAAAGGCACTCCTCACCCTGTTTTCGGCAGAGGATGAGGTGGTTAGCTAACATCACCAACTCAATGGACATGAATTTGAGCAAACTCTGGGAAGACAGTGAAGGACAGAGGAGTCTGGTGTGCTGCAATCCATGGGGTTACAAAGAGTAGACACAACTTAACGACTCAACAACAACAATGACAATCACTTTGTTTTCAGTGGCAAAAAGAGCACTGGCAGTCCATGGGATGGTGTGACAAGAGAGATACACAACATTTCACCACTGGAAACCCCACTCCCAGTACCAAGCCTGCAGTCATCTCATCTTCTCAAGTTCTCTCTGAAAGTGTAGCTTTTGATATAGTGTCCTTGTCCAAAAGAAATGGGCTCTGCAAAGATTCTCTCTAAAGCCCAGTCTGGACAAAGGTCTGATGCTTGGAGGTCAGCCTGTATTGATTCTGTGTGGAGGTGGGTGGGGAATGAATTGGAGCGTGTACCCCAGAAGTGGTCCACCTGGTTTTGAATTCTGGCTCTTTCACTTAGTATTTATGTGACCTCAGACAAGTTACTGAACCTCGCTACTTGGGCTTCCCCATCTGCCAATGTCTAGGGCTGCTTGCAGCCCGGGTGAAGGATGCAACATGGTCGGAGCGGGCACAGGGCTCAACCTGCTCAGTGAGGTTGGTGACCTCGGCTGCAGAAGTGGGTCTGAGTGCAGACCTGTGAGTGCTTCTTACATTCAGACAACCAAGCAGGTGAACCTCATGCACCAGACACAGAGGGCTTACACAAACAGAGTTTTCTCCTTTCAGGTTTTAACACCTGCTGGTGGGTTGAAGCCGCTTTTTCCGGAAAGGCTGACTTAATAATGGGCTTTGGGGTAGAAAATCACACCAAACGACTGGCTGGGCCCCTGCTTCTGCTTATTTTTTTTCTGGTGGAGAGAAAATGAGCACCATGCAGATTATTTTGTGAAGGAGAATAGTCTGTGGGGAAATCTGGGTATGCAAAAAAAAAAAATTAGCCAGCCACAATCAAGCCTGCCAAAGAACACAGAGTAACTGAGACTCAGAGCCACGGCCCCTCATGTGGGTTCTGCCGAGGTATTCATAGTTGCTATTCAACTAAAGGCCCATTGAGAAAAGGGCCTCGTGGTCAAATAAGCCTGGGCAGGGCAGGATTAACAAGGTTAAATCTAACTCTTCCCTAAAGGACTTCTAGTTTTTAATGTGCTAACGGAAATGATGAATTTCTCAGGGGGCCACGTATGTTTCACAGCATCTCTCCAAGCTAGTTTGACCTTGAAAACCTGATTGATTTTTGCTTTTTGGCAAGCACCAGGTGGGAAAGTAAGTTTTAGTGGATGAGCAAAGGACATTTCATTCCTCTCTGAGTAGTAGACACCAGGCTTCTCAAATTGTCTTCCTTCCCCACAGAGTCCCAGCTCAGAGGTTGGGCCTTGTTTCTGAGGCTTCCACTTCATGTAATCCTTAAAGGGAAGATGGATATTGACCTGAGACAGCTAAACACATGATTAAAGGAGATGCCCTTAGCTGGTCTATAATATGACTTTGCTGCTGCTGCTGCTACGTCGCTTCAGTCGTGTCTGACTCTGTGAGACCCCATAGATGGCAGCCCACCAGGCTCCCCTAGTTCCTGGGATTCTCCAGGCAAGAACACTGGAGTGGGTTGCCATTTCCTTCTCCAATGCAGGACAGTGAAAAGTGAAAGTGAAGTCGCTCAGTCGTGTCCAACTCTTCACGACCCCATGGACTGCAGCCCACCAGGCTCCTCCACCCATGGGATTTTCCAGGCAAGAGTTCTGGAGTGGGGTGCCATTGCCTTCTCCGATAATATGACTTTACAATCCCCCTTTGAGATATGTAAAATTTATTTAGATTGTAAAATATTTTCATTCATTTTACTGCTTATTTGATCAGTCTCAAAAGGCAGTTCAGGTGTTGTATTTATACTTGGTGTAATATACAAATACAAGATATAATACAAATACCATATAAATAATATGCAATATAAAAACAGTTAGATGAACGATTCTTCAAAGAATTGCCTTAATTATTATCATTATGATCTCTGCAATCATGGTTTGCAGAAAAAGTACAGAAACTGGCACGATGAAGGATTAAATATTAATCATGTACATGTTAACAGACTTAAAACCAAACTTCAAGTCAAGATCTTAGTATATAATTGATAACTTCTCGAGTCTTTAAAGATGTAACATATAATGGATTAAATTCCAAACTGAGATAAACTAAGATAATATCGATCTATTCCCCTAAGAGTCTAATGCCAATATTGTTATTCAAAGGTGACTCTATTAAAGGTTCATTTTATGCTGTCTTATAAATATCTGTAATTATTTGCATTTTTGGTGACATTTATTTTCAAATATACTTTCATTGTTTTACAGAAATATGAGTCTCTCCCAGGACTGTAAAATTCCTGCTTCAGGAATTCTCCTCTATATTCTAGGTGACTAAATTAGTTGGATGAATTTGTGAATAAATTAACTTAAGATTTACCTTTGGAAAACAGAAAAATGCAATTACTTCAGCGTACATTTTTGTGGAATTATAAGGCTTAAAAAAAGTAGTTTTGTTCTTTTAAAATGTTTTCTCTGGTATTAAAACAATATAAAATACATCATCATCAAACAATGCTGTTTATTCCAGGAAATAAGTCTTGATGCATCTTTAATCTCCAAAGGATTCAGTGCAGGCTTTTAATTTTCTGGTTACAGACTCTGTGACCCTTTTCTTACCGGATGAAGAATTTGTTTTGCCTGTAGGCAAAGAATAATAATGTGTTGGTAGGACTTCAAGTCCAGACTATCACGAAATACTCAGAGTCCTTCTAGTGCTTAGATATGATTGATGAAAGCTTTAATAGTTAAAGGACTGGGTACAGTGGAAAGTAGAAAGATAAAAGACGGAAGGGGGACAAAGTACGACAGACCTGAGGAAGTCTACTCTGAATTGGAAAGCCCACTCCTAAAGTTTGCTGGAGGATGAGGGTAAGGGGAACCTTCCAATGTAAGAGAGGAGGGAGTTTAGGGGAGAAGATATTGAGTTCAGTTTTTGAGATGTTAGTCCTGCAGACTCTATGGGATATCCAAAAAGGAATAAGGAATAAGTTGCTGTTGTTCATCCCCTCAGTCGTGTCTGACTCTTTGAGACCCCTTGGAATGTAACATGCCAGGCTTCGCTGTCCTTCACTCTCTCCCGGAGTTTGCTCAAACTCATTGAATCAGTGGTAATAAGCGGACAGATGAAAACATAGCTTTGGGGTCAGGAGAGATCTGAGAAGGAGATGCAAGTCTGGATTTGAAAGTCTTTCTAAAGAATGATGGTGGTGGAGTAGGCAATGAGATCACTCCAGAAAACCCTGGAAGGGTTGTGCAGCATGGAAAGATAAGAGGATGTTGAAGGGGAGGAGGTGCCCACCAAGAGCCTGGGATGGACTGCTCAGACAAGAGGAAGAGAAACAGGGAAAACAAACTGAAGAAGCCCGGGACAAGAGCGATGCCAGGAGAAGAGAGTGGGCTGTCAGAAAACGCCACACAAGAGGCAAGAAGGATCAGGACCAACACAGCACCTCCATCCAGCAATTCTTGGGGAGGGATCTACCACATTATGATGAGTGAGGAGTGACTGGGAGCTGAGAAGGTAGAGGGGAATACATTTTTGGTGGTGTTTAGAGGGGAAATCGGTTAGTTTATTAAAGGGTGTGTAGTGTATGAGGTGGGCAGCTGCAACCAGAGCACTAAGTGTGGCCGAGAGGAGCTACCCCACATCCGAGGTCAGGGGCAGAAGCCGGGAGGACCCCATGCCCGAAGGGCGGTGGCCAAGAGGAGTTACCCCACATCCGAGGTCGAGGCAGCAGCCGAGAGTGCCAGGCTGCAACGGTGCAGGAACGGCTGAGAAGAGCTACACAAGTCCAAGGTCAGGGGTGGCGGCCGGGAAGAGCTACCCCACGTCTGAGGTCAGGGGCGTTGGCCAGGAGGACCAACCCCATGCCCAAGGCCAGGGGCGGCGGTAGGGAGGGCCAACCCCATGTCCAAGGAGCGGTGGCTGCGTGGGTGCAGGAGGGCCTAGAGGAGCTATCCCACGTTGAAGGTCAGGAAGGGTGGCGGTGAGGAGATACCCCTTGTCCAAGGTAAGGAGCAATGGCTGCGCCTTGCTGGAGCAGCCGTGAATAGATACCCCACGCCCAAGGTAAGAGAAACCCAAGTAAGATGGTAGGTGTTGCAAGAGGGCAGCAGAGGGCAGACACACTGAAACCATACTCACAGAAAACTAGTCAATCTAATCACACTAGGACCACAGCCTTGTCTAACTCAATGAAACTAAGCCATGCCAGTGGGGCAACCCAAGACAGGCGGGTCATGGTGGCGAGATCTGACAGAATGTGGTCCACTGGAAAAGGGAATGGCAAACCACTTCAGTATTCTTGCCTTGAGAACCCCATGAACAGTATGAAAAGGCAAAATGATAGGATACTGAAAGAGAAACTCCCCAGGTCAGTAGGTGCCCAATATGCTACCGGAGATCAGTGGAGAAATAACTCCAGAAAGAATGAAGGGATGGAGCCAAAGCAAAAACAATACCCAGTTGTGGATGTGACTGGTGATAGAAGCAAGGTCCGATGCTGTAAAGAGCAATATTGCATAGGAACCTGGAATGTCAGGTCCATGAATCAAGGCAAATTGGAAGTGGTCAAACAAGAGACGGCAAGAGTGAATGTCGACAGTCTAGGAATCAGCGAACTCAAATGCACTGGAATGGGTGAATTTAACTCAGATGACCATTATATCTACTACTGCGGGCAGGAATCCCTCAGAAGAAATGGAGTAGCCATCAAGGTCAACAAAAGAGTCTGAAAGGCAGTACTTGGATGCAATCTCAAAAACGACAGAATGATCTCTGTTCGTTTCCAAGGCAAACCATTCAGTATCACAGTAATCCAAGTCTATGCCCCAACCAGTAACGCTGAAGAAGCTGAAGTTGAACGGTTCTATGAAGACCTACAAGACCTTTTAGAACTAACACCCAAAAAAGATGTCCTTTTCATTATAGGGGACTGGAATGCAAAAGTAGGAAGTCAAGAAACACCTGGAGTAACAGGCAAATTTGGCCTTGGAATACGGAATGAAGCAAGGCAAAGACTAATAGAGTTTTGCCAAGAAAATGCACTGGTCATAGCAAACACCCTCTTCCAACAACACAAGAGAAGACTCTACACATGGACATCACCAGATGGTCAACACCGAAATCAGACTGATTATATTCTTTGCAGCCAAAGATGGAGAAGCTCTATACAGTCAGCAAAAACAAGACTAGGAGCTGACTGTGGCTCAGATCATGAACTCCTTATTGCCAAATTCAGACTTAAATTGAAGAAAGTAGGGAAAAGCACTAGACCATTCAGGTATGACCTAAATCAAATCCCTTATGATTATACAGTGGAAATGAGAATAGATTTAAGGGCCTAGATCTGATAGATAGAGTGCCTGATGAACTATGGAATGAGGTCCGTGACATTGTACAGGAGATAGGGATCAAGACCATCCCCATGGAAAAGAAATGCAAAAAAGCAAAATGGCTGTCTGGGGAGGCCTTACAAATAGCTGTGAAAAGAAGAGAAGAGAAAAGCAAAGGAGAAAAGGAAAGATATAAACATCTGAATGCAGAGTTCCAAAGAATAGCAAGAAGAAATAAGAAAGCCTTCCTCAGCGATCAATGCAAAGAAATAGAGGAAAACAACAGCATGGGAAAGACTAGAGATCTCTTCAAGAAAATCAGAGATACCAAGGGGACATTT
>NW_011495050.1:23693174-23693779 GCF_000754665.1 Bison bison bison | reverse complement strand
CTGTATGCAGGTCAGGAAGCAACAGTTAGAACTGGGCTTGGAACAACAGACTGGTTCCAAATAGGAAAAGGAGTACGTCAAGGCTGTATATTGTCACCCTGCTTATTTAACTTATATGCAGAGTATATCATGAGAAACGCTGGCTTGGAAGAAACACAAGCTGGAATCAAGACTGCTGTGAGAAATATCAATAACCTCAGATATGCAGATGACACCACCCTTATGGCAGAAAGTGAAGAGGAACTCAAAAGCCTCTTGATGAAAGTGAAAGTGGAGAGTGAAAAAGTTGGCTTAAAGCTCAACATTCAGAAAACGAAGATCATGGCATCCGGTCCTATCACTTCATGGGAAATAGATGGGGAAACAGTGGAAACAGTGTCAGACTTTATTTTTTTGGGCTCCAATATCACTGCAGCCATGAAATTAAAAGACGCTTACTCCTTGGAAGGAAAGTTATGACCAGCCTAGATAGCATATTGAAAAGCAAAGACATTTCTTTGCCAACAAAGGTCCGTCTAGTCAAGGCTATGATTTTTCAGTGGTCATGTATGGATGTGAGAGTTGGACTATGAAGAAGGCTGAGTGCCAAAGAATTGATGCTTTTG
>NW_011495050.1:23666830-23693008 GCF_000754665.1 Bison bison bison | reverse complement strand
CAAGGAGATCCAACCAGTCCATTCTGAAGGAGATCAGCCCTGGGATTTCTTTGGAGGGAATGATGCTGAAGCTGAAACTCCAGTACTTTGGCCACCTCATGCAAAGAGTTGACTCATTGGAAAAGACTCTGATGCTGGGAGGGACTGGGGGCAGGAGGAGAAGGGGACGACAGAGGATGAGATGGCTGGATGGCATCACTGACTTGATGGACGTGAGTCTGAGTGAACTTCCGGAGTTGGTGATGGACAGGGAGGCCTGGCGTGCTGGGATTCATGGGGTTGCAAAGAGTCGGACACGACTGAGCAACTGAACTGAACTGAGTGTATGAGGCGGAGAAGGCAATGGCACCCCACTCCAGTACTCTTGCCTGGAAAATCCCATGGACAGAGGAGCCTGGTGGGCTGCAGTCCATGGGGTCGCTAAGTGTCGGACACGACTGAGCGACTTCACTTTCACTTTTCACTGTTCTGCATTGGAGAAGGAAATGGCAACCCACTCCAGTGTTCTTGCCTGGAGAATCCCAGGGACAGAGGAGCCTAGTGGGCTGCTGTCTATGGGGTCGCACATGGTCGGACACGACCGAAGCGACTTAACAGCAGCAGCAGCAGCAGCAGTGTATGAGGAATTTATTTTTTTTAACAGATCTTAGGTGAGTAAGAGACAGGAGAAGAGTGGGAGATATAAACAGAAAAGCCCTGTAAACACTTGTGTCCCAGTGGTCAGAACTATGTATCAGAGATGGTAAGATATACAGGCTTCTGGTCACCTGGCTAGGAACGGTTACACAATAGTGCAATACTCTACGGTTCCTGCTGTAACATCCTGAGTGACATCACGCTGAGAGCAGTTTGCCATGTCCCTGCAAACGCCAGGCATAAATAATAGGTATAAAGTAGGATTAAACTATTCTATAAAGGCAATGCCAAAGAATGCTCAAACAACTGCACAATTGTACTCATCTCACATGCTAGTAAAGTAATGCTCGAAATTCTCCAAGCCAGGCTTCAGCAATATGTGAACCATGAACTTCCAGATGTTCAAGCTGGTTTTCAAAAAGGCAGAGGAACCAGAGATCAAATTGCCAACATCCGCTGGATCATGGAAAAAGCAAGAGAGTTCCAGAAAAACATCTATTTCTGCTTTATTGACTATGCCAAAGCCTTTGACTGTGTGGATCACAATAAACTGTGGAAAATTCTTCAAGAGATGGGAATACCAGACCACCTGACCTGCCTCTTGAGAAATCTGTATGCAGGTCAGGAAGCAACAGTTAGAACTGGGCTTGGAACAACAGACTGGTTCCAAATCAGGAGAGGAACACGTCAAGGCTGTATATTGTCACCCTGCTTATTTAATTTATATGCACAGTACATCATGAGAAATGCTGGGCTAGAAGAAGCACAAGCTGGAATCAAGATTCCTGGGAGAAATATCAATAACCTCAGATATGCAGATGACACCACCCTTATGGCAGAAAGTGAAGAAGAACTAAAGAGCCCCTTGATGAAAGTGAAAGAGGAGAGTGAAAAAGTTGGCCTAAAGCTCAACATTCAGAAAACGAAGATCATGGCATCTGGTCCCATCACTTCATGGCAAATAGATGGGGAAACAGTGGAAACAGTGTTAGACTTTATTTTTTTAGGCTCCAAAAGCACTGCAGATGGTTTTTGCAGCCATGAAATTAAAAGATGCTTACTCCTTGGAAGGAAAGTTATGACCAACTTAGACAGCATATTGAAAAGCAGAGACATTACTTTGCCGACAAAGGTCCTTCTAGTCAAGGCTATGGTTTTTTCCTGTGGTCATGTATGGATGTGAGAGTTGGCCTATAAAGAAAGCTGAGCACCAAAGAATTGATGCTTTTGAACTGTGTGTGGTGTTGGAGAAGACTCTTGAGAGTCCTTTGGATTGCAAGGAGATCCAACTAGGCCATCCTAAAGGAGATCAGTCCTGAGTGTTCATTGGCAGGACTAATGTTGAAGCTGAAACTTCAATACTTCGGCCACCTTATGTGAAGAGCTGACTCATTTGAAAAGACCCTGATGCTAGGAAAGATTGAAGGCGGGAGGAGAAGGGGACAACAGAGGATGAGATGGTTGGATGGCATCACCGACTCAATGGACATGAGTTTGAGTAAAGTCATCATCTGGTAGTTGATGATGGACAGGGAGGCCTGGTGTGCTGCAGTCCATGGGGTTGCAGAGTCAGACACGACTGAGTGACTGAACTGAACTGAACTGAACCTGTTTTAAAGGCAGAGCACTGGGCCCGATAGCTTTTTGAGGTCACTTCTAACCCTAAAAATGTATGATTCTGTGTGCCTTGATTCTTTTTATTGAATTCACAACTATTTTACCAATTCAGTTCTTGGTTAAATGCTGATCTAGACAACCCAATTTTTCTTCTTCCTGCCTGTCTTTCCTAGAATATTCTTATTTTCCAATCTAAACTGACTTCCATAACAAGTTATAGGCCAAGTATTTCAATCACATTCTTTCTTAATACCCACCAGACATAGTCATTGCATCAAATTTTTTAAAAATCGCAATTAGTGGCTTCCAATTTCTACATCAGCTCATTCTGTTTTTTCTTTTCCCCACCTCTCAGTATTGTCCAATTTCTCTTCAGACAGCCTATTGCATGGGTCTCTATGAGTGCTTTTTTGAAGAGAATACCTACCTTAAATAAAATTCAGTGAAGTAAAGTATATCTTAAGGTACTTTCCTTTGACTTGGGAAGAGAGGTTTTTTTTTTTGTTTTTTTGAGTTGTCCTAAAATATGTGACTCTGGACTTTGCTGGATTAAATTCCATAAATTGTGGAAACTGTTCCAGTGATAAGTTATCCCCAAGGACAGAATACCCAAGGAACAGGGGTACTTCTATTTTTGATTTAGTGTTTCAAATATTGGTCAAGTATATTTACATTTTAACGAGTTATTAACACTGAGAAGAAAAGATTATACTAGCTCTCCAACATCTCCATGTACCAGTGGTCTAGACAATATCGCTTCTGGGATAGTAAAATTTTTAGAATTCTTACCATGTAGATCATGAACTGCCAGCCAACAAAGTAATACTGTACTGTTCTTGCGGAGATAGCCTGAGTTATATTTGGAGCAAAGTTCACCAATAGATATGTTCCTGCCAATGCCAACGTCATACCTTTTAAATTGAAAAGACAAACCATGTTGAAAAGGGCCATTCAAGTCTTTTTGTTTATGTAAACATTTCCTATACACTGAGCATTACTTGTAAAAGTCATGAAAGTGAAAGTTGCTCAGTCATGTCCAACTCTTTGTGACCCCATGGGCTATATAGTCCATGGAATTCTCCAGGCCAGAATACTGGAGTGAGTAGCCTTTCCCTTCTCCAAGGGATGCCTATGAAAATACAATCTATCAAACCATCCCAAGAACTTCACGCATTTACCCAACAACATTACCTTTAGAAGGGGATAATATAAGGGCCACAGGATGGATGGGGTAGCATATAACTTCTGATTTTTCTCTGTCGTTTCAAGATGAATCTTGACCTCTACAGAGAAGCTTTCCTCAGAGATGGGGACGATCAGAACACATGCATATGAAGACATGGAAACACATCCAACCTGGCTGCTTGTTTCCATGCGGATCAGGAAGTGCATGATGACTCTGGATCCACCTAGATCTAGATGGCAGAGCCCAGAGAGTGGGGAAATCCATCACCTGATGGTCCACTCTGCACTTACTCACCTTGGATCCTTTACACACACGTACTTGGGTATTTTACACTTTGAAACTCTTGTAAATGAATACCATAATCATTGTCATTTTTTGGAGTCTTTTTAGGAGAAATAACAAAGTGAATGCTGACTCTGAGTCAGATTGACTTGATCTAATTTAAAATCTAGAATTCCAGGGATAGCTTGGTAAAATATCACATTATAAACCTATGTAGGAATGTGTTACTGTCATCACTTTAACATTACTTATAATAATGGAGGGACGGAAAATGTGGGGGAGAAGTGGCCACAGAGAAGCGGATTTGGCTTTCCAAATAACACTGGAAACTGCTTATTTATTAATAATTAGCAGCCTGAGAAAAACTGATTTATGTAGCATTTTTTGGGTAGCACAACTTAAAAACATAATTCAACCTGTTTCACCACTGAGGTCAGCATTGTTGTGTATATAATTTACAACCAGCATACACTCCAACCTGAAACAATTTGGTTTGTCTAAACAATCTCATAATTTGAAGACATCAATTTCCTATTGTTCTCAACCTAATGATTTAGAGTTTTGAACTCTAGTTTCTGAGAATCCATTTGATTTTTTATACAAGCTAGACAATAGCTATTCATGGTATAGTATGAGCTATAAAATAAGCTTACTCTAATGTAACAATTTATTCAGTACTACTTTGTGAAGACAGAAATTATACACACAATTTTAAAAGCTATTTTCCAATGAGAATTTTTAAAAAGAAAACAATATACATTATTAAGCATTGTAATAAAAGGAAACAATAAAAACCATATATAAGAACTTGGGAAAAATTACTGGTCAGGTCTGTCCTTTCTTTGACCAAAATAAAAAAAAAAAAGAAGAAACCAAAGATCTTATAAGATAATTGTCCAATATTACATTCCTAGGAAGAAGCAATATTTTAAAAACCCAGCTTTCTAAACTTAGTAAAGCAGAATAAATGCATTGAATACAATTTCACAATCTCAGAGACTTCCAACCTATTCTTGTGAAATCTAAATTTCTTATTTATATTGAGTTCCTCTGCCAGTTATTTCTTTATCTCATCTAGCTGTATCTAGTGTCAAATTTAATTTTTCAAGAATTTGGTTTTCATTTATTTATCTTTGGCTGTGCTGGTCTTCATAGCTGCGTGGGCTTTTCTTCAGTTGAGGCAAGTGAGGGCTACTCTTTAGTTGCAGTGTATGGGTTTCTCATTGCGGTGACTTCTTTTGCTGCAAGAGGAGGGGCCCTAGGGCACGTGGGCTTCAACAGTTGTGGCCAGTGGCTCAGTAGCTGTGGCTCCCAGGCTCTAGAGCACAGGCTCAATAGTTGTGGCACGGCATGTGGGATCTTCCCAGATGAGGGATCGAACCCATGTCTCCTGCATTGGCAGGTGGATTCTTTACCGCTAAGCCAGCAGGGAAAACCTTGAAATTTTAGTTTTGAATATATAGCACATGCGTACAGTAAAAAACTCAAAAGCCATACAAGAGGGATCAGTGAAAGGAAACTCTTTCTCACGTCCTTGTGGCCCACGAGGTCCCCTCCTCAAAGTGAGCTACTGCTGCTGGTGCTTGAGATTTTCTTTCCAGAGACGCTTTAGGCAGGCGTGGGTGAGAGTGCATGCGTTTTGATTTTTTTACACAGAATGATGTTAGCATATCATACACACTTTTCTGTATCTTGCTTTTTTCCTACTTAACAGAACATCTTTTTCTACTCCAAGAACATCTCGGAAAACGTTTCACGTTATATGTCGGGCAGCCTCGTTCTTTCAGAGTCTGCAGAGTGTTCCATTTATGGAGGTGGCGTTATTTCCAGCATGGTCCCTGTTTCACACCCTGACACACCCCTCCCTGTCCCACCTCTGCTCTCTCACGTGCGGCCTGTGCCCATTTCCACCAGTGCAGATCTTCTCTGCCTTCCAAAGTTTGTTAAAAACAAATGTAACGACTGATGGTTTTGCGAGGTCCCTTTCAAAGTAATTTTTCACACGTCTTCTCTCACGTGAACCTCACATCACTGCAAGTCTAGTGAGTAACTCTACAGCAGCTCAGGAGGTCACACGTTCTTTCTTGCTAATAATTTTAATCTCAGCAACGTCCTACATCTAGGAAGGCAGTTCTGGATAACTGCTCTTATTTGCTTATTTCTTTGGCATCATTTTATTTTCCTATGTGACTTACTGTCTCCTTCATGAGTCATGTGCACATTTTTCATAAGTGTTTAAAAGTGCTGCAGACAGCCACTAGCAGTTGCTTCAATAAATTTCTGCAAAATATTTTTATATTCCACCGTTTCCTAAAAGTGGCATGAAATATCACGTTGCTGTTGCTGTTTAGTTGCTAAATCGTGTCTGACTCTTTGTGACCCCCATAGACTGTAGCCCGCTAGGCTCCTCTGTCCATGGGATTTCCCAGGCAAGAATACTGGAGTGGGTTGCCATTTCCTTCTCCAGGGGATCTTCCCAACCTAGGGATGGAACCTGTGTCTTCAGCTTGGTAGGCAGATTCTTTACCACTGAGCCACCTGGAAAGCTAATATGAAACATCACAGTTCCTACTATTTTTATTTCAGTAAAGCCACCAATCTTTGGAAAGGTACACATTTTTGACTTAGAAAACTTGCTAGTTTACCCTCTGTTGGCCCATTTGCCCAAAGGAGTGCTCTGGAAGTGTAAGATACCAAAAGAAGGAAAGCAGCACTTGACATGCCCTTGGCCCATGGACATGGTTGAATTTCAAGTCCAGACTTGGACAGTGGGAGTCTAATCTGAACTGAGACTGGCTCCCCAGAATTAAAATCTCACTGCTACTGCTAGCTGCACAGGCCAGGTGAGTTGTTTATCCCTCTGTGACCCAGTCTCCTCATTTCTAGGCACAAATTAACTTTTCATACCTGCTAGACTCCAGGAATTTGGCTCTGGAAGAGGCCATCCTGGGAAGCAGAATATGTTTGAAAGCTCATCTGGAGGCCTGTGACAAAGGACCCTGGGACAAATGCAACTTAGGATGCTGACTGCCAAGGGTCAAAGGCCATCTGAGTCAAACTTCGAAATTAATCCAAACTTGTATCTCTAATATTGGTCTAGAGATGACTAGAGGGAGTGTCCCTGGGGCTGTCTGTACAGGGTTAACAACTCAATTTGAAAATGAAAGGACAGGGCAGGAAGGACTCAGCACTTTCTGATTATCTAGTGAAGACCTCTCTCCGTTGGTCTTAAAAAAAACAGAGAAGAAAGGAAATCATGTAACTGACAGAACACAGAGAGGAAGAAACACCAGCATATGTTTGCTACCCACTGCCGACCTCAGGGAGTGAAGTCGCTCAGTCGGTTCAGACTCTTAGCGACCCCATGGACTGAAGCCTACCAGGCTCCTCCGTCCATGGGATTTTCCAGGCAAGAGTACTGGAGTGGGTAGCCATTCAGGTCTCCCACATTGCAGGTAGACGCTTTACCATCTGAGCCACCAGGGAAGCCCTAACCGTCTGTTCAGTACACAAAGCACTGAGAGCTGACTATTGGTAGGGTCCAGAGGTGGAGCAGTCAGGCAGCAGTGAGTAAGCTGAAGGTGGTCGTCAACCACGGGATGCTGGATACAATCCATGATATAGGGATGTGGGCTCATCTGCCAGCCTTATGCCCAGACCTGCACCAAATACATTTTCTCATCAAATATAACTGAAGTCACATAAAAATCTACAATGATCTGGTGGGCGTTTCAGATTCAGCTTGATACAAGTATTAATAAAATCTCTTCCTATAAACTTGTCATATACAAAACAGGGAAACAGGCTCATCCCTGCTCTTTGGAGTAGATGGACTAGGTGTACTGGGAGGGCATATGCCAAGGGAAGGTAATCATTCTTTTTAAGCAACGTGTCCAAAGCTATAGATTTCATAGATAATTGTGGCTGATATGAGAGTTACATTATGATCACCATCACACAGAAATGTGATGATAATAAGAACTATAATAGTAATAGCCAATACTTAACATACTCTAAATGCTTTATACAAACATAACTAATATTTCTTACAAAAAGCCTACAAAAATAACTATACTGCATGTTACTATACCAACATATAGTATGTGTATACTGTATAATATATAACATTGGATACTATTAAACTATTGCTAGCCATATTTGATATATGAGAAAATTGAATCACAGAGGGAATAACTATCTTGTCTGGGCTAAGTGAAGAGCTTGAATTGGAACCTAGGTAACGTACTCTCTTTTTATATATGTATGTGTGTGTGTGTGTGTGTGTGTGTGTGTATATATATATATATATATTTTTTTTTTAATCTACTTGGTTGTGCTGGGTCTTAATTGTGGCATGTGGGATCTAGTTCCCTGACCAGGGATCAAACCCGGGCCCCCTGCATTGGGAGTGTGGAGTCTTAACCACTGGACCACCAGAGAAGTCCCTAGGTAACCTGTTCTTAATGATTATACTCTTCTGCCTCTTGTATGCATAACGGACCGGGGCTGATAAATGGACTACACAAGCCTGTCATTCACCTTGTAGTCTCAGTGAGTGGCACCCCAGGAGTTGTACTGAACACAACGTGAGGCTGGATGAAGCGTCTCCACAGGGGACAGAAGGAATGGACTCCTTCTGGCAGCTGTTCCTGAAGGCCCTGAATGGCCCTGAAGTTCCTTGAGAAAAGCGTCTCCAAACTGGTGTTCCCTAGAACCCAGTGTCATAAGAGGGACACACCACCACAAAAAGTTTCAACTCAAATCTATTTGGAGAGAGGTGAGTTAAACAAATTTAAATAGCTATTTTACTGGAAGACCCCTGAGAGCCTGAATGTGTTAGTGTTCATTGTGAATCTCCTTGGGGAGGATATGGTTGTAATATTTTCTAAACATATTTGACCATTTATATCATCCTGAAGTAGTGTTTGGAGGAATATTTTATACTCTGAGAAATGCCTGACATTTAACTGGATCCAGCTGTGAGAATACAGCCTCTGTTTCAAGAGGCTACTGAAGCTCTGTTGCAAAGTCTCCTATAGATGCTTGTGGATGGAGGCTGACATATAAAGATGGAGGAAGGGAAAACAGCGTATAGTCAGGCTCCTTCTGATGCGTCTGTTCACCAGCATCTACAGCCTGCTGAGTTCCTCACCTGCGCAACCCTTGGATTCTAGAATCCTTGCAGAGTTCTTCCTCAAAAGACATCCAGTTTCCCAGCCCACCCTTCTCCTTAAGTAAAACCTGAAATTGCTTTTAATTGTGTCCCCACTCTCCAGCTCAATGCCAGCTAGTGTTAACTGCCATTTAGCTAGCTTCTGGAATCTGGCTTGATCGGACTTCTGATAGCCTCAAGAGTTGAAAAATTCAGCTAACCTGACCTTACCCTACATCACTGTCTGGTTTTCTTAGAGTCTGCAATATGCCGCCTGATCAATGGCGGTCTAGCTATTGCTTTAGTGGTGGTATACCACTAAACACCACAGCATAAACTGGATTCCTTCACACCAAAGGGTGCCTTCTCCTCAGTATAGTCTCTCCGGATTCCTCAGGCTTAAGGCAGCCAAGTCCTGAAGTAGCCCTGGATTGGCAAGTCTCAAAAGTATTGTTGTTCAGTCGATCAGTCATGTCTGACTCTTTGTGATCCCCGTGGACTGCAGCATGCCAGGCTTCCCTGTCCTTCACCATTTCTTGGAGTTTGCTCAAACTCATGTCCATTGAGTTGGTGATGCCATCCAACCATCTCATCCTCTGTCATCCCCTTCTCCTTTTGCCTTCAATCTTTCCCAGCATCAGGGTCTTTTCCAATGAGTCAGCTCTTCACATCAGGTGGCCAAAGTATTGGAGCTTCAGCTTCAGTGTCAGTCCTTTCAATAAGTTAACTAAGTAGGGTGTATATTGTCATCCTGCTTATTTAACTTATCTAAATAATATAGTGAATTTAAATAGTTCTGAATCTACCATCATAAAGTCTCCCATTCTTGAGGCAGTTTTAAAACAAAATAGCCAATCTGTCCTCTCAACCAGAAATGATTTTTGTTTGGCTAGATTAGTATTCTAGGTCCTGGCTTCAAACCAAGCTGACCTCTGGTGTGGGAGAAGGAAGGAAGGAAGTGGTCTTTGTCTCACTATTAATCTCGTGACATTCTATCAATGGGGAAACCATGTATAGGTGACTTGAAATAATCAAGTTACTGGTCTCTGGAGAGTGCTGATGTAATTTTTATTTTTATGATGACAATATCTGGACTTAAGTCAACTAGGATCTCACAGACTATTAGATTCAGTATTTTTGATGACTAAGGGATGAGAGGGGGAAATACTATAGTTTTGGCTGATTGAAGGGGAGAGAATTTTGGTGCATTTTAGAGGAAAAATAATCATTACAATAATTTAAAGTTATTAATCCACTAAGAATCAGAGCACAGTCCAAAGCCTGTCATTGAATTAATAATAGTTGGCGATTTCTTTCAGACATAGCGTTTGTGAGGTCATTTTTTTGAGGTTAGTGGTGAAAAGCTTCATAGCCACAGATCAACATTTGGCAATAAATTAGTTCAGCTTGTTTCCACATGGTCCAAAAAAATCTTCATTTGTTCCATCATGAAAAACAAACTTTCATTTGCTTGAAGCAGGGAAAAATAAATGATTTTCTTTTACACATTTTGACAATTTAATTTTTAGCATGCTTATATATTAATTTTGTACAAAATGCCACTAACTACTCTTTTCCCTGTTTGGTTTTAGTCCCTGTAAAGGAAAAACAATGCATTTTTAGCTTTTAACAGAAAAAGCCAAGTTTTCTCAAGGCAACAACAATATAGGTCCCAAGAAAATGTATGTGACCTAAGACACTACTGAGGATGGTTGGGGTAGAGTCCTTCCCTAAGCCTGAAAAGGGTTATTACACCTCAAATCATGATAATCATATGGTATTGCTGTCGGAGGCATGGGTATGGAATCAGTGACTATATCCTTTCTTATTCCTGTGATGTTAATCAAAAATTGATCACTTTTAACTACAGTATGATACAAATATGATAACAGATAAATCCCTGCTCAAAAAGCATTCAGTTCAGTTCAGTCACTCAGTCGTGTCCGACTCTTTGCGACCCCATGAACCGCAGCACATCAGGCTTCCCTGTCCATCACCAACTCCAGGAGTCCACCCAAACCCATGTCCATTGAGTCAGTGATGCCATCCAACCATCTCATCCTCTGTCGTCCCCTTCTCCTCCTGCTCTCAATATTTCCCAAGCATTCAGGTAAAAGGCAAAAAAACTCAGAGTTGAAGGAAATGTTAACTTTAATGTTATTAAAAGTTCACTAAAATATCCTAATCAAGGTTTTCTCTCATAAAGAAATAGCACAAAGTGGTGGGTGGTGGTATTAATAGCTATGATAATAATAGTGGCCATTATTGAGGACATGTTACATGACAAACCCTCTTCCAAGAGTCTTACATGCACAAGTTTTATATACTTGTTTAATCCTATGACATAGGTAATACTATCTTCATTTTAAGGATGAGGAAATTTGGGGCTTAAAGGGATTAAGTAATTTAGCAAAAAAGACATAACTCTTTGAGTGGGAAATGGCAACCCACTCCAGTATTTTCGCCTGGGAAATCCCATGGACAGAGGAGCCTAGTGGGCTACAGTCCAGGGGGTTGCAAAAGAGTTGGACATGACTTAGCGACTAACCAACAACAAAGCCAATCTATAAATGAATGTTCCTACATTTAAATGAGACGGTTCATGCAAAACACTTATAGCACCTGAGAGAAGTAGATATTTAATAAATCTTGGCTATTTTTAAAGTAAGAAAAATTAGCAAAGAATCAAAGAATTAATAGAGGTGTTTTTTTTAATTACATGTGTATGTGAGTGTATTTCCTATTTCTTACATTTTTAGTATTACCTCTTAGGAATGAAGTTAATCATAGAAATAATAATTTTATTATTAATAACAGGGCTTTCCATGTCTCAAAGTGCTTGCATCAATTATCCAATTTGACCCTTAAAATAGTCTTCTGTATTTGTCAGCACACTGGCTTAGAGAAGTTAAGTAATATGTTGGCCACACAGTTGATAGCAGAAGTTGAATCCAGCTTTGAATCCTTGAGAGTGAGTTTATTTTATATCCTTTGATGTTGAACTAGTTTACTGCTTTTAGTAATGTTCAGTTGATCTTGGGTTTTCTAAGAATATAATCAAATCACTGGCACATATTGCTATTTCTATTTCTTTCCTTCCTATAGCTATGACTTTCACTGATTTTTCTCCTAATCCTCATTGGCAGTGCTTGTAGCACAGTACTACATAGAAACTCGTCTTGACTTTCGTACGTTTGTCAACAGTGCTCACGTTATTCCCTCTGTTTGCCATCCTCCAAATGCTGGGAGGTGGTCCATGCCTGTCCTATTCAGCTGTGAATAGGTATCTGTGCTACAGAAAATCCTCTCTAAGCTTTCTAGCTAGAGTAATCTCTCTTTATTTTAAACCAGTGGTTCTCAACCGGAGGCAATTTTGCCTGCCCTCCGCCCACCAAGGGGGATTTGACAATGTCTGAAGTTATTTTTGGTTGTCATAACTGGGGCAGAGTGTGCTACTGGCAGCTAATGGGTAAAGGCCAAAAGAGATGCTGCTAAACACACTACAATGTGCAGGACGTCCCCCTACGATGAATTAGCCAACCTAAAATGTTAGTAGCGCTGAGGTTGAGAAACTCTGTTCTAAATAACGGTTCAGGCATTATAATACATATTATTCTCTGCTTTAAAAAATGTATTTTTGTATACATTTGATCATTGACCATATTACTTGAAGGCAGGGATTCTGTCTTAATCATCGTTTTATCACAAGGGTTCATAATAATTGGCAAGACTTCCTCTATATCCATCTGTATTACTTCATTAAATACCTTACATTTATTTAAACATTAATCAGCCATTAATTACAAAAGATGACATACGTAAGATTAAGTGACTTAAAGTTTCCATAAGATTTTTGATAAATGAGAAACATAACGTAGGACCTAATTGCTTTAATCTATAAAACTCAGGCATTGCTCATTCTTATTTCTGATTCCATACAACGTCCCCAAATGAGGCCATAACCATAGTACAAAAAAAGAGTATAGGAAAATAATGTATTTGAAAAGCCACAATCCACATATGAATGCATTTGGAAAAACATTTTAACCATGAAAATTTGACAGTGTTGACTAAAAAACTCTACTAGCAGAATAAAATCAAGGAGGAAAAAGAAAAAGTGAAAACTTCAAGACACTAGGCTCAAGGGAAACAGGATCAGGGAAACAAATGTTCAACATACCAACACTGGTGTCACATTTAAACTCAAACAGTTTTTTCTTTAATATGATCTCCTTGGAACTGAGTAGATGTGGCTTTATTTAAAGTGCCTAAACTCTCATACTCATTATCATATGTCGGCAGTAATTCAGACAGGATTTTGTCAAGGAAGAAAATATGAATTTTTATAATTCTTCTCATCAGTGATATTTCCAACAAGAGGTAGAAGATACAATCAATATGTGATGGCTTTGCCGTGCAGCAGAAACATTTTTTACAGCCAGTAAGGCTACTGTGATTTTTCATTAATAGCTGTATTTCTAAATTAAAAAAAAATTTTTTTTTTGGCTATACTGCACGGCTTATGAGATCTTAAATTTCCTGCCTGGGGATTGAACCCATATTCTTAGCAGTGAGTACGTGGGGTCCTCACCACTGGATTGCCAGGGAATTCCCTCTAAATAAAATTTTGAAGATCAATATTCTATGTTACTTTTGGAAAAGGCTAACAAAAAATTAGGTAGTTAATTGGTACATCTAATTTTTGGATGTGGTTTTCATTTTCATGCAGTCCCTTCATGCAACAATCTATCAAGTTATGTCCTTTGAAGTGGAATACTCTATTAGGTAACACAGATGTTTTCTTGGATTTTATTACATTCCTAAAATTTTCATAACATTCACAATAGTAATAATACTGTAATGATGATCTGCTGTGGTCAATAGTTGGGCAGCGGCCTCAATGAAGACGCACGTATTTCATGTCAAAGAGCAGACGGCAACTCCGAGGCAGAATAACGTTCGCCTCTAGATGACACTATATCCATTGCAGTAATTTGTTCCTTGCTTTTAAAGCACACATTTTTAATGGATAGGATTAGTTATTTCCTCATCAAATCGAGCTTTAATTATCTGAATTAAATAATTACTTACCTATTAAATCCGAGGCTCTCAAATTTTCTCTCAGAAACATAACAGAAGTAATAGCACTACCTAGAAAGAAAATGGCCATTAGAGGTGTTTCCAAATATAAAAGCACGTATTATGCAACACCATTTGAAAGGAGTTAAGTAGTCTCCGGTCTGACTAGCTGTGTCCTGGTCAGAGACACCTGGTGACTGTGGCCGTGGAAACGGCCTCTGTCCCCCTCATGGCTGAGGATTCACAGAAATGGGCCTGCTTTATAATGAACCTACAGCAGTGACCGGGATGGCGCATGGTATACAGTGAGGGCTTAATAAAGGCTGACTGAATGACTAAATGCCTGAGTGAAAAGAAAAGAAAGAAAGAAAAGAGGGAGGGAGGGAGGGAATAAGGAAGGAAGGAGGAAGGTAGAGACAGAAGGGAAGGATGGAAAGGCAGAAAGAGACAGAAGGGAAGGAAAAAGAAAGGACAAAAAACCCCCCTTAACTTCATATCTCAAACTGATACATACTTCCCCTTACCTCCTCCCAAAATCCCTCTTCCAAGGGTACCTCCATTGAGCACCAGGACCCGAGGGCTCCTCCCGGTCTCCCCTCTCCTTCACGCGACTCCCCCAACAGCCTACTGGGCCGGTTAGGTTGGGATTTCACTGTCTCTCAAGTCCACACCTGCCTCTTCATTCCCTCTGTCACGATTCCGGCCAGCTTCACCTCAGGCTCAGATGGTGGTAGCAGCTCCCCTCTGGAGCCTCTCATTTCACTACCCCTTCCCCACAGCACTAGAGGCATCTTTCTAAGAGGCAAATCAAGTGTAAATCCACAGCTTAAAACCTCTTAATGGCTTCCTGTCATACAGAGGACAAAGGCCAAACTACTAAGCATAACATTCAAAGACAGCCATGATTTTACTCCTGACAATTTCCTTACTGTGTTTGCTCTTCATCTCTTCTATATTCAGTGTCCACTGTCACTAAATTAATCATAATCCCCAGAAGCACCACTGAGTTTCATGCTAAAGGACTTTTCTATAAGCGGTTCCCTATGCATCTCTGCCTCCATCTTTTAACCCAACTCTAGACTCAAGCATCACCTCTGGATTCTCCCAGACTGAGTTGACCACTCCACATATGTGTCATTACCCCTCATACAGCTTTCTCATTACATAAGACTTTTATTTTTGCCTGTTTTCTGCAAAAGACATTTAGGCTCTTTTATTCTAAGATATGTCTTTTTAAAAACTATTTATTCGGCTGTGTTGGGTCTTAGTTGTGGCATGCCCTGTAGTGAGTGCAGTCTTAGTTCCCTAACCAGGATTGAACTCACAACCCCTGCATTGGAAGGCAGATTCTTAACTACTGAACCTGAGATATGTCTTATGAGATAAGACCTGGAAGTCCTGAGATATGTCTTATTTTTTGAAGATCTCTTATATGTAGTTAGGGTGTGTGTGTTACTTGCTCAGTCATGTCCAATTCTTTGGGACCCCATGGACTGTAGCCCACCAGGCTCCTCCATCCATGGAATTCTCCAGGCATGAATATTGGAGTGGGTAGCCATTCCCTTCTCCAGGGGATCTTCCTGACCCAGGGATTGAACCCACGGCTCCTGAATTAAAGACGGATTCTTAACCATCTGAGCCACCAGGGAAGCCCAAGGAGTTAGTACCCAACACATAAATAAAAGGGTTGGTGGGATCTCCTGCATTTGTTGACCCTTGTGATATTTAGGACCCTCTTTCCCATTACTGATGCTAATTAACCCTCAACCTTACAACCGAACCATGACCTACTAAGATGTGTGGGGTAAGCTGAATCTGAGTTGTTCCTCCTCCGGAATCATGAGACAATGGGAACATCCGAATTTGCAATAATACAAACACAAAAACCAAAACTTCACAACATAACTTGCATTTAAAATTTTTTAAAAACCATTGGCTGAACTTTTTGTTTTCTTAAAGCAAAAATACAGAAAGAAAAATCACCATAAAATAATATTATCATCTAGAAAAAAACCCACAGTTAATATACTTGTGTGTTTACTTCCCTTTCGTTGAGATCAAATCATAATGCAAATTTTCTTTAGTTACTGTACTAAAAATAATTTGCCATGTCATTAAAAATTCTTCATAGATATAATTTTAATGAGTCTGAAGTATAATCCACCAAATCAGTTACATTTGAATGTAACTCTATCTGGTGTTGGGGTTTCCCTAGTGGCTCAGATGGTAAAGAATCTGCTTGCAATACCGGAGACCTGGGTTCAATCCCTGGGTCAGGATGATCCTCTGAAGTGAATGGCAACCCACTCCAGTATTCTTGCCTAGAGAATTCTATGGGCAAAGGAGCCTGGCAGGCTACAGTCCATGGGATCACAAAGAGTCGGAAATGACTGAGCGACTAACACACACACATATCTGGTATTTTGGCAACTGATTTAAAATAAAAGCACAAAATAAAAATAAAAACACCAGAAACCTTCATTCAAGATAAGCTAGAATCTCCGCTTCCTCCATCTTTTTTTCAACCTAGCTCTCTCTCATTCAAGGGAGACATGTTCTTGCAGAGCTTTCCTGGGCAGGTACTTATAGAAACAGAGGTTTCACACAAAATAAACAGAGCATGGGAAACGTCCACCAAGCATGAGTTTGATTGTATGGCATGGCCACTCTTCGTAAGAAAAGTTATGACAAACCTAGACAGCATATTAAAAAGCAGAGACATCACTTTGCCGTCAAAGGTCTGTATAGTCAAAGCTGTGGTTTTTCCAGTAGTCATGTATGGATGTGAGAGCTGGACCATAAAGAAGGCTGAGTGCTGAAGAATCAATGCTTTTGAGCTGTGGTGCTGGAGAAGACTCTTGAGAGTCCCTTGGACAGCAAGGAAATCAAACCAGTCCATCCAAAAGGAAATCAACCCTGAATATTCATTGGAAGACCTGATGCTGAAGCTGAAGCTCCACTACTTTAGTCACATGATGCAAAGAGCCGACTTATTGGAAAAGACCCTGAAATTGGGAAAGATTGAGGGTAGGAGGAGAAGTGGGTAACAGAGAATGAAGTGGTTGGATGGCATCACTGACTCAATGGACATGAGTTTGAGCAAACCTCGGGAGATAGTGAAGGACAGGGAAGCCTGGTGTGCTGCCGTCCATGGGGTCGCAAAGAGTTGGACACAACTTAGCAACTGAACAACAACAGCAGTGGCTTTAGAACATGAAAGCAATATTTTCTACAGATAAATTAATGTATAGATGCATAGCTCATTGCATTAAGAACTGAGTTTGGGACTAGCATAAAAATGTATGAAAATTTTCTATTTCAGATTTGGACCAAATAATTCAGGGAAACTAATTTCACATTTTAGAGCATTAGAAAAGGTATAAAAAAATCAAGATCTCACTCCCAACTCCCATTACTAACATCCTGTGTATATGTAAGGAATCTTTCCAAGCAGCCCTTCTCCAGGGGATCTTCTCAACCCAGGAATCAAACCAGGGTCTTCTGCATTGCAGGTGGATTCTTTACCAGCTAACCTACCAGGAAAGCCCTTCCAAGCAGAGGGAGATGGATTAACAATAGGTAACAATAAAAAAATAGGTTAAGTATCATTATACTAACACATACTAAATGCATTCCATTAAAACAATCCTTGAGATGTCTATTTCACAGTGAAGGATTCCATCAAGAAGGGAGACACTGCTTACATGGAATAAGGAGATTTTAGAGCCAGCAGGAGATACAGAGATAATCTACTCTAGGTTCTAACCTTTACAGCTGGGAAACTGAGGTCCAAAGGTCTCATATTTATTGATCCGTTCATTTAACAAACATTTATATTACAGCACAGCTGGAACCAGCACCCACATTTCCTTGTCCCACTTCACAGCACTTTCTAGCATACTACACTCCATTTCCTTCCTTAGAGTAAGAAAGGCATCATTTTCCTTCTCATTGCTAAGCCACAGTTTCAGAAATAATGTCACTTTCAGAAGGAAGACAGAAGAACGCTACGTAGTAGACAATTTCATTGCTAAAAGCAAAAAGGACATGATTGGTAACGATAAACTTGAAATGTACTATATACAGCAAATTATATCAATTGCCATAAAATAGTTATCAGAGTCTTATGAAACACAAATATACTACTTTTACTTTCTGAAATAATTTATGTGCCTGGTGTATTTTCCATAAGTTTTGAGAGAACATGTAATTTGCTACAAAATTTTAGCTAAGATAAGGGAATGAGATTTTTAAAAATTTATCTAGCAAAGAAAGTAATGAAAAGAACATTCTCTTAAGATACATCTACTTATAACTAATTTATCTTGCAAAACATGATTAAAATGAGATCTGTATTGAGCAAAAAGACAGTTTCTGAGCAACAGCTAATAACATGATTTCTAAGAACAGCAGTAAATTTTAATTTTATTTATTTTTTAATTGGAGGATTATTGCTTTACAATGTTGTGTTGGTTTCTGCCATACAACAAGAATCAGTCATAATTATATATACATACCCTCCCTCTTGAGCCACCCTCCCCACTCCCATCCCACCCTTTCAGGCTGTCAAGAACAGTAGTAAATTTTTTTAATGATAAAAAAATAAGCAAACTGCACTGTTCCCATATACATCTGCAATCAGAAATCTGTCAAACGCAGCCCTGTCTAGTTGTTGCTATAACAACAACCTTGCCTTCTAAACATGTACAAGGAAGGGAAAACTATTACGCTTTTATTTCTATAGTAAAAATTAATATTTAAAAATAGAGCATCTAAAGAGCAATAGTTTAAAAAGCATTGAAACAGATAATGCTGGTAACTGAACAGATTTTTACTAAGTATATTAAACTGAAGTTACTACGGAGCCCTAACTGCAGCACTCACAGTTTATGGACATTTTTGACTAACGGCATCGTTGAGCAGAGGCTCATAAATCCTCTTCCATGCTGGCTTTCACAGGTCATGCTTCTACACAGAGAATGCTCCCAGACACAGGCCTACACACAGTGCTCCCGGCACAGGAGTTAATTCATTGCATGGTGAACACAGTGACTCCAGAGGCACTGTGGGCCACAATGATTAAATGCATTAAAAAAAAAAAGGTAGCCTATGGAAGATAACACGCCCAAGTTCAAACAGTGGTTATGTAGGAATCACGGGAAAAAATACAGCGGGAATACTACGTAAGAGAAAAGGACAAAAAAGTGTCTTCTCGTATTTCCTTTGGTGCAAAAGCGTGCTCTCATGGCGCCGTTTATTAATGTATTCACACAGCCTCGATCATAATACTTCATGGTCAGGAGAATCAACCACAGTTACAATGGGCTGACTCCTATTGGGAAGTCATCTATACTCTTTTTGGTGATGAAGCGTCACCTGGCTTGCAGGCAGAATGGAAACGATTTCCTGTCATGGCTGTGTACAAGGGTGAGATACACGGATATTCTGCCTTGGATTTCCAGATGAAAACAGAGGCCAAGCCAAGATCCCCGTGCTTCAGCTGCACCAGGTATAAGTATGAGGAGCTGTCAGTCCCAAGTGTAGACATGTTTCAGTTTGCAGCATGATGATATATCTGCACATTTTACTTAAATTCTCCCCTCCAACACAAACAATATATTTTTTTTTATTAAGGGTTTAAGAACACAAAAGAGGCTTCAGTAACTATTCAAATGTGTTATGGTATGGCTATTTTTTCATTCACATTTATTTACTTTTCTCCACTGTTTTACCCTTTTATGACCACTGCTTTAAGACAGATTTAACCCAAAGTTTTAAAAAAATCAATTATACTTTATTTAAATGTGAGTATGTATATGACATTCTTATCTGATTCAGCTGGAAAGGAAAAACCTTTGGTTCCAGGGTCACAAACCCAAATGCCTACAGGGGCCAGTTGGGTAATTCTCTAAAGAAGAAAGAATAATGAGGGTGGTGGGCTGTGCTGATCAGGGGCTGTGGGCCTGTGGTGACCTGGCGTACACAAGATCAATGAAAGGTGGTAGCCAGAACTCAGTCCTAGCCAACTTTAAGTCCAATGTTACCGGATCTGATTCTTTAAGACAAAAATCCAGTTTTTGTGCATCACTGTCCAATTTTTAAACACGGGAAATCAATTTGTATTCTTAAAAAGCATTCTTTGAGCCAAACAAACACAGCAGAGGCCAGATCTGGTCTACAGGCCACCCCTTTGTAAACTCTGATCTAGTCCGCAAATGAAAATTCCATCAGCTCGCCTGCCTAGATATTCAATTTATTGTTTAACCTCTATAATCCGAAGAGAAACCAGGGTATATGTTTATAATACAGGGAAGCAGAACACAAAGTACTAAAGAAAACACTCTTTTATAAAAAAAAGATCCCATGACATGAAAAGAACATATTTATACAATAATGCTACAAACAGTTCCTCACATGTAAATATCTGGCTTGTGGTTTCTGACCGCTTAAAATGGCAACTTTATTGTGCTGCTAAAAAGCAAACCACAAAAGCACTTTCATGTCAGTCACAATCAAACTTCAAATATGTGGGCAATGTTGAGTGCACTCACAGGCTCAAGCAACTCTAGCCATTTTGAGGTACTGACTTCTCCAAAAGGATCACTCCTCTTTAGTTGCAGAATTGGAGGAGAGAAGTATGTCAATTACAATGAATTCCAAGGAATTAGGATTCGAAAATCTGAGGACGTGACACTCTGAAAAATGTTTCTTGACCGAGAAAAAGTTGTCCCACCACCTATATTGGCAGGAAAGTATCCAGTAATTCACGTTAGTAAAAATCGCTAACGGGTGTGGAGAAAAAGGAACCTTCCTACACCATTGGTGGGAAGGTAAATTGGTACAGCCGCTATGGAGAACAGTATGGAAGCTCCCTAAAAAACTAAAAATAGAGTTACCATGTGATCTGGAACTCCACTCCTGAGCATACATCCAGACAAAACTACAATTCAAAGAGATACATGCACCCCTATATTCATAGCAGCACTACTTACAACAGGCAAGACATGCAGGCAACCTACATGTCCACTGACAGATGAGTTGGCAGGTGAGCGGATAAAGAAGGTGCGGTACACATATACAATGGAATATTACTCAGCCACGAGAAGAATGACATAATGCCATTTGCAGCAACGTAGATGGCCCTAGAGATTTTCATATTAAGTAGAGCAAGGCAGACAGAGAAAGACAAATATTGTGTTATCACTTATTTGTGGAATCTAAGAAAATGATACAAATGAATTTATTCACAACACAGAAAGAAACTCACAGACACAGAAAATAAACTATGGTTACACTCTAGATGTAAATATAAGACAGGAAAACAACAAGGACTTACAGTATAGCACAGGGAGATACACTCAATATTTTTATAACACTCTATCACAGAAAAGAGTCTGAAAAACACGCACACATAAATAACTAAATCACTTTGCTGTATACATGAAACTGACACAATATTGTAAGTTAACTACACCTCAGTTTTTTTAAAAAGAGAAAAAATTGCTATTGTCATTTATTGAAGATAATGAAATTATAGGTAACATGCATAATTTCACATGAGGAAAGTTACCTGGATTAAGAACAAACATCTTTTCTACATTTTTCTTGATATACATTAGTGATTAAATTGAATGAAAGGACTCCAAAAATGTAAAAATACAATCTCTGACAGGATTAACTGTGTATTATACATGTAATAGCACAATATGTCATCATCAGCAATTTCTTTAGCAATACTGTGGTGTCCTCAAAAAGTAAGGATGGGTGGAAAAGATGTTTCAAATAAAGGTTTTTGGGTTTTAGGAATGCTTTCAGCTGAGAGTGCATGAGCAGACATAAAATGAGGACTTCAGGGATTTATTCCACACATTTTATTTAGGCAGGTTTTTGGGACAAATGTGCTACGGCAGACAACTCAGCAAGCCACTGAGAAAAGGGATATTTTCCGCATATTTCCAGAGTAAAAACAAGCGTCCGTGTGAAGTGCCACCATCACAGGCAGCCCATGAGCCCTGACAACCTCATTCAGGCTGGCGCCGAGCACAGGGCATTAAAGGACAGAGAATCCGCCACACTGAGGCTTGTGGGACGCTACAGGTCACTCGCTCATGGGCCTGTTTGTGTTTTCCTTCATTTGTTTCTAATAAAAATCTTGGAGACCAAAGTTACTGCTTGAGATGACTTCTCTGGAATTCCAAAAGGCCTCACCAGGGTTTTCTGGCTGCGCTATGACCATTGTTTAATGGAATACAGACACATTGCAGCTTACAGCTTCATAACGGCACACAGAAATACATGAAACAACATATATTTCCACATCATGAATTTCAATTTGAACAAAAGCCAGCATGTTAGGGAAAATGCACGATGGAAAAGACTTACCAGTCATCTGCTTCATTCTCGCCTCATTTTCTCAGTGCAGTTCAGATCTCCAGCCTTAATTCAAATTAGCCGAGTCACAGGGTGACTACTTCTCTTAGGAAATTATCCCAGGGCCAAGGAGACCTCACTGCTATCAATTTTATCATTCCATATAAAATTTCAAGTGTTTGATCTCATATAATTCATCGTGAATTTAATCTACTTATTACTCACTTCTATTCACCTGGGCAGTAATTAAGTAAAATAACAAGGTTGTATGTCTTATACAGTTCCCGGCACGGTGGATGTTCATTCAGCATTAGTTTCCTACCTTTAACTATTTCTAAACTGTTACCTGAATTTAATTTGGAAAAAGTGGATCTATTCTCTGAACTCTAATTACTTTCAATCAATACACTCAGAGGTATAGAACTGAAAAATGTCCATCATGTTTTATTTCTCCCACCCTTCCTGCCCCCGCAACAACATCCCTTCATATCCCACTCCCTAGCTACCCCTAGACAAGTCAATTTTATACTGAGAGAAGTCTACCATGAACCTCCTTCATTTTCTGTGGCTTCAACTCTTCAGTTTATTGATAACTTTATTATTTTCACTCATCTCTCAATGGTTATGCATAGCATAGATCACCATCAGGGGATAAACAGAAAAAAGCAAACATAAAATGTAAGGGCACACTTTGTATTAATAGATGCACAAATAATCTAACTCAACCCCCCAAGGACAGGCTTATAAACCTGTAAGTCTTTACAGAAGTGAATATTCACAAGTTCTTTGCAATAAATGTTTAACCATTGCACTTCATCAGGAATTGAAATCTTTTAAATAACACCTTGGAGAAGGAAATGGCAACCCACTCCAGTATTCTTGCCTGGAGAATCCCATGGACAGAGGAGCCTGGCAGGCTACAGTTTATGGGATTGCAGAGAGTCGGACACAAGTAAGAGAACAAACAAGCAACACCCTAGAACAGAACACTTCTCTTCCTATATCCTAGAACAGGATGTCCTAGAATACTCAATCCTCACTTTATCAAAATTCAAATTCAAACCAATTCTGTGAGGCTGTATGATTTCTTGTATCATGCTGTCCTGAAAAAATCAGACAGCCAGCAACATGACACATAGTCCCAATCTCCGGGTCTCAGCTGAATGGCCAAGATGAACATTAAGCAGCTCATGCGTTGCATGATGAGCATCACCAAAGGGGAAGTAAGGGTCAAAGCTTCTACATGCAGTTGAACAGGCTGTGCACTGCACAAAGACACTACATGTGAGGGGGCACCACCCACAGCTCAGGCCTTGGTGCTTCGTATATTTCTCAGGACGATTTTCCGACAGATGGCACTAGCGTGTCCTGCTCCGATGACATTATTGTCTTAACATAATCTGCAGACCAAAATAAAGTATGAGAAAGGCTGCCTTTTTCTAATTCACAAAAGGGCACCAATAGATGAGAGGAGGGCCCATGCAGGGTGCTAAGGGAGCAGAGAAGAAGCCGGTTTAATTTAACACAGAAGCCAAAAAAAAAAAAAAAAAAGGCCTCCTGGGGAAGAGGGACAGGAAAGATTAGCAGCAGTTTAAAATTTTATTACAAACTGCACAGAATATCCAACTTATTTCTCTTTATTGGATTTCTGGTGTAATAAATAGTTTCTCAGAAAAACACTTTCTCAAATTGCAGTTAGATCTGAATGTCTCTCTGAAGTTAATTAGGAAGTGAACAAAAGTGCTCTGAAGCCAGAGCAAGAAGACAGAAAGTTGCACGCACATTTCAGACTGTTTTCCCTCGGACAAAATTCTGTGTTTGTTTTTTATATGTATTTTGTTTTGCTAGGTTATTTGGAAATTCTGGTAGTTTGCAACACATTTTGGTGGGGAATATGTGGAGGAGTCAAAAGATAATTGCTGCTTAGAGGCTGAACAAATGAGCTGTGAGGAGCCTACCCTTCTTCTCCCTGAGAATTAATTACTGGAGGACCAATGCTGAAGCTGAAGCTCCAATACTTCGGTCTCCTGATGTGAACAACCGACTCGTTGGAAAAGACTCTGATGCTGGGAAAGACTGAGGGGAGGAGGTGTAGGGAGCAACGGAGGATGAGATGGTTGGATGGCGTCACTGACTCAGTGAACATGAGTTTGAGCAGACTCTGGGAGACAGTGAAGGACAGGGAAGCCTGGTGTGCTTCAGCCCATGGGGTTGCAAAGAGTCGGACATGACTTTAGTGACTGAACAATGAACAACGACAATGGTAAGGACAATAAAAGGCATTTCTTGAGTGGTTCATTCATTTTTGAGAATTTAACAACCAGCCGTCTTCATAAGCACAGAAGTAAAGTCCCTTATAAAGAATAATGTACTCTACTTCTAGTTAATTAAAAATATAAGTCACAGTGACGATGGCCAGACTTGTGACTGTGTCAAACACTGCACTGTGTATCCAACACTGTTCTTCAGTGTTTGTGTTTGCTCAGTTCTTTCCCATGACAACTTCTGAGGGAAGAACTGCTTCTATTCCCATTTTATAGATGATGAAACTGAGGCATAAACCCATCTAAGCCACTTGCCTGAGGTCACAGAGCTTTCCAGGCGCAGCTCCTAGGGCTTGTACTCGTCACCATTCTACTGCCCTGTCTTATTGGGAAGAGTATCCAGCCAAGGCTTTAGACAAAATTGAAACACCAACTCTTAAGATTTCTTAATTAATGGAAAAACAAACTCCTAGAATTAACCATGAAAAAAAGTGAAACTGGTAGTCACTCAGTCATGTCTGACTCTTTGCAGCCCCATGGATTGTAGCCCACCAGACTCCTCTGTCCATGGGATTCTCCAGGCATTACTGGAGTTGGTTGCCATTCCCTTCTCCAGGGAATGGAGGTAGCCATTTCCTTCTCCCAACCCAGGGATCGAACCCAGGTCTCCTGCATTGTGGGCAGATTCTTGACTGTCTGGGCCACCAGGGAGGCCTGCCAGCATATAATCAGCATTTTAGCCAGAACAAGCTTTTGTACTTATTATTCACTGAGAAAGCCCTCCAGTGAGTAAAGGAAGGTAAAAGTAGAAGGTGATACAAGAATATGAGGGCTCTGAGCCTCTTTATCCAATAGAGGACCAAGGCCTGGGCATTCAGAGCTGCCTGTGTATCAGGATTACTCCCATTATCCACCTCCCCACCCTGCTGTAGGTACCGGCCAGGTATCTATCCTGTCTGAGTCTCTTGAACGCTCTGACTGCTTGTGAGCGATGCCGTAAGGACTCTTTAGAGGGTTTTCTGCAGAACTGTTGTCCCTTGAGATGCTTCTTATAAAGGCATCTTGTGGACAATAGATTTGGAAAGCTGGCTTACTGCATTTGCTTCTGAAAAATTGACAGCATGCCTGGGCCTATCCCAGAGCCTCAAGAAATCCTCTACTCAGGAAACCTGTGTACTGTTTTAAATCCAATATTGCAGAAACCTGCTTGATTATAGAATTCTTTGTTTCTTAGAACGCCTATGAAACCATCAGTAAAACTCGTGCCTGAGAAGATGCCACCTCCAGGTAAGCTTGTCCGTGTAGAGCAGCAGGACACACAGAGAGAAGGAAAGAAAGACTAGAAGGGAAGATGGTTCAAGGCGAGAACGTGGGTGGAGTACAAACTGAAATGTCCCTGGTGGTTACTGTAGTGCTTCTTACGTGCTAGTCCTAAAAAAAAAATCTGTTGCACTGAAGGGTACAAAGGGAGGAGGAATTTGATTATGTAAGACAAAGCAGTGGGACTGACATATTAGCAGCCTGGGCTTAGTGACCCACACAGTATCGCCTTACTTCTGGAGAGGAGGAAAAGGAACACAAATTCAGATTTC
>NW_011495050.1:23664742-23666730 GCF_000754665.1 Bison bison bison | reverse complement strand
TGGAGAGGAGGAAAAGGAACACAGTGTGTTGGTATGAACCAGGCTACCCAAGGAGAACAAAGAAGATGGAAGAAAGTTCCTTCACTTGGACTTAAGAGCTAAAACTTAAAAAAAAAAGTTTGGACTTCAGTTTTCTTTTTTTTTTCTTTTCAAACTTTGAAAGCCACAAAAGACAGCAGAAAAGCCAGAAAAGAATATGCAGTCTCTCAAGCAACATTGCAACAAATATTACCTTTGTTTAAAAAAAAAATCATAGGAAGGTTTGATTTCCTTCTTGAAGCTCCCAAGAAATAATAGGGAAAACGAAATTAGTGAAGTGTAGACCCTTTTCTGCCTCAGCTGTAGATACAGCCTTAGGATAACGTATTTATGAAAAAATACTGTCCCCTTCGCTTCACGTTTTCTAGAGTTTCTAGAACCTTTATAAAGAATTATAAAAGTGGTAGGGGGTTGTCCTGGGGAAAATCCTCCATCTCCAGCATCCCTTACCCACCCACAGCACTGCACAGTGACCTGAATTCAAAGCAAGAGTGCTGTGGGAATATTATTTATGAGCACATATTACCGTGTGCAAAGACTGCAAAGCAAGAAACAATTTGTTTGAGGCTATAGCTTTACTTCTTGGAATCATTTTAAATGGGTAGAGAGGGAGGTTGCTAAAAATGCTCTAAAGTTGAAGCATTAATCCAGGCTAGGGGTAGACGAAGACAAACGAAGGAGAGCGTGGAGAAGAGCCCACCTCCAAGTCTGAAGGTGGGTGGGCTGCCCCACCCCTCCAGGAAAGCTGGCAGGACACTGTCCGAGGGGTAGGCAGTTAAACTTAAAACCTCCCATTATTAATGAGAGCTTCGAGCAAGTCAGGCCGAGACAAGCAGCTTCACTGGCGGCTTCACTGAAGGTCTGTGAGGAGTTTATCAGGGCTGGCCCTTCATCTCTGATAATTTCCGAATTCTCACTTCGGGTCTCAAGCGGCCTGGCTTATCTTCATTTCTGTGAGATCTCTGGTGTTTATAATAAATCCGGCACACCCGCCTTCCTTTGTGCTAGTTGGAATGGCTCTTTTCTTGTTCCCAGAAAAAAGCTTCCCAGGAGCAGGGGATTTGAGATAAACGGAGAATTTCAGTACAATGTGGTGCACTCAGCCCTCCCCCAGGCCTCTGTGTGATCTGCCTGGATACTTCTGTTCTAGGCTATTGCACTGAAACAGCACGAAGCAGAAGAACCGAAACTAGAGATGAGCTCTGAACAGACAGTCGCTATGAAAAATAATACAACATTTTCAGAACAACCGGGGCCTACAGAAGTCTCAAGGTGACAATATAACTATGCGTGCGTGCCAATCACTTCAGTCATGTGCAACTCTTTGCGACCCTACAGACCACAGTCCTCCAGGCTCCTATGTCCATGGGAGTCTCCAAAAGAGAATACTGGAGTGGGCTGCCATGCCTTCCTCCAGGAGATCTTCCTGACCCAGGGATAGAACCTGCATCTCTTATGTCTCATGCATTGGCAGGCAGGTTCTTTACCATTAGTGCCAGTGGGGAAGCACAATATAGCTATATCTTTTTATCTATTATTTCTTAGATTTTGAGAAGGAAAAAATATAAAGAATGTCCCTGTACACAGTATATGCAGTAGTAAATAGAAGATAAGATACCTTTTTTTTTTTAATATCTAAGAACTGTACAAAAAAGAGCTTCATGACCCAGATAATCATGATGGTGTGATCACTGACCTAGAGCCAGACATCCTGGAATGTGAAGTCAAGTGGGCCTTAGGAAGCATCACTACGAACAAAGCTAGTAGAGGTGATGGAATTCCAGTTGAGCTATTCCAAATCCTGAAACATGATGCTGTGAAAGTGCTGCACTCAATATGCCAGCAAATTTGGAAAACTCAGCAGTGGCCACAGGACTGGAAAAGGTCCGTTTTCATTCCAATCCCAAAGAAAGACAATGCCAAAGAATGCCCAAACTACCGCACAATTG
>NW_011495050.1:23664226-23664505 GCF_000754665.1 Bison bison bison | reverse complement strand
ATTTTTTTGGGCTCCAAAATCACTGCAGATGGTGACTGCAGCCATGAAATTAAAAGACGCTTATTCCTTGGAAGGAAAGTTATGACCAACCTAGATAGCATATTCAAAAGCAGAGACACTACTTTGCCAACAAAGGTTCGTCAGTCAAGGCTATGGTTTTTCCTGTGGTCATGTATGGATGTGAGAGTTGGACTGTGAAGAAGGCTGAGCGCTGAAGAATTGATGCTTTTGTACTGTGGTGTTGGAGAAGACTCTTGAGAGTGCCTTGGACTGCAAGGA
>NW_011495050.1:23658471-23663618 GCF_000754665.1 Bison bison bison | reverse complement strand
TGGCGTGCTGCGATTCATGGGGTTGCAAAGAGTCGGACATGACTGAGCAACTGATCTGATCTGAAGCAGGTTTTGTTTTATTTTTTTTAATTTTGATAAGATACTTTCAAATTGCTGATTTTATCTGAATGTTAAAAATGTCAAATGATTATATAAATTGTGTGCCTATTTAGAGTAGGGTGATTTTAACTGAACAATTTCTAGAAAGCCAAAAAAGCATTCTTTGCTAACCATTCTATTATTGTACATTATGAAATTATTTTAAATAAGATACTTTAAATGATTAAGAAGGGGAGACTGCTTTCAAAATGAAACAAACTTCCCTTTGAGTATACATTATTTCAGTTTAAATTATGTTTTTAAAGAGAATATCATATAATTTTTTGGAAAATATTACACCTGGGATAATATGCCTGATCTAGTTGCTACCAGACAATAACCATCAACTTGTTTCTATTTCAATGAAGATTCCAAGTTCACAGAAACTTAGAAACATGCTGTTTCCATAGCAGCAGATAAAGGGTGAAACTCAAAAGATTTTATTGATTTTAACACAGCTTAGAGAATTTGCTCTCTTTTTTAGCAGTAATTTTTGCTTTTTCTTTAGTCTTTAGCAACATCCCATATTCTCTTGTCTAAATGTATCTAGCAAGTCATAAAAAATTTTGAAAGTAGGTTAATTATGACATTACTGTAAAATTACACATTCTTAGAGATAGTAATATATCTAACTCTTAATGTAAAAGAGATGCTAAACTATGGATCAGGCATCAAGGACTCTACATGTCATGTCAGTTTAACATATGAATAAAATATGTCCTTCTATCACAAATGTTTTAAGATAATTCATTAATGATTAAAAAGCATGTATAACATTTGCTGTGGCTGTTGATTTATTGACTCAGACACCGGGAATCAGGCTTTTAAACATAAACGTTACAGCTACAAAATGCGTTTCTTCATGGTTAATGGGGCACCATGACAATGAATAACTGAAATTAGGAGTATAATTGTTCCAAGTGAGCATGCTAAGAAAAAAGGGAACAGAATTTTTTCTTCTGGGCCTGTGTTCAGTTGGATGTTTTTTCACCGATTATTCTGATCTCTTAAAATTTCTATTTGTCAAAACACAGAGAAATGGCCCACCTGTAACAGACATACAGCCTAAGGGAGCGATGAGAGTAATGGGGGCGAATCCATAGGCCACGAAGTTTCCCGTCTCTCCCAGGGCCATCAGTATGACTCCGCCCCACCACAACACGCTCCTGAAGTATGGCCTTGGGTGCTCCTGCTGTGCCGACCAGAGATGTGAATACTTCTAGAAGTCAAACAGAATGTAAATAAGAAAACATTTCCACGTAACTAAAACTTGCCTTGAAAATTTTGGTCCTATAAAATTGTTTCATGGCTCTTAAATTTATTTGCCGATTATAATAGAGCAATTATTATGATTTTCTGTTTTGTTCCAAACATACTAAAAGTGACTCATACTGACACAGTATTTTATAGTTTAAAGGGCCTTCTTCAATATTAATTAATTCTCATAGCTCTGTGAATAAATATCATTATTACTATCTAAAGGTGGGATGTATGTTAAGGAGTTAAGTGACTTTTTATTCTACCACACCAAAATACTTCTTTTATTAGATTGTCAAAAAAAAAAATCAGGTTCCCAAAATAAACATCATTGAAATAAATATGCTAAATTATTAAAGAAACACCTTTGGAAAAGGGATTTAAAGAAAGCATATCTTAGGATGAGTCAAAGTAGCTACCACAATAAATGTTACAGGGCAGAAAGCTCTGGTAGCAGAGGGTTGGGATGGAGGAACTCATTTCTATCTGCTTTGAATATATTCTTTTATTGCAAACATGTGAATTCCTGAAAAACTGGCCATTAAATAAAGCCCTATTTCCCCCTTGATTTTTATGATAACTTAACTCACTTCTTTAAGAAGTATGTACAATTCTAGATGACTTTAAAATTTTTTCTTTAAATTTTTTTTAAAAGCTTCAGAAGTTATTCAGAAAATAATAAAAGTACTATAAGAAAATGTAGAACATTAAATAAATCTTGGTTTATGCCAACATTATGAACATCTTTTCTCAGTGTGATACAAATTCACATGAAGTTTGACTGGGGTATACAATATTAATAAGAGGTTCACAAAAACTTTTAACTTCTTTTAAAATCAGAAGAAAAAACATGAATACAATCCAATCAGTACTACATCTGTCTTTGTATCAATAAGGACATAAGATACACTTTCTTTAATGGAGGAAGAAGGCAAGAGTGTCTGAGGCTTATTAAAGTCATAATGTGTTCCTGGATCAAACAACAGAGTTAGAAAAATAAGCTTCTTCTTACCTGAATATTTAGGGAAATGCTGATTACCAGGTTTCCTAAAATGGCCAGCAAAACTCCAAAAAGGTGAATCTATAAAAGAAAATGCTTTCTTTAAATAGCACTTGTAAGATATTTACCAGAAAAAAAAAAACTACAAAAATTTAAGTTGATACATTCATTCCTTTGTTCATTCATTCTGCAAATATTTCCATAGCACCCATTTGCCAGGGTCATTTGGAATACGGACAACGGTTTTATTAGGATTAATTTCTCACTTTAGTCAAATATTATTTTTTAGAACTAGTTCAATCTGTATTTAATTCTCTAGGTACTTGCTCCATTTACTAAAATAAATCGTCATCAGGTTCTCACTTTTTCCCACTAAGATGCTTCTGCTGCTGCTGCTGCTAAGTCGCTTCAGTCGTGTCCGACTCTGTGCGACCCCAGAGACAGCAGCCCACCAGGCTCCCCCATCCCTGGGATTCTCCAGGCAAGAACACTGGAGTGGGTTGCCATTTCCTTCTCCAATGCCTGAAAGTGAAAAGTGAAAGGGAAGTCACTCAGTTGTGTCTGACTCTTTGCGACCCCATGGACTGCAGCCTACCAGGCTCCTCCATCCATGGGATTTTCCAGGCAAGAGTACTGGAGTAAGGTGCTTCTTATCCTGTTTTCAATTTTCCTCAGCAACTCCTCTGTTTGGGGTGTTCATTGCCTCAAGTATGTGAATGCTTTTCTCCCTCTTTTTTTTTTTTCTTTTCTTTTTCTTAAGACATTCTGGTAGACGGGAAGATATTTTGGGAAACTGTGGTATGAAAGAAAGATCATTGGCTTTGGAATTAAAGGATAAATCTGAAGTTCAGATCTGCTATTTTCTGATGGGCAACTTTGAGCAAGCTATTTCAGATCCCTGGATCCAGTAGACAGGGGTTGTTGGATAAGATGTTTCCAAAATCCTTTTATCTCTAAAGTGTTATGAACTCTACCGGAGACAGACTAAATTTTCCACTGCTCCCCTGGTCAAGAACCCACAATCCCTCTCTACAGTCAACTACATCGAATATAAAACTACTATTCCAGCTCCCCATAATCCATCCTCATCCTGAACGCCTGCTGTCCACAGCACACTCAAGGTGCTCTCTCTGCCTTGGGTAACCTGGTTCTCGTCTTCTCCGGTCAGATGTCATACCCTGCTCAGGTCATTCCTCTCACCCAGGCAGCATCTCCTTCTCCGAAGGAGATGTCATTCCAAACAGACCTCACCCTCCTGGCCTTACAACCGTCTCAGACACCACAGCCCATCTTTACTGTCTCAGAATCTAAACGGTGCACATCCCTATTTCTTCTTTTATACTGTCCTGTGTATCATCAGGCTCTATCAAGAGATGGCAAATTCTCCAAGGGAAGAGGATCGTGTCTTAGGCTTCCACCAAGTCTTCTACATCATCTACTATACACAATGAGCGGCTTAAAAAAACACTTGCTTGAAAAAGCATATAGTGGTTTAAAACAAGAACTACAGAGGTTAAAAAAATAAGTTTTGACACATTGTCCAAGATGTTTACTATAGATAGCATATGTATTATTTGATAACTTCAAAAGATGTATTTACTGCTACTATCTAGGTACACGGAGAAGGCAATGGCACCCCACTCCAGTATTCTTGCCTGGAAAATCCCATGGATGGAGGAGCCTGGTAGGCTGCAGTCCATGGGGTCGCTAAGAGTCAGATACGACTGAGTGACTTCACTTTCACTTTTCACTTTCATGCATTGGAGAAGGAAATGGCAACCCACTCCAGTGTTCTTGCCTGGAGAATCCCAGGGACAGGGGAGCCTGGTGGGCTGCCATCTATGGGGTCACACAGAGTCGGACACGACTGAAGTGACTTAGCATCTAGGTACAAAGATGTAATATCTGCTAATAGTAAGAATTAGTAATGATAGAAGGGCTCTTCCCCCTTCTTCTTCTTTAGTACAGAACTTTTAACTAGCTTCAAATTCCAAAGCACTATTTGAATTTCAAATGAACATTACAAGCACAAGGAACCCTTTTCAGTATGCAAAATGCCTTTGAAGTTTTAGAACTTTATTATGCGTGCTGAAGTGAAATTCAGTATTTTTTAAAAAATGAAGCAGAAAAGCTGAAAACCCATTTAATAGCTGACATATAATATCCATAGTCTTTAATCAGTTAAGAATTTTCTTTTCCTATTAAAGGCAGTTGGCAACAATTTTGATCACTGTTCCTCATGGGGAACAATTGTATCATAATCTAATGTGCTACTTCCATGCTTTCGATTTACAATTGAGTACATTTGGCAGTAATCAGGAAAATAAAAATTCAGAAGAAGTTTGGGATTGAATGAGTAATTATGAAAATCTTCTGTAATTATAAAAGTAAATTGGTGAATAGAAATAACTTACTTCAAAATTCTTTAAATGATTCACTGAGTAGTTTAAACACCACCAGGCCCAGTGTTTAGAAATTGGTTAGCAGGATTTGGCAATGATTTCTTGGATATGACATGAAAAGCACAGGCAACAGAAGAAAAAATAGATAAGTTGGACTTTATCAACAGTGAAGTATTTTGTGCATCAAAGGACACTATTAGCACAGTGAAAGGCAACCCACACAACGGGAGGAAATATTTGCCAATCATGTATCTGATAAAGATTGGTATCTAAAATAGATAAAGAACCCCCACAACTGAACAGCAACAAAAAAATTAACAATGCAGCTGAAAAATGGTCAAAGAACTTGAATAGACTTTCCTCCAAAGAAGATCCATAAATGGCCAATA
>NW_011495050.1:23652411-23658371 GCF_000754665.1 Bison bison bison | reverse complement strand
AAATGGCCAATAGGCACATGAAAACATGCTCAATAGCACTAATCATTAGCAAAAGGCAAATCAAAAACAATTAAAAAATAATAGTAAGCTTTGGTAAGGATGTGGAGAAACTGAAATTCTTGTTCACTGCTAGTGGAGATGTAAAATGGGATGGCTGCCGATCTCATGTCATATACAAAAAAATCAGCTCAAAATCAACCAAAGACCTAAATGTAACAGCCAATACGATAAAATTCTCAGAATAAAACACAAGGGTAAATCTTTGTGACCTTAGATTTGGCCATGAATTCCCATAGATAAGACATCAAAAGCATAAACAACAAAGAAAAAAATAATTGGACTCATTAACATTAAAAAATTGTGTATTTCAAAGGACACGATCAAGAAAGTGAAAAGATAATCTACAAAATGGGAGACAATATTTGGAAATCATACATCTGATCATATATCTGATAAGGCACTTATACCTAGAATCTATAAAGAACTCATATAATGCAGTAATAATGACAAATGACCCAATTAAAAATGGGCAAAGGATCTGAATGGACATTTCTCTAAAAAAGACAAATGGCTAATAAGCACATTGAAAATATGTTCAACATCACTAGTCATTAGGGATTGCAAATCAAAACCATGGTGATAAACCACTTCATACCAAATGAGATAGCTATAATAAAAAGTCAGATAATAACAAGCATTAGTAAGGAGGTAGATAAATCAGAACTCTCACACACTGCTCATGGAAATATAAAATGGTGCAACCACTTTGGAAAACAGTCTGGCAGTTCTTCAAAAAGTTAAGCACAGAATTTACATTTGACTCAGCAATTCCATTCCTAGGTATAAATCCAATAGAAATGAAAATGTGTCCATACAAAAACTTGTACACAGATCTCCATACCAGTATTGCTCAGATTAGTCAAAAGTGGAAGTAGTGAACAGACAACCAAAATGTGGTATATTCATACAATGGGATACTGTTCACTCATAAAAATGAATGAAGTAATGAAATATGTTACAACCTAAGTGAACCTTGAAAAGTGTATGCTGGGTGAAAGAATTAAGTCACAGAAGAGCACATATTTTAAGATTCTATTTACATGAAAGGTCCAGATTAGGCAAAACTATAGAGACAGAAAGCAGATTTGTGGTTGTTTAGGGTGGGAAGGAAGAGGGGCTTGGGCATGACAGCTGAAGGCTGGGGCTTTCTTTTTGAGGTGATAAAAATGTTCTAAAGTTGATTGTGGTGATGTTTGTACCACTCAGTGAACTGTACACTTTAAATGAGTAGATTATATGCTATGTGAATTATATTTCAATAAAGTTGTTACCAAAAAAAAAATGATTTTAAAAACACAGGCATTTACTTTTTTTGTCCAAAGAAATAAAATGCTACAAATGTAACAAGCTCTACTTCAGTCTCTTCTCCCTCCCAGAGATAAATGACTGTTTTTATGAAGTTAACATAAATATATTTCTTTCCTTCCTTGATTTATTTTTAATATCTTCATTTTGTTTACTCCATTTTTCCTTTTTTGTCTTCTTCATTTGAACTCTTAACTCATCAGCTTTTTCTGCTTCTATCCAGTGATATATGCAAATAGGGATACTCATTTCTAAGTATATCTTCTGTTTTAGCTGCCTGCATACTTTTGGCATCCACAATTTTCACTGGCATTTAGTTCTAAATATTTTATGATCATCTTATTTTAATCTGAGCCTATATTATTAAAAGGTGTATTTTTCAATATTTCTAAATGAATGGGGTGTTGATGTTCACTTTCTTGCTAATTTCTAATTTTACTGAGTTGTGGGCAGAAAACATGCTGTGTATAAATTAACATTTGCCTTTCACCTATTATACTGTGTAAATTAAAATTTGTGACTGGCTGGTGTAAGGTCAAACAAGTGATCCATGTATGTTTGAAAAAAAATTACTTAATAGTTGAGTTAATATATTTTATATATTCTATCTATTCATCTATCTCCATTAATTCATTGCTCAAATCTTTGCTATTCTTACTAAATTTTGGATTGTTTATTAATTACCTAGGGAGGTATGTTAAAAATACATTCAAATGTGTCAGTTCAGTTCAGTTCAGTCACTCAGTTGTGTCCGACTCTTTGCGACCCCATGAATCACAGCACGCCAGGCCTCCCTGTCCATTACCAACTCGCGGAGTTCACTCAAACCCAGGTCCATTGAGTCAGTGATGCCATCCAGCCACCTCATCCTCTGTCATCCCCTTCTCCTCCTGCCCCCAATCCCTCCCAGCATCAGAGTCTTTTCCAATGAGTCAACTCTTCGCATGAGGTGGCCAAAGTATTGGAGTTTCAGCTTTAGCATCTTCCTTCCAAAGAACACCCAGGGCTGATCTCCTTCAGAATGGACTGGTTGGATCTCCTTGCAGTCCAAGGGACTCTCAAGAGTCTTCTCCAACACCACAGTTCAAAAGCATCAATTCTTCGGTGCTCAGCTTTCTTCACAGTCCAACTCTCACATCCATACATGACTAGTGGAAAAACCATAGCCTTGACCAGACAGACCTTTGTTGGCAAAGTAATGTCTCTGCTTTTCAATATGCTGTCTAGGTTGGTCATAATTTCCTTTCAAGGAGTAAGGTCTTTATGTTAAAAATACACTCAAATGTGTACCTACCCATTTTTCCTTTTAAATCTATTGAGCTTTGCTTTATGTTTTTAAGACCATAGTGCCAGGTGTATACAGGTTCAGGACTGTTTTATCGTCCCAGCTAATTGTTCCTTTTATCATTAAGTACTAATCTCAATGTTTTTTCTTTAGAATCTATTTTAGCTGATATTAATATACTTTCTTTTGATATTTGCCATTTTCCACATCACTTTAACATTTGTGTGTCATATTTTAGTCATCTCTAATACCCAGAAAATAACTGGATTAAAAAAACCCTGACACTTTGTGAAATGGGGAGGTGAGTCCATTTTGTTTATTGTGACTATAAACATATTTTCATTTATTTCAACGTCATTTTTGTTTTTGCATTTATCTTACTTTTTTTATTTTGCTTTCTAATTTCTCTTTTCCTGAATCCTGTTGAAATGACTGAGTTTTCTTTATTCTTTTCTTTCCCCTGTTCTTCTGGCCAGGGAACTTACATATCTTATTTATATTCTGTTAGTAACTACTGTTAAATGGTTTTTAACTTTCAATTTTGAAATAGTTATGGATTCACGGTAGGCTACAAAGAAACGTCGAGGTAGGTCTACGCACCCTTCCTCCAGCCTTCCCCTCGATGTTGACATTTTACACGATTACAGTCCAGTATCTATGGTTCCCTCTATCCTTTCCATGTGGAACTCCTCTTACAAGTATGTTAGACTTTTTATTTCTTTTTTCCCTAAAATAGCTCTCATATTTTCCAACTCTTATCTCTTTGTACTGAATTATGGAGAAGTTCCTCAGATCTATCCTCAAGTTCAGCATTTCTGACATCCCTTTGAGGTCAAAATATACATGCCCATCAGTACATATATTAAACTGTACTATAATCATTATCTTTAAAAAATATTTATTTGTTTGTATTTTTGGACTATTAAGAAAGCTGAGTGCCGAAGAATTGATGCTTTTGAACTGTAGTGTTAGAGAAGACTCTTGAGAGTCCCTTGGACTGAAAGAAGATCCAACCAGTCCATCCTAAAGGAAATCAGTCCTGGGTGTTCATTGGAAGGACTGATGCTAAAGCTGAAACTCCAATACTTTGGCCACCTGATGCGAAGAATTGACTCATTTGAATAGACCCTGATGCTGGGAAAGACTGAAGGTGGGAGGAGAAGGGGATGACTGAGGATGACATGGTTGGATGGCATAACCAACTCAATGGACATGAGTTTGGGTAAACTCTGGGAGTTGGTGATGAACATGGAGGCCTGGCGTGCTGCAGTCCATGGGGTCGCAAAGAGTACAGACAAGACTGAGCAACTGAGCTGGACTGAACTGATTGGTATTAGTTGCGTCATGTGGGATCTTCTGTTGCAGCACACAGGCTCTCTAGCTGTGGTGTGGACTTAGTTGCTCCACAGCAGGTGGGATCTTAGTTCCTGACCAAGGATTGAAGCCCCCTCCCCTGCACTGCAAGGCTGATTCTTAACCACTGGACCAGCAGGGAAGTCCCTATAATTATTCTTTACAGGTGTATTTTCCCTGGAGACTATAAGCTCCTTGAAGGCAGAGCTGTGACTTACCAACTCATCTTTGTAACCCTAATGACTAGCACAGGTCTCTGGCACAGAGAAGTTGTTTATTAAAGGCTGTTTGAACTTAACCACTCTCAGACTGATTAAAAACTGTCTAGAAATAGTAAATTTTGACCTTTGGCCTTAGGAAGATCTCAAACGGAGTACTTTATAATCAACTGGGGTTGGAATTCAGTAAACACTCAGTTTCATGAGAAAACAAGCTTGTCCCAGAATTCAGATGTCAACAATTAAGGGTCCACTTGTGTGTAATAGAAAGCTGCCTGCTGTCTTCTAAAGTCTAGTTATTTCATATCTACTGAAATATTTAGGTATAAAGCAGGTGTCAGAAGCAGTTTCCTGCTAATAGACACATACTTCATTTATTGTGCCTCACAGATAAGCACAAGTTGAAGGTTTGTGGCAACCCTGCATTGAGGTCTTTCAGCACCTCTTTTCCAACAGTATTTGCTTACTTCATGTCTGTATATCACATTTTGGTAATTCTTGCAATATTTCAAACTTTTTCATTATAATAGTATTTGTTATGATTATCTGTGATCAGTGATATTTGATGCTACTATTGCAAAAAGATTATGATTCACTGAAGGCTCAGATGATGGCTAGCGGCTGCACGGGCGCAGGAGGGCCTAGAGGAGCTATCCCACGTTGAAGGTCAGGAAGGGCGGCAGTGAGGAGATACCCCTTGTCCAAGGCAAGCAGCAATGGCTGCACTTTGCTGGAGTAGCCGTGAAGAGATACCCCACGCCCAAGGTAAGAGAAACCCAAGTAAGACGGTAGGTGTTGCAAGAGGGCAGCAGAGGGCAGACACACTGAAACCATACTCACAGAAAACTAGTCAATCTAATCACACTAGGACCGCAGCCTTGTCTAACTCAATGAAACTAAGCCATGCCTGTGGGGCAACCCAAGATGGGCAGGTCATGGTGGAGAGGTCTGACAGAATGTGGTCCATTGGAGAAGGGAATGGCAAACCACTTCAGTATTCTTGCCTTGAGAACCCCATGAACAGTATGAAAAGGCAAAACGATAGGATACTGAAAGAGAAACTCCCCAGGTCAATAGGTGCCCAGTATGCTACTGGAGATCAGTGGAGAAATAACTCCAGAAAGAATGAAGGGATGGGGCCAAAGCAAAAAGAATACCCAGCTGTGGATGTGACTGGTGATAGAAGCAAGGTCCGATGCTGTAAACAGCAATATTGCATAGGAACCTGAAATGTCAGGTCCATGAATCAAGGCAAATTGGAAGTGGTCAAACAAGAGATGGCAAGAGTGAACATCGACATTCTAGGAATCAGCGAACTCAAATGGACTGGAATGGGTAAATTTAACTCAGATGACCATTATATCTACTACTGCAGGCAGGAATCCCTCAGAAGAAATGGAGTGGCCATCATGGTCAACAAAAGAGTTTGAAATGCAGTACTTGGATGCAATCTCAAAAACGACAGAATGATCTCTGTTCGTTTCCAAGGCAAACCATTCAATATCACAGTAATCCAAGTCTATGCCCTAACCAGTAACACTGAAGAAGCTGAAGTTGAACGGTTCTATGAAGACCTATAAGACCTTTTAGAACTAACACCCAAAAAAGATGTCCTTTTCATTATAGGGGACTGGAATGCAAAAGTAGGAAGGCAAGAAACACCTGGAAGTAACAGGCAAATTTGGCCTTGGAATACAGAATGAAGCAGGGCAAAGACTAATAGAGTTTTGCCAAGAAAA
>NW_011495050.1:23651569-23651845 GCF_000754665.1 Bison bison bison | reverse complement strand
GCTGTGAAAGTGCTGCACTCAATATGCCAGCAAATTTGGAAAACTCAGCAGCGGCCACAGGACTGGAAAAGGTCCGTTTTCATTCCAATCCTAAAGAAAGGCAAGCCAAAGAATGCTCAAACTACCACACAATTGCACTCATCTCACACGCTAGTAAAGTAATGCTCAAAATTCTCCAAGCCAGGCTTCAGCAATATGTGAACCGTGAACTTCCTGATGTTCAAGCTGGTTTTAGAAAAGGCAGAGGAACCAGAGATCAAATTGCCAACATCCGCT